>NC_090929.1:182233230-182537026 GCF_040938575.1 Ambystoma mexicanum
CTTCGAGGTGTTTTTGGACTTGCATATAAGCTTCTTTGTCGAGAATTTTTAGCAGGAATGGGACTGTGGTGATTGGTCTGTAGTTACCGGGGACAGTGGGGTTGAGTGTTGGTTTTTTGATTAATGGGCGTACCCAGGCTTCTTTGAGATCTTTCGGGACAATACCTGATCTGAAGGAGGCATTGATGAAGATAGTGATTGTAAGAGGATTCAATTCAACACTACAGCTAAGTCAATGCCTAGTCTGGGATACTGAATGGAAACCCTTATTGATATATCTTTATGTCCAGTTCATGAGTTCTGGATGACTACCCCTATATAACACCCCTCTCTTGGAATCCCTCTGACCCCACTGAGCCAAGAAGTAGTTCTGTTTTGCAAGTTAAAAGGTTTATTTGAGAATTTAAACAATATATATATATATATATCACACTTTATAATAAATTAATAATTGAATATCACACTTACTGGCCGATTCATGGAATAATTAGCGCGGCGCAAGTGGCCAAAAACATGCGATTCGCAGTGGAATAGCGAAAATCGCAGTGCAAGTGCGAAAATCGCACGAAAAGCAGCGCACATCGATTCATGGAAGGCCGTGCGCGAGAAAACCATCGGATGTGCGCTAAAAAAGTGTGCGGCGCACGTTGGTGCACAGGCCATCTAACGGCGTGCGCCAGGTCACAGCGAAAATCGCACTGGCCACAGCGAAAATCGCACATAGCGCGGCGCACACCTCAAAAGTAGGCGGAACATGGGGCGTAACACTCGGAATGGGGAACAACTTGCCAAAATGTGGGCGTCACGAGGGAAGTACAGGGTGCAAGTGCGCGGAACGCCCACACGCTCGCCTACAACCCGTATTCATGGAATCAAATAGGGCAAAAAAGCGCACGGTCAAAACAGCGCACGGGCACAAACACGACCGCCACAAGAAAGCAGGCGGTAGCGTCTCTGCGCCTGTAAGAAATGTGCGCCAACAAATAGCACCTATATACAGCCATGATGAATGTCCTATACTGTGGCCCTCCAGGACAAATGACGTGCAAAGGGGTACCCACAAACACGGACACCCGCTGACTGAAAAATAACGTGTGCGTGTATTCCGGGGTGCGCGGGAAGTCTCACACGTGTTTTGGCAGGGTACGTGGATTTCAGGGGTGCGCGGGAAGTTCCACACGCGATTTGGCAGGGTATGTGGATTTCAGGGGTGCGCGGGAAGTTCCACATGCGATTTTGGCAGGGTATGTGGATTTCAGGGGTGCGCGGGAAGTTCCACACGCGATTTGGCCGGGTACGTGCGCGGGAATTTTCACACGCGATTTGTCTGGGTACCTGGATCTCAGGGGTGCGCGGGAAGTCACACATGCGATTTTGCAGGGTACGTGGATTTCAGGGGTGCGAGGGAAGTTCCAGACGCGATTTGGCCGGGTACATGCGTGGGAATTTCCACACGTGATTTGTCTGGGTACCTGGATCTCAGTGGTGCGCGGGAAGTCACACACGCGATTTTGCAGGGCACGTGGATTTCAGGGGTGCGCGGGAAGTTCCACACGCGATTTGGCAGGGTACCTGGATCTCAGGGGTGCGCGGGAAGTTTCACACGCGATTTGGCAGGGTACGTGGATTTCAGGGGTGCACGGGAAGTTCCACACGCGATTTGGCCGGGTACGTGCGCGGGAATTTCCACACGCGATTTGGCAGGGTACCTGGATCTCAGGGGTGCGCGGGAAGTCTCACATGCGATTTTGCAGGGTACGTGGATTTCAGGGGTGCGCGGGAAGTTCCACACGCGATTTGGCCGGGTACGTGCACGGGAATTTCCACACGCGATTTGTCTGGGTACGTGGATCTCAGGGGTGCGCGGGAAGTCTCACACGCGATTTGGCAGGGTACGTGGATTTCAGGGGTGCGCGGGAAGTTCCACACGCGATTTGGCCGGGTACGTGCGCGGGAATTTCCACACGCGATTTGGCAGAGTACGTGGATTTCAGGGGTGCGCGGGAAGTCTCACACGCGATTTGGCTGGGTACGTGTATGACAGGGGTACGCGGGAAATTCTACACGCGATTTGGCTGTGTGCTCCCAGGTATTCCCTGTACACCCTCCACGGCCCCTGCAGGCAGCCGACACCACAGGGGACTACCCTGAACACCTGCTCATGTCACCCAGCACCCCCACCCCCCAGCCACCATGGGCAGCCCCCACCAGGCCCCCACTCATGTCCCCTATCACCCCCACCCCCCAGCAGTGCAGGGGCACCCTCCACCAGGCCCCCACCCATGTCTACCACCACCCCCACCCCCCAGCCACCAGGGGCAGCCTCCACCAGGCCCCCACCCATGTCTCCCACCACCCCCACCCCCCAGCAGTGCAGGGGCACCCTCCACCAGGCCCCCACTCATGTCTCCCACCACCCCCACCCCCCAGCCACCAGGGGCACCCTCCACCAGGCCCCCACTCATGTCTCCCACCACCCCCACCCCCCAGCCACCAGGGGCACCCTCCACCAGGCCCCCATTCATGTCTCCCACCACCCCCACCCCCCAGCAGTGCAGGGGCAGCCTCAACCAGGCCCCCACTCATGTCTCCCACCACCCCCACCCCCCAGCAGTGCAGGGGCAGCCTCCACCAGGCTCCCACCCATGTCTCCCACCACCCCCACCTTCAGCCACCAGGGGCACCCTCCACCAGGCCCCCACTCATGTCCCCCTGCACCCCTACCCCCCAGCAGTGCAGGGGCATCCTCCACCAGGCCCCCACTCATGTCTCCCACCACCCCCACCCCCCAGCAGTGCAGGGGCAGCCTCCACCAGGCCCCCACTCATGTCTCCCACCACCCCCACCCCCAGCCACCAGGGGCACCCTCCACCAGGCCCCCACTCATGTCTCCCACCACCCCCAACCCCCAGCCACCAGGGGCACCCTCCACCAGGCCCCCACTCATGTCCCCCTGCACCCCCACCCCCCAGCAGTGCAGGGGCACCCTCCACCAGGCCCCCACTCATGTCTCCCACCACCCCCACCCCCAGCAGTGCAGGGGCAGCCTCCACCAGGCCCCCACTCATGTCCCCCTGCACCCCCACCCCCCAGCAGTGCAGGGGTACCCTCCACCAGGCCCCCACTCATGTCCCCATGCACCCCCACCCCCCAGCCACCAGGGGCAACCTCCACCAGGCCCCCACTCATGTCTCCCACCACCCCCACCCCCCAGCAGTGCAGGGGCAGCCTCCACCAGGCCCCCACTCATGTCTCCCACCACCCCCACCCCCCAGCCACCAGGGGCACCCTCCACCAGGCCCCCACTCATGTCTCCCACCACCCCCACCCCCAGCCACCAGGGGCACCCTCCACCAGGCCCCCACTCATGTCTCCCACCACCCCCACCCCCCAGCAGTGCAGGGGCAGCCTCCACCAGGCCCCCACTCATGTCTCCCACCACCCCCACCCCCCAGCCACCAGGGGCAACCTCCACCAGGCCCCCACTCATGTCTCCCACCACCCCCACCCCCCAGCAGTGCAGGGGCACCCTCCACCAGGCCCCCACTCATGTCTCCCACCACCCCCACCCCCAGCAGTGCAGGGGCAGCCTCCACCAGGCCCCCACTCATGTCCCCCTGCACCCCCACCCCCCAGCAGTGCAGGGGTACCCTCCACCAGGCCCCCACTCATGTCCCCATGCACCCCCACCCCCCAGCCACCAGGGGCAACCTCCACCAGGCCCCCACTCATGTCTCCCACCACCCCCACCCCCCAGCAGTGCAGGGGCAGCCTCCACCAGGCCCCCACTCATGTCTCCCACCACCCCCACCCCCCAGCCACCAGGGGCACCCTCCACCAGGCCCCCACTCATGTCTCCCACCACCCCCACCCCCAGCCACCAGGGGCACCCTCCACCAGGCCCCCACTCATGTCTCCCACCACCCCCACCCCCCAGCAGTGCAGGGGCAGCCTCCACCAGGCCCCCACTCATGTCTCCCACCACCCCCACCCCCCAGCCACCAGGGGCAACCTCCACCAGGCCCCCACTCATGTCTCCCACCACCCCCACCCCCCAGCAGTGCAGGGGCAGCCTCCACCAGGCCCCCACTCATGTCTCCCACCACCCCCACCCCCAGCCACCAGGGGCAGCCTCCACCAGGCCCCCACTCATGTCTCCCACCACCCCCAACCCCCAGCAGTGCAGGGGCACCCTCCACCAGGCCCCCACTCATGTCCCCTATCACCCCCACCCCCCAGCAGTGCAGGGGCACCCTCCACCAGGCCCCCACTCATGTCCCCCTGCACCTCCACCCCCCAGCAGTACAGGGGCACCCTCCACCAGGCCCCCACTCATGTCCCCCTGCACCCAGGTCCTCACAATCCCCAACCATGTGCGTTATGGTCAGCCTCCACAGCCAAAAGGCCCTACCAAGTAACCCATTCACCCACATGGAAATGGAAATTACATGTTACACCCCCAACGCTCATAAAGCAAATGTACCCATGTCTGTCACACACAATGGTGGCAAATGAATGGGAAAACACCCAACATGACATGCATGAAACCAATGAGATGATACCACACAGTGAAGTATGAAAACAAAATTGTATTAAAAAAAATTGAATGCAAATTAAATGAAACAAACTACAATGTCAATGAAAAAAAGAAAAGCTGCATGTCCGTCCAAAAAAATCAAAACTACAAATCCAAATCCAAAAAAATGTTGTTCAAAGTCACATTAAAAAGAAAATCAATCCGACAGATAAAAATAAATGCAAAGACCATTGCTCCATGGAGAATAAATCAAAAATAAAAAAATAAAACAATCCAATGAAGAACTATGTACAAAACATCCAAGGGTCCATGAGCCCAACTGAACAAAGGAAACCTACAAAAAACCCTAACAAAAATGCAACTATATACAAAAAGTGGAGCTGTGTCCGTCGACTCCAAATCATAAGAAGAAACAAATGAAACCTAAAACTAAAGAACTATATACAAAGGCGGCGGGCAAGTCCAGCGGCTCACTCCGTGGTGTTCCGGGCCATGGCATCATCAAACTCCTCGTCTATGTCCCGGAGGCGGTCCTGTTCCATGGCCCTGAGGGTCCGCAGGGACGACGCCATCTGCTCCTCCAACCCCCTGCGGATTGCCTCGAGGCACTCGGCCCGCCTCAGGGCCCTCCGCATGGAGTTCTCCGCCCTGACCATCGTGAACCGCTCCTCTTCCGCCCGCCGCCGCTCCGCACCTATCTGCTGGCCCAACCGCAGCCACACGGAAGACACTTCCTGTCCAGGGTCCTCCTGCCCTCCGGCCGATGCCTGCCACTCCGATGTTGATGGCCCCGATCCATGATGCCTCCCACGTTGACTCTGCTGCTGCCTCCGACGCAACTGCCTCTGCCAGCATGACGGCATCGAGGCTGATGGAATCCACCGACGCCGTCGTGCACGTGCCCTGCCTGATGATGCCGGCACATCCTCCATCTGCTGGGGTACAGTTGCTGTGGTGTCCACCCCTGCTTGACCTCCGACTCCCGACTGTGGCAAGGATGGGATCCCCACCGAGCTGGTTGCATAGGTCAGGGCAGTTCCACAGGGGGCCCTGGTGGCATCTGGGCCGGAAGACGGCAAGGGGAACGACCGGCGTATAGCCTCCACAGAGGAGGAGAGGGCCGCCAGATTGGCCGACACATGCAGGAAACCCCCAAACATGGAAGATCCCAATTGGGCCACGTCGGCACGGTGCTCTTCGTGATGATGTGCGTGCTCCTCCCGGGAAGCACGCACGTCATCACGAATTGCATCCGCGCGCATCGCAACCCCAATCAGGACCTTCTCCATACGCACACGGGTCCCCTCGTCCGCAGGTGGAGGGGAGTCAGGTGACATGGACATCCCCTCTACCTGCGGACGGGCCTGGGACGGGGCATCCCTGCTGGTGCATGGTGGTGCACTCACAGGGTCAGGGACAGCGACATGCACAGGCCCCTCCATGGTGACCTGTGCTGCCTCCTGCCCCTGGACTGCACCACTTGCACCAGCAGGGATGCCCCCACCAGGCCCCATGTGTGCCTCAGTGGCGGCCTCCTCCTCCTCTGTGGAAACCACCAACCTGGATGGCTCCTCACCGTCTTCCACCGTAGCAGGCCCCTGTGGGGACTCACCCACCCCTTCCGCTGCAGCCGTGGGGGCATCCCCGCCGCCTTGCTCCACAGCGCCGTCTCCGCCCTCTTCTTCACTAGCCGCTGCGTAGAGGGAGACATAGAACACAAGCATCAGGGTACTGTACAATGGTCCCCTAGACAGGAAGCAATAGCAGATGAGTACCACTGTCAAAGTTCATTTCCATCATGTCCCTCCACAACACATGGGTCAGTCCAGGCAAAACACACACAGTAACAGGCATGGTGCATGCCATGGACATTTCCATACATGTCCAATGGACTCTTACATACAATGATATGGAACTCACATGCATCATGGGTCATGCCTATCACATGCACACACTTCACCTCAGTCACATCCATCTGGCCTCATACACCCCAAACACAGCGGATACAAGGGTAACTAGGCTGCATCAGTGAATCTGTGCATTGTCACACACATGTGTCATGCATCCATGGCATTCACAAGTCACAGACACGCAGGTCAGGCACACAGACATGGCTACCATATATGTACCTGGCATCAGCACCCATCCCTCACCCCCACCCATGTCCAGGAACAGAGACTGGCATGTTTAAAATCTGCATAGGGCTCCCCATGTGGCATTTAAACACATGCAACAACCATGTGGTTCACACATCACTGGTCGCACATGCATTACCATGATGTCCCTGCACACATACATGCATACATGGCCTATGTCACACATACAGGCAAGTATCAGACAACCAGCACACCGCAACATGCCCTGTCTCACACAGCAATGCTTGGACACTTACCGCTCAACTCCAGACGGGTCTCCCTCTCAAGGATCTGGGCGTGGAGCGCTGGGCGTACGCGTTCCAGGACCCTCATCTGGATGGAACTCATGCGGCCCCGGCCCCCCTCCACGAGGCGCCGGGCCTTCACGAGGGTCCTGGACCTCAAGTCCTCCCAGCGCTTCTTGATCTTCTGGACATCGCGGGTTGCCACCCCCTCCGCGTTGATGGCAACCACACAGTCGGCCCAGATCCTGTCCCGTCCTTCCTTGCTGGCGCGGGACGATCCAAAGAGGGCATCATACTGCCCCAGGACATGCTCCACCAGGACACCAACTTCGGTGGCAGTGAAGCTGGTGCCCCTCTGCCCCTCTGGCCTGGGGTTGCCACTGGTGCCAGATGTGGAAGTGCCCGACATGGCAACCCCAGAGGCAGGAGTGGGTGGGCAACTGGGTCCTGGGGCTGGGCTGTGGAGCGATGTTATCCCAGTCGGGAGTCTTCAGTTCCTGCAGGGGTGGACACAGCAACTGGACCCCTGCAGATGGCTGATGTGCAGGCACCAAATGGCAGGGCACAGTGGCAGCAGGCAGGCAGGCAGGCAGCAGCAGCAGATGGCACGTGGGAGGCTGCTCGGGGCACAGGGGGGCAGTAATTCGGCCTTCTGGGCAGGAGCGTGGTCTTCCGTGTGTTTTCGCGTGGCCAGCTTGATACGGAGTGATTTGGCACGTGAAAATCCTGCACGTCAGCGTGAAATTCGAGGAAAGGCCCTAGGCGCGTAAGCGCGTCAGCACGCATACGCGATTCTATTGGACCAAAGGCCCTCAGCGCGTAAGCGCGTCTGTGACGTGACCCGCACGGGTGTTTCCCACATAGCACGTGATGACGGAGCACACGTGGAAAGACTGCACGTCAGAGTGTCATCGCGTGTAATTGGACAAAAGTGCGCGTACACGCGATTGGCCTATGTACGTGTATTTCAGGGGTGCGCGGGCACTTACACACGCGAGTACGTCAGCGCACCTGTATCCCGGGGTGCGCGGGAATTTCCACACGCTATTGGCCTGGGTACTGCATTTCAGGGGTGCGCGGGTCACACGCTCGCCTACAACACGCGCAAAGAAACACGTACGCCAGTAGGAAGCAGGCATACGTCGACCCGCGACGCATAAATTTGCGCGCAAACAAAATAACAAGCTCAGACGGCAGGATGAATATACCGTTCCTAGCAGCAGTGGCCGTGGGCTACCAAAGGAGGAGGATAGTCAGGGCCAGAATATTCACACCCAGAACCAGCCTTTTCGGGATGCCTGATGACCAGGTGTATGGGAGGTACAGGTTTCCACCACACATAATACTGGACCTGGTGAGTGAGTGGGAGGATGACCTCACATCACCCACCCTGTGCTCCCAAGCACTCAGCCCCCTGGAGAAGGTCCTCAATGTACCGCACTTCTTAGCCACTGGATCATTTCAGCGGACAAGTGCCATAGTGGGTGGGGTGTCACAGGCCACGCAGTCACGCTGCCTACACCAGGTCTTGAACATCTTCACTGCACGCCCATCAGTCCGCAGGCACATATACCTGCCCAGAACACCTGCAGAAAGGCATGCTGCCGCCCTGGATTTTTACGGTGTGGCACGATTCCCCAAAGTGCTAGGTGCCAGCGACTGCACCCATGTGGCTCTACGTCCCCCCAGGGCATCTGAGCACATCTAAAGGAACCGCAAGCACTGGCATTCCATCAACGTGCAGGTAGTATGTAATGCCAAGGGAATCATCACCTCAGTATATGCCAACTATCCCGGGTCCACCCACGACAGCTTCATTTACCGAATGTCCACTCTAAGCCGGGACCTAGAAGCTGGGCGGCATGGCGATACATGGCTGCTTGGTGAGTATGAATGCCGCTGCACATGCATGCATGTCAGATACTGAGCAAGGTCACAACCCCACCAATGATACCAATCACCACCTCCACAGGGGACAGTGCCTACCCTCTCAGCCCCCACATGATGACGCCAATTCGTAACCCCACCACGCCACCCAAGGTAAGATATAACACAGCCCACATTACAACCCGGGGCATAGTGGAGCGCACATTCGGAGTGCTTAAGTCACGCTTTCGCTCCCTTGACCGTTCTGGCGGGCAGCTGTTATACGCTCCCCCAGTAGTGTGCAGGATCATAGTGGCAGCATGTGTCCTGCACAACGTTGCAACAAGCCGGGGCCTGGCCGTGGACATGGTGGTAGCCCCACATCCCCAACCACATGCACGGCTGCTGCGCATGGGAGGGGAAAGGGCACGGGGGAGGCAGCCCGTACACTGCTAGTGGCTAATTACTTCACATACAAATCACACCCCTGTGGAGTGCACACTGCCCTGGCACATACCATCTGACAATCAATGATGACTCAACCTGACACTGATCCTGAATGTCTGGAGAATCAACCGTCAAAACCATATCAGCCTGAGATTGTTCACCTGGAAGTGTTACAATGTGTGCATCCCTACCTACACAGACACCACCAATGCAGTTTTGTGAAAAAACACATTCAAGCAGCTAAAATGAATACCCACTTGCAAAATGCAACATGAGGACAGTGCCATGTCACCCAACCCATCCCCAGCACCGCCACACGACACACCGTGCCATGTCATGCTATGTGCAGGTAAACAAAGTAATCCCCACAACATGACACAAGTGTCACAATGTACAGTGTCCCTAATTGAAACTCGCGACACCTGAAATGCTCACAGTAATGCAGGACCAACAACACACTTGAGCAGGTATTTAGCAATAACACTTATCAGCCACTGACCCTCAAAACTACCATTAACATGACATTACGAATGTAAGGAATTAGTAGTCTCACCACCTGGAAATGCCTGCACTCCCACCACTTCCAACTGTACAGTGTTGCCGCCATGTAGAGTTGTAGGTGCACTGCTGCCAACATGGACCCCATCTCCAAACTAGAGGGCCTTGTGTAGACATGAGGAAAGGACCTGCAAATTAGGAGGTAGACACGAATGATGAGTTACACATCAATGCAACATGCAGTGTACAACACAACAGCAATATGCACTAGGAATGTATACACAGTATTGACTAGACTACCCACACATGTAGTGGGAGTCCAATGTCACCATGTACGTCAATGTCACTTGGGCACACCCTTTGCAAGCCCATGGAAACGGGAAGCAGGAGAGGTGTGTGTGACTCAAACCCAAGCATCTGAACCAAATACATGACAAGCCTGCATGTGCCCAGCCACAATGCAGCCTATGCCCACAGGACCCACGGAAGGCAACACATTGTCCCAAAAAAAAAAAAAAAAAAAAAAAAGGCCATTAACGGGCCCAGGGGGGGGGGGGTTGGGGAGGCCACCCAGGAGGTCCGAGGACAGGGTGCACACCAAAACCCACCTGTGTGGATCTTGGGAAAAAAAAACACCTCCATGGGCTCATGGCCCACACAGCTACCCTATTGTGGGAGTATCACTGCTGTCGCTATTATCACCCTGTGCAGCTGCATCCGGAGGTGGTTGCACTATAGGAGGCAGCCCACGCAAGGCCCTAGTCTGTTCCTCCATGGCTGCAAGCATGCGGGTGTGGTAGATCTCGTTCTGGAGGATGAGTGTGCGGAGGTCCCCATGCAACAACTCACGGGATGCCCGGACCTCCGCCCTCGTTGCCTGCATCTCAGCTGAGAGCGTACGGGTGAGATGCTCCAGCTGCTGTTCTGTCCTTTGGTGTGTTGAAGCCTCAAGCTCAACAAGAGTCGTCCTGAGGTGAAGGAGCTCCTGCCTCAGGGCTTCCCTGTGGCCCTGGGACTCTATGGAGATGGCTTCCTGCAGAGTCACCAGTGCCGCCCGCCTGTCCCTGTTGGACGCCAACATGTCCTCCCTGTGTGACTGGCAGATGGAGTCGGTTGCCTGCTGTAGTCGCTCCATCAGCCTTTCGGGGGGGACAATGGAAGTGGCCACCCTATCCATGGCCTGAGCCATCATCTCTGATGATGCTGCCTGTTGGGTTGCCATACCGTAAATGGATTGCTCCCATGCGGTATTGCCAGGTGGCGTATGGCCACCACGTCGGCGGGCACCACACCTGTCTGGGGCAAGGCGAACTGCGCCTTGCTGTGCCGGCACTGCCTGAGGCTGCAGGACTGCATTCCCCCTCTGATCTGCTGGCCCAGGAACAGGATCAGATGTCGCGGAGTGTGACCCTGCATCCGTAACCACCAAAGGCGTAGCTGCTAACACTGACATCCCCATTGAGGGTTCTGACCCTGGTGCAGGTGGGTGGGACAGAACAGAATCCCTCCCAGGAACACTCACCTGCGACGGCACGTAGGTCTCATCATCCGAATCAACACCTGAGTACAGCTCGGGGGAGGTGCAGCCAGAGACACCCCTTGAGAGCACGACCTGCAGCACTTGTGGGTTCTCACCCACCACCACACCACCTCCCTCACTGGTGGTTGGTCGGCCCTCGGACCCCTCCTGGGTCTGCACCATCTCCACAACCCCAGCAGTATCAGGTGCATCTTCCCCTGCAAAGACATAAAAGCAAACAAATGGAAACAGGCATTAGCACCATGGCACACAATGAGGGCTGAGAAGCAAGAGAACCAGTCCCACATGACTAAAACCCTCCCATGCATGCACCCTCACTGCGTATGAAGGGCAGGCAAATGGCACACACTGATGACACCAAGATGGAAGATGAACACATTTTCTGCATGCTGCCTGGCAGTGACATCACACATTGGCCTGTGATTGCCAGGTGAAATACACATGCCATCACACAGATGGCATGTACCATTGCTATTGAGTGAAGATGGAGAGGAGGGCAGCACTTATTCATTCAGTCCAGTTCCCGCATGTAATAGCTTTTCTAATTCAAACAGGTCTGATTTTTCTCCTGGAGCTGCCAGTCCAAAATGGTCCGATTGCACAGGGACATGTGTGAACAAATGATATCCAGGTAACAAAGTCACTCCACTTTACCATAGCCATGTCAGACATGTGACTAGAGGACTGAGAAATGCCTAGTAAAAGTGGTGGAATGCAAACAATCTGCCTGAATGAACAGAGAAAAATAAGCAACAATGTTGTGGCAAGGTGACACTTCAAGGGCAACTGGCGTGCTGTTGGCCTAGATGTCTACTGTTGGCAGAAGGGATACTGCTATGGCCAAATGCTGCTGTGCAGGATGTATTGCATGAAGCACATGGGTGACCCATACGACTCAGGCGCACACACCCTCACCTGGCACACAAACAGAAGCCCTCACACACACACCATGCACATGGATGACACACACATGCATGTGCACTCACCGGACAATGCCTCATAATCAGGCAGATCTCCCACTCCTTGGATCTGTTCCTCCGTGACGTAGGTCCCAGCGACTGACTCATGTGGAGTGAGTTACATGTCTTCTACTGGAGACCCACCTCCAGTCACTAGAGTTGCGGCATGACTTGAGGCCAGCTTATTCTTTGCCCTGCGCTTTAGGTCATTCCAGCGCTTATAGCAATCATTGGCTGTGCGCCTCACGATTCCAAGGGCACTTACGATGTCCGCAACGGTCTGCCAGTGTGCCTGGCGTTGTGCAGGTGTGCTCTTGGATCCTGCAACAATGACCATCTCGTTATCATGTCCGGACACATACTCGACAAGTGCATTCAGTTCGGCATCCGTGAAGCTGGGCTTCCTCGACGGGCCGGACTGTGTAGCCGTGTCTGGGGCATCAGCCTGTGCCGGACGAGCACTCTTCCTCTTCCGCTTGGAAGGTGGTGGTGATCCTGAGTGTCCTGCGCCGCTCTGGACACTAGGGGCAGGAGCCCTGGTGGACTCTGTATCAGGAGTGTGGGATTGCACACTCAGCATGGGAGTTGGTGCAGGCATTGACTCAAGTGTAATGGTGTCAGGGGGAATGTCAGCAGGATGGACTAGGACCGACACTGTCCTGGCTGGGTGTGTGAGAGCTGGGGTGGATGGAGCCGCAGCTGCCCCTGCAGCCTCTCCGCCCTGCCTACTTGGGGCAGCAGATGACCTTGCTGCCCCAGATCCACATGGTCTGATGACATCAACGTGCACCAGCGCACGTGTCATAGGCCTGCTGACCTGGAAGTCAGCCATGGAGTCAGCCAGGTCTGGTGCCACAATGGGCTGGTCCAACAAGGGCTGAGCATGGATGGTGTCAGCCACATCAGCCTCAACTAGGGGCGGGGGGGATTATGGGTGCCCTTGACTGGTCCTCCACACATGGGGGGACAGGGTCACCCTGCAAGTAACAACCACGTCCCCTACCGGATCCACCAGGGCCACCACTTGTGGCTCTTCCACCTTTGCCAAGCTTACGGAATCCTCGCCTCCAACCATGGCACTGATGTTAATGTGCGTATGGGAGTGGCTGTAAACTATTGTCCTGGGCAATTGGGGGTCAAAGGGGTTGGGTACCAGATGGTAATTGTACCCTAGTGCTCTAGCAAGGCTGAATGTGACCCCTGGGGAAAGATGACGGGTCACGCAACGCACAGGAAGCCCAAAAAAGGGAGATGACGTGCACGCAACTCCTCCTAGACCACGTGTGCAGAAAGAAAAACCTGCACTACGCTGTGGCACCCAGTAACACAAGAATGAACGTATGGGTGTCACACGCAGCCTAGAATGACCTCTGAAGGGGTAGGCTACACACGGGGCAAGCACAGATGTTAGATACGTGCGTGACTCACCGTCTGCCAGGAAAAAGAGCGTGAAAAAGGAGCGCGTTTGGTTGGCAACAGCCCCGCCAAAAGAAGTTTTGTACGCTGTCTGAGGAGACAGGACAACAGTAGAAGGGAACACTGTTTGAGGGAACAGGCCCAGGAAAACCAGTAAAAGAGAAAAAAGAGAAAAAGCTGTCAGAGGTAACAGGGAGTACGAACTTGAAACGCCGTGAAGTAAATCGCGTGTGAAACGACAAGAAGTACAGAATTCACCCACTCGCTCTCCATGTAAAGCACGTACAAGGAAATGGTGTTCTACACGTACCTTTTATGCAGGCCCACACGTCCAGCGTCACTTACGCGGCGTGTACGCGCTAGGGCCATTTCCACCAATTACACGCTTTGTCACTTCTGCGTGTAGGGCCATTTTCACCAATTACACGCTTTGTCACTTCTGCGTGTAGGGCCATTTTCACCAATTACACGCTTTGTCACTGCCGCGTGTACGCCCTAAGCCCATTTCCACCAATTACACGCTTTGTCACTTCTGCGTGTAGGGCCATTTCCACCAATTACACGCTTTGTCACTTCTGCGTGTAGGGCCATTTTCACCAATTACACGCTTTGTCACTTCTGCGTGTAGGGCCATTTTCACCAATTACACGCTTTGTCACTGCCGCGTGTACGCGCTAAGCCCATTTCCACCAATTACACGCTTTGTCACTTCTGCGTGTAGGGCCATTTCCACCAATTACACGCTTTGTCACTTCTGTGTGTTGGGCAATTTCCACCAATTACACGCTTAGACAATCGGACGTGTCTTTCATTTTTTTCACACGCAACATTTTCCAACGTGTGCCCTATTCAACGTGCACGTGACTTCATAGACGCGCATACGCTGGTGACGCGTTTACGTGCTAAGGGCCTTTCCTCGAATTACACGCAGACGTGTTGGATTTTCACGTGCCAAATCACTCCGTATCAAGCTGGCCACGCGTTCACACACGGAAGACCACGCTCCTGCCCAGAAGGCCAAATTACTGCCCCCCAGAGCCCTGAGCACGCTCCCACCTGCCATCTGCTGCTGCCTGACTGCCTGCTGCCCACGTGCCCTGCCATTTGCTGCCTGCACATCAGCCAGGGGTGCTGTTGCTGTGACCACCCCTGCTGGAACCGAAGACTCCCGACTGCTTTTCCATCGCACCACAGCCCAGCCCCAGGACCCAGTTGCCCACCCACTCCTGCCTCTGGGATTGCCATGTCGGGCACTGCAACATCTGGCACCAGTGGCAACCCCCGGCCAAGGAGGCAGAGGGGCACCAGCTTCACTGCCACCGAAGTTGGTGTCCTGGTGGAGCATGTCCTGGGGCAGTATGATGCCCTCTTCGGAAGGTTGCGCGCCGACAAGGAAGGACGGACTCGGATCTGGATGGACATCGTGACTGCCATCAACGCGGAGGAGGTGGCAGTCCGCGACTACGAACGTGTCAGGAAGCGCTGGGAGGACTTCAGGTCCAGGACCCTCAACAAGGCCCGGTGCCTCCTGAAGGCAGCGGATGCTAAGGGGCGCCGGGGCCACTTGTCGGAAGATCAGATGAGGGTCCTGGAACGCATATCCCCAACGCTCCACATCCAGGTCCTTGAGAAGCAGACCCGTCTGGAGTCGAGCGGTAAGTGTACATGCATACTGATTGTAAGCTGTGCGTGTGGTGGTGTGCCAGGAGTGTGCAGGTTGAACATGTATTTTTATGTGGCCAAGTAGGGGGGGTGTACAGGGCCGTGAGGGTGACACATGCGAGGGGTCTCATGTGTGACACATGGATGGTGCTTGTGTGTGTGGGCTTGCATGGCACAGGATGTGGAGGAATGATTGTCAGGTGTGACATGGATGTCGATCAAAACACTGCGACAGTTGGCGGAGGTGTACACATGCATGCAAGTTTGGTGTTGTGTGTGCATGTGTAGTGTACTCCCTATGTTGCATGTGATGTGTGGATGACCTTTGGCTGCTCATGCTGTTGTATGTGAATGGATGGTGCTGGCTGTTGCAATGTGGCTGTGGTATGGCTCATGTGTGCAAGTTGAAATGACATGTGTGTTGGGGATTGTGATGCCATGTCTGAGGTTTACCAATGCCACTCATGTATAACTGTCATGTGTGTATGAGTCCATTTTACAGTGCCCTGATGCCTGTGTTTTCTTTCTCCCTGTCTGCAGCGTCAACTGATGAAGAGGGCGGAGAAGGTGCTGTGGAGCACAGCGGCAGGGGTCGCACCACCAGCCAGAGGCGCAAGGCCCGGATCCCCTCCCAGGTTGTGATCTCGTCGGGGAGTGAGGAGTCCGGTGCCGCGTCCCAGGCCGCAGCTGCCGAGGGGAGGTCCAAGAGGCGGAGGTTGGAGTTGGACTCCTCGGCAGCAGAAGGGGCAGCTGGGACCCCACAGGGCCCAACGGAGGAAGATGGCACGGAGTCATCCAGGTTGGTGGGGGGTTTGGTGGAGGAGGAGGCCGTGCAAGCGACAGTGGCGGGGTCTGGAGGTGGGGATTCCACTGGTGCTAGTGGTGCAGTGCAGGATCAGGGACAGGAGGCAGCACAGGCCGCCGCAGAGGTGCCTGTGTGCAATCCTGTCCCTGCTCCTGTCACTGCATCATCTTGCACCAGCGGGGATGCCTACCTCCAGACCCGTTCTCAGGGAGAGGATTGGCTTACAACACCTGGCCTTCCTCTCCCTGCGAATGTGGCTATCCTGCACCAGGTTGTGCCTGTCCAGGGTGGGGTGGCGTTGCGTCAACGGGCCATGCGAGCTGACCTGCAGTCTTTTCATGATGAGTCTGCACGTCTTCTCGCATGGCTCGTTGACCGCGTTGACCCACTGGGACAGCTCACCAGGGCTGGATTCCTCTGTTTCCTGGACCTTGTTCTGACCCCCTTCTCCAAAGCACCCCCTATGCCCCAGTCGTCCTCCATGCCATCTTCCCACCCATGTGTCACCTGGGTGCCCTGTGGAGCTGCCTCCGACCGTGCGGCCAGGCTGGTGGACAACAGATCCCTGCCACAGTCGGGAGTCGGACGTCCAGCAGGGGTGGCCACATCAACGACTGCACCCCAGCTGGAGGAGGATGTGCAGGCACCATCGGACAGGGCACATGGACAGCAGCAGCTGCAGCAGCAGGAGGCTGTAGGTGGGAGCCACGATAGCTCGGGGCCTTCAACATCGGAGGGGCAGGCATCAGCCGGAGGGCAGGAGGACCCTGGACGGGGAGTGTCTTCCGTGTGGCAGCGGTTGGGCCACGCCATAGATCCGGAGCGGCGGCAGGCGGAAGAGGCGCGGCTCACGATGGTCAGGGCGGAGAACTCCATGCGGAGGGCCCTGAGGCGGGCCAAGTGCCTCGAGGCAATCCGCAGGGAGTTGGCGGTGAACATGTCGTCGTCCCTGCGGACCCTCGGGCCATGGAACAGGACCGCATCCGGGACATAGACGAGGAGTTTGATGATGCCCTGGCCCGGAACACCACTAAGTGAGCCGCTGGACTGGCCCGCCGCCATTGTATATAGTTATTTAGTGATAGGTTTCCTTTGCAGTTTATTTTGGTAGGTTTCATTTCTTCTCTTGGGATAATGGACCCTGAATACTTTGTACATAGTTGGACTTTGGATTTGGATATTTTTTTTACTATGATTATTTTTGGCCATGGAGCAATGGTTTTCTATTTTTTTTTACCTTCATTTACTTTTCATGGACTTGAACTTTGGAAGATAATTTTTCGGATAGTCATTTATTGATTTCAATTTGAAAAGGGACAGCCTGCTTAATTTAGTAATTTTTTTACTTGTGTATTTTGGTTAATTTTGATTGCCATTGCTGTTGTTTTTAATACTTTATTTGGACTTTTTCATTCTTCAATGTGTGGTTTCATCTCATTGTTTTCATGCATGTCATGATATGGGTTTTCAGGTTCACTTGCAGCCATTGTGTGTGTGTGAGACACATGTGTTGATTTACATTGTTTCCATTGGAGTAGTATCATGGGCACATGTAATACTTGGTTGTGGTGGCTGGCCATGAGGCACATGCTTGAGGATTGTCAGGGCCTGTGGGCAGGGGGACATGAGTGAGGGCCTGGTGGAGGGTGCCCCTGGTGGCTGGGGGGTGGGGGTGATAGGGGACATGAGTGGGGGCCTGGTGGAGGGTGCCCCTGCACTGCTGGGGGGTGGGGGTGGTGGGAGACATGGATGGGGGCCTGGTGGAGGCTGCCCCTGGTGGCTGGGGGGTGGGGGTGATAGGGGACATGAGTGGGGGCCTGGTGGAGGGTGCCCCTGGTGGCGGGGGGGGGGGTGATAGGGGACATGAGTGGGGGCCTGGTGGAGGGTGCCCCTGCACTGCTGGGGGGTGGGGGTGGTGGGGGACATGAGTGGGGGCCTGGTGGAAGCTGTCCCTGGTGGCTGGGGGGTGGGGGTGGTGGTAGACATGGGTGGGGGCCTTGTGGAGGCTGCCCCTGCACTGCTGGGGGGTGGGGGTGGTGGGAGACATGGGTGGGGGCCTGGTGGAGGCTGCCCCTGGTGGCTGGGGGGTGGGGTGATAGGGGACATGAGTGGGGGCCTGGTGGAGGGTGCCCCTGCACTGCTGGGGGGTGGGGGTGGTGGGAGACATGGGCGGGGGCCTGGTGAGGCTGCCCCTGGTGGCTGGGAGGTGGGGGTGATAGGGGACATGAGTGGGGGCCTGGTGGAGGGTGCCCCTGGTGGCTGGGGGGTGGGGTGCAGGGGGACATGAGTGGGGGCCTGGTGGAGGCTGCCCCTGCACTGCTGGGGGGTGGGGGTGATAGGGGACATGAGTGGGGGCCTGGTGGAGTGTGCCCCTGGTGGCTGGGGGGTGGGGGTGATAGGGGACATGAGTGGGGGCCTGGTGGAGGCTGCCCCTGCACTGCTGGGGTGTGGGGGTGGTGGGAGACATGGGTGGGGGCCTGGTGGAGGGTGCCCCTGGTGGCTGAGGGGTGGGGGTGATAGGGGACATGAGTGGGGGCCTGGTGGAGGGTGCCCCTGGTGGCTGGGGGGTGGGGGTGATTGGGGACATGAGTGGGGGCCTGGTGGAGGGTGCCCCTGCACTGCTGGGGGGTGGGGGTGATGGGAGACATGGGTGGGGCCTGGTGGAGGCTGCCCCTTCACTGCTGGGGGGTGGGGGTGGTGGGAGACATGGGTGGGGGCCTGGTGGAGGCTGCCCCTTGTGCCTGGGGGGTGGGGGTGATAGGGGACATGAGTGGGGGCCTGGTGGAGGGTGCCCCTGCACTGCTGGGGAGTGGGGGTGGTGGGAGACATGGGTGGGGGCCTGGTGGAGGCTGCCCCTGCACTGCTGGGGGGTGGGGGTGATAGGGGACATGAGTGGGGGCCTGGTGGAGGCTGCCCCTGCACTGCTGGGGGTTGGGGGTGGTGGGAGACATGAGTGGGGGCCTGGTGGAGGCTGCCCCTGGTGGCTGGGGGGTGGGGGTGATAGGGGACATGAGTGGGGGCCTGGTGGAGGCTGCCCCTGCACTGCTGGGGGGTGGGGGTGATAGGGGACATGAGTGGGGGCCTGGTGGAGTGTGCCCCTGGTGGCTGGGGGGTGGGGGTGATAGGGGACATGAGTGGAGGCCGGGTGGAGGGTGCCCCTGCACTGCTGGGGGGTGGGGGTGGTGGGAGACATGGGTGGGGGCCTGGTGGAGGGTGCCCCTGGTGGCTGAGGGGTGGGGGTGATAGGGGACATGAGTGGGGGCCTGGTGGAGGGTGCCCCTGGTGGCTGGGGTGTGGGGGTGATTGGGGACATGAGTGGGGGCCTGGTGGAGGGTGCCCCTGCACTGCTGGGGGGTGGGGGTGATGGGAGACATGAGTGGGGGCCTGGTGGAGGCTGCCCCTGCACTGCTGGGGGGTGGGGGTGCAGGGGGACATGAGCAGGTGTGCAGGGTAGTCCCCTGTTTTGTGGGCTGCCTGCAGGGGCCGTGGAGGGTGTACAGGGTGAGGACCCACCCAGCCTAATCGCGTGTGTAACTTCCCACGCACCCCTGTAATACACGTACCCAGCCAAATCGCGTGTGATAATTCCCGCGCACCCCTGTAATACACGTACCTGGCCAAATCGCGTGTGAGAATTCCCGCGCACCCCTGTAATGCACGTGCCTGGCGCAGACAATCGCACGTGGACACTCTGCGCCAGCCGCTTGCGACACTTTTCTGCGAAATTCTATGAATTACCCTGTAAATCTGAGCAGTAATCAATAATGGATAGTCTGGCACTAGCACACTTCTTTATAATCAATGATGAGTGGTTATAGGATGGATACGATAGCTACAATACTTTTATGGTTTCAAATGGATGCAATGTGGAATGAAATGCAGTACAGAAAATAACTTGATAGGATTTCAGCAAAAGACAATGTAATCACTTTCTTGAACAATTCACCCCCCCCCCCTTAATGCAATGTAAGGAGATGAATAGAATGGGACTCAGTTCTTAGGAATGCAATCAAATAGAGTTCATTTCAATTCCCCCCCAGCAGCTTATACAACAGATAGGAGTTTTGAAACACAGACCCAAGTGCTTTGAATATGGTGACAATGCAGTGAGAAATATGCTGAAAATGCTTTTAATTCCCTTCAGGAGATTCAGGATGAGTGGTAACTAGTTAATATTAGTCCAGGCTCACTCTAGCAATGGTTCAGGGATGGTTCTTAAGAGGCAAACGAAATTTAGTAGTTCAGGCAAAAAGCAGCTATCTTTTTACAAGTAAAGAAATCGGGCCAAATCGCAAATCGCGGCAAAATTCGCGGGTGCGAGAATCGTGATTACGGAGAAAGTATAAGGAGCAGCAAGTCTAAGCTAGTCAAGGTTCTAAGCTTGTTGAAAAGCTGAGATTCGAAGCTTTCAGAGGAAAGTTCAATCAAGTTCCTAGCCCAAACGGTTCCAGAGATACGGACGATTAAATAAAGGTAGTTTTTAGGATTTGAAATTTTAAAAGTTCAAAGCGACAGGTTACAGCTTGCAGCTAGAAAATGACAGGTGACAGCTTTGCAAATGACAGGTGACAGTTAGGAGGCAGTTCTGGTTAGATTAAAATAGTTTGGATTAGATTATTTTAACTAAGAGATTGGTTCTGCACAGTTCTGCTAGGTACTCACAATATATTTTTGAATTAGGCCTCCCCACGGATCTGGTCAGGTTTTGGACTGGACTCCGGTTCTGGTCTCGGCACTTCACAGTGATCTGGGTCAGCTCTCTGGTTCTGCGAACAGCGGTCTGGGTCAGCTCTGCTCTGCTGGTCTAGCCTCTCTGGATTCTGGATACTGCTCTGCTTTCTAGGTACTGCTACAGGCTCTGGAGATTGATGGATTTGAAGTCTGGATCTCTGGATGTGAAGTCGTCGATCAGCATGCTCCGCAGCAAATGGAATTGAACGTCGTCTCTAGCTTCCAGTGGCTCTTTTGTATGTCTTTTGAAAGTGGGTGTGTGTGCAGCATCACTAGCCAGCCCCTCTTTCAACTTGTCATTGGCCCAATTCTCCCCTCTCCCATGATTGGGGAAGGAACTGTGAGACAGAGTGATGCTGTAGGTTTTATGGGTCAGAGGATCCTCCCCTGGTCAGTTTGCCCACAAATCTATATTTGATCAAAATACACATTTCTCAAATACATAGTGGTTTGTCATTGCATGTACATATTACCTATCACATGAGGTAGTCTCTGTCCCAAATCGGCTCTTCCTGACGGCTTGCATTCAGAAACGGCAACATTTTCAATTTTAGTGGGTTATGCAACCTTGGTTCTTCATTAAAAATTATACACATATACACGGCCTGTCCATACATACTCCAGTAAATTCCCATGTCTTTAGCTTAAACACAGAGTCTGTAGTATCCATAAATAGCGGGGTTTTGCCCCAGAATATCACACAAATTCCCAACGCGTCTTAAAATGAGCACAGAAAAATCACAAGAATTATGGTATCATTTAAATAATTTTGACAAGTCCGCACCATGAGTTATACATCTTTCTTCTTAGAATCATATTCTGGCCAACAGGGGTGTGTCTTTTCAGGTCACATGGTGTAGAAACCAGTTTATCCAGTTTCTGCCAAGCTCAGAGACCCTGCCCCTCCCAGCTTCTGCCAAGAGGAAGCTATTTTACGGCCACCCTAATAAACCATCTGCCTGGGCCCAGGACAGGCCTTTATTCAACTCCCTGTAGCTGCTCCACCCCTAATCTAATCAGAGAGGTGACAACTCCTTTTGGCAAGGGGAAGAGTGGCTGAGCAGGTTTTAACTCCTGAAGGGGTAGATGTCAAGCAGAATTCAGTTTCATTAAGCCAGGTTTCAGATAAAATGTCATTTTTTTGTTCCCCAGTTTAAGTCAAGACAATTTTTACATATGCAGCAAGAATGCTGATTCTAAGTTCAAAACTATGTCATTTCAACAGTGACAAACTATGTGACACTCAAAGTAGGTCACTCAGTTAATTTAAACATTTTCGATTTTTGGTAGTTTTAAATCCAGTTTCAGTTAGGCTGCTGCAGACCTGCAGAGCTCAGCCAGTCTTGTTATGAACATTGTATTGGGGCTCTTCAACTTCCCAGATTTAGTATGCACACATACTTCATTCTGCCAGATGTCCGCTGGTGTTCAGTGAGATTTTTGGATGTGTTGCAATGTTTGAAAATAGGCATTTTGAGCTGGCATTCAGAGAAACAAAAGGTGATTTTAAAGTGCGGTTTTTCCTTTGGCACACATTTCACTCATGGCACCCCGGCCCATCCTGCTCGCACTGGTGGGTGGCAAGTTAGGCAACCATTTTAGTGTGCACAAACTGCGTGGATCTCCTAGATTCTGGCGCACATGTGGGCTTTTTGGCCATCTTGGATTTTCTAAGCCCACAGCACCAAATGTTGCAGCATGATAGCTCAAACGTGGGTCAGGACACCCAACATGATAAAGGGAGCATGGGCGTAAGCGGAGTCTTTGATAAGTTGGGCAGGGCAGGCATCACCTTTGCAGTTGGAGGGTTTTATAGACTTAAGCAGGGTGATGGCCTCAGCTTCCGTGATGTCTCTAAATTCGAATGGGGGGGAGGATTTAGGTGCTGGTGAGGCAGGCATTTTACTATGCTGGCTAGCTATTAGCTTTTCTAGCATTTTTTGGTGGCCAGTGATTTTGGCCTGCAGGGTGTCAAGTTTGTCTAGCATTGCAGATTGAATGCTGTTACACCATTTGGCATCCTTGATAAGCGTAGGAGGAGGAGTCGCAGGTTTTTCCAGTTCTCTGAAGATGGAGAAGATTTCCTTGGAGTTGGATTTGGCGTCATTGATTCTAGTGTTGAATGAGAGGGCTTTGGCTTTGATGACATTGTTTTTATATGACTTGGAGATGATTTTGAAGGCTTCCCTATTTATTTCTGAGGGATTGGCTCTCCATGTGGAGAGGGCGGATCTTTTTTCTGAGCGTTGTTTGAGTAGCTCGTTGGAGAACCACAAATTGGAGTGCTTAATTTTCTTGGCTTTCCTGAGGGTTAGGGGAGCAATTGTGTCTATGGCTTTGGTGATGACGTTTTTGTAGGTGCTTGCGAGAGTTTCTGGGTTGTCGGAGGTGGGCGTTTGTAACGCGGGGATCATTAGGAATGGTGCCAGGTTTTCTACTGTAAGTTTCCGTGAACTCCTGGCGAGTGCAGCTGGGCAGGGGGTCAGAGTGGGTGCGGAGTCTTTTTTAGATGTGAGGTTGAATCGGATATAGTGGTGGTCAGACCAAGGGAGGTGGGTATTGGCGGTGACCAGGACGGAGCAGTTGTGCTGGCTAATCCAGTCCAAGGTGCGTCCTTTGATGTGGGTGGGTTCAGTGATGGTAGGCGTGAAGCCGAGATTGGTAAGGGCTTTGTTAAGCGCTTTAGCGTGCTGGTCTTTGGGGTCGTTGAGGCCTAGGTTGAGGTCACCCAAGAGGATGGTTTGGGATGTTTTTTTTTTATATTGTCCGATAGAGCGTGGACAATGGAATCTTGGAAGTCAGTGCAGGGGCCAGGTGGTCGGTATACAATATGCATATTGATGGTGCAGGTGTGTGAGGTAGTCACAGTTGAGTCCATTTAGTCCCTGGTGTGCTGGTGATTCCCTAATGCTAAGGGAGTTCTTGGCTATGAGGGCGACGCCGCCTCCTCTCTGGTTGGTGCGGTCTTTCCTAAAGATAGCATAGTCTGCGGGGATGGCTAGAGAGAGGGCAGGTCCTGAGCTATCATTTAACCAGGTTTCTGTAATGGCAAGTATGTCTAGATTGTCTTTGGTGATCAAATCATGTATGTCGAGGGGATGCGCAGGAATAGAGCGAGCATTAACTAGTGCACACTTTAGCATATGGGCAGAGGGCTGTAGTGTAGGATGTGTTGTGGTGCGAGGTGCAGGCAGTTCAGTGAGCATAGGCACAGTGGCAACAACACTAGGTGCAGGCAGTTCAGTGGGCATAGGCATAGCGGCAACAACAATGGGTGCAGGCAGTTCAGTAAGCATAGGCACAGCGGCAATGGGTGCAGGTAGTTCAGTGGGCATAGGCATAGCGGCAACAACAATGGGTGCAGGCAGTTCAGTGGGCATAGGCACAGCGGCAACAACAATGGGTGCAGGCAGTTCAGTAGGCATGGGCACAGCAGCAACAACAATGGGTGCAGGCAGTTCAGTGGGCATAGGCATAGCGGCAACAACAATGGGTGCAGGAAGTTCAGTGGGCATAGGCACAGCGGCAACAACAATGGGTGCAGGCAGTTCAGTGGGCATAGGCACAGCGGCAACAACAATGGGTGCAGGAGGTTCAGTGGGCATAGGCACAGCGGCAACAACAAAGGGTGCAGGCAGTTCAGTGCGCATAGGCACAGCGGAAACAACAATGGGTACAGGCAGTTCAGTGGGCATAGGCATTGTAGCAGCAACAGTCGGTGCTTGCAGATCATTGGGCATAGACACAGTGGCGGCATCAGTGGGTGAGGTGCGGGGAGAACCATGATGGTAGGTAGGGTAACTACCGTGAGTAGTAACCTCCTTGTGGAGCTTTAGAGTCTCTGCTTTACAGGCATTATACCAGAGCTTAGTTAGCTTAGTTGCACAGTGGTGTTCAGTGCAGTTTGCGAATCTGAGGCAGTTTACTGATCCGCGTACACAAATGTGTTGGTGGATGGCTCCGCGTGGGAACCTACTTGACACTCCGGCTCAACTGCAGTGTAGGCGGTCCCTCGCAGCGGAGCTGCTAAGAGGGATGACGGCCTTTTCTCCTGGCCTTCCCTCCGCGGCTTTGCCTCACATCGAGCTTCCTCTCCCTTTAAGGCAGGAGAGGAGGTCGCGGCAAGGTGTGGGGGCCAATCCGGCTTCTGTGAGGCTGGTGTTGTGGTGGTTGCCGTATGGCTAATACAATTGTATGGCTAATGCAGTTAAGCCTTTTGCATGCATATCACCTCATTCAAAACGACAAAAAAATATAAATTTTACAGA
Organism: Ambystoma mexicanum; assembly: GCF_040938575.1. Lineage (NCBI taxonomy): Eukaryota > Metazoa > Chordata > Amphibia > Caudata > Ambystomatidae > Ambystoma > Ambystoma mexicanum. Next base: position 182,258,340 of record NC_090929.1, read on the forward strand.
TACATTCACCAAAAATCAATTTTCTAGAACTCTTATTAAATATCTGTTCATATAATATTAAAATTGATAAAAACTTCCATTCAAGGTAATGTCTTTACCCAATAATGCTGTAATCAACTTAATGACTATTCAAAACATCAATAACCGTACCGCCTATTAGGCTCTTGGAAGGTGCAAACCCTTGCAGGACCTCTAGATGAGTAATGTGCTCTGTATTCTCTCCCAGGCATGCATTGCGGCGGCTGTAATCCCAAGGGACTCTGCCGTCACACTCATAGACCAAAACGGATCTCTTGCAATACTGCCTGGCAGCGTGCAAAAGCGCTCATATACCTTATGCTAAAGGTCAGTTACCTTCTCACATCCAGTCAAAATACATCTACTGATTTTGATGGACTTAGCACACAATCTTTTTTCACGAGGAATTTTCTGCCACGCAACAAAGTGTTCTCTAACCGGCAAGATGTTTAAACGAAGATACATGATAACACATCTTAGTGTATGCAAACATGCCTTAGTCAAGTATCTACAGGGCCTATGATATTAAAACTGTGTTCAGCATATTCCTTGTAACATTGTTTTTTCTCAAGGGACCCAATGGATCCCACTGGGTCCCATTCTTGTGTCTTATGTTTTAATCTGTATATCTACTGCCTCTGGCAGACCACTGTTCTCCACATGGGCTAATACAGAATTGGCCATTCAGAATATGCGCTATTACCCCTTTCGATTATGGACATGAGCTTTAGACATCGAAAGTATGTCTGGAGAATCACTAGTGGCGCTGGCTTGATTTATTTTCAAGAATAACTTACTACGGGTCAATTTTCTAACAGTATATAAGGATGTAATTCCAAGTTCCATCCTCATAGCTGCCACATGAACCGTCATCGGCAGTCCTAGTAATGACCTCAGGATTTTTCCTTCTAATTTATCTAGCCAGCCCACATGCCTTTCCGGTATAGTTTCAAGGCCAAATAAAATATATGGTACAATTGCTTTAGTGTACACTTTCAGTAATCCCTCTACTGAGTCTCCTCCAACTCTTTTAATAAAGCCCCTCAGTACCAGCCATTGCCGCATCACTTTAGCTTTGATATATGCATAGTACTGGCAGCATGATGGGACACTGTAATATGGTAGTCCAAGATAAACATGTGTTTTGACAAGCTCCAATTTAGTACTACTAATATACCAAGTAAACCTGGTAGTATGGCGACCTTTACCACGTTTGTGCATAACTTTGCTGTTAGCATAATTGATCTTCAAACCGTTTGCTTCAGCAAACTGTGACAGAATGTCAATGGCTCTTTGCAAGCAAAGGGGGTGCGGTCGAGTAAAAGAGTGTCATCCACGTAAGTAATCCACGGTACCGCAACCCCACCAATACTTGGCATAAAGGCGCGTTTCACACTTGGTTTCTCCCCCATGTTGGCCACTTAGAGGTTGAATAATAGGGGTGCAAGAACGCACCTCTGCTTCAGTCCTCTATTAGTCGGCAGGGAGGGAGAAATAACCCCCTCTTGTGAGCGGCAAACAGTAACAGTGGTATCTGTATATAGGGCCTTTATAAAGCAAAGCAGGTGTTTATCAATACTCCATCTTTCTAGTTTGGCCCATAGGATATGCCGATCGACGCAGTCAAATGCAGACATATAATAGACGAAACATAGAAAAAGATCTCCATCGGTCCGACTTAGCACATCAGCGGCTAACAGGCGCAAAGCCCACCTAGGCTGACTGGTAGAATATCCCTTCCTAAATCCTAACTGAAGGGGTTTAAGCAACTCTTTCTCTCTGATCCACTTATTCATTCATTGCAATAAAATTGTCGAAAACATTTTACTTCTCGTGTCTAGCATAGCTAATAATCTATAATTATTAGGATCTATACGGGAATCACGGTTATATATCGCTACCATTATTGAATTAAGCCAGGTTTGAGGAAGCACTCCCAGTGTGCATATGTTGGTATACATTTCAAACCATACTCTGGCCAAAACGGAGGATTAGACTTCAAAACAACATTGGCTAACCCATCCAGGCCAGGGGCCCTGGATGGTGTTAATCTTGCCAAGATGTCTAAAATGTCAGCGATTTCAATATTCAGTACTGGGCCACCCAAGGAAACAAATGTAGACTGACATTTCACATTATCGTGGTCCCAATAGAGCCCTTTTATATGTACCTTCCAATCTTCTACTGTTATGGCACACATTTCCTTACAGTTCATGTTTATGTAGCCAATTCCTGTATTTAGACTTCATAGACCCAACCTTATCTTTCTGTTCTTGGAAATTCAGGTTCTTATTTTTCCTAATAGCCCTAACATTCTTGAGTAGCTAACACTTTTCAATGTGGATTTTATAATCAAAGATTGTAGGGTTACTCTTACCTTGTACAGTCGCCTTCCCTGCTATATATAACCATGGCTTGATTAGTGCCAATTATTCCCCCAACTCCCCATTACAATGGTTTAGCACTGCTTCAGGAGTGCAAATTGCAGTTGCTATATATACGTTTGCCCTTTTTAAATTGGCCTCCACAATTCTGTTGCCCTGGCCGTTAACTGTCACCTTACCTAATTCTACCTTCCTAGTCTTCTGCAGATACACTTGACACATGACGTTCATCATAGCATGATCACTGACTGATGTAAATGCAATTTCATACTTCAATTCTTTACAATAAAGCATATCATAGCATTATTTGATTATTTGATTGATTTCTCACTTACAATAAATAAACAAATGCCAAAAAATACATCTTAGCACCCCCTATGCCTACTAGATGCAAAAAAGATATTACATCCAACAAACTACTACCACTCCTTATACCATTGCTCAACTCGCTATCTAGCAGCTCCAACCCAGAAGTTTTAGTAGAGATCTACGACAAAAGCATGACGAATGCCCTAGATACTATTGCACCGGTCAAACTCTGAAAAAGTAAACAGAAGGCGCACCTCAATGCCTAGTTTACACCTCAACTCAAATAACTAAGACTCCAAAAAAGGAAACTACAAGCCCTTTGGGATCACTCCCCTACAGAGGAAAATAAAATACAACTAACCCAACTAGCTAATAAATACAAGAGAGAAATAATTCATACAAAAAAAGACATATTCAACGAAAGACTACTGAAAGCTAGCTCTAATCCCAAGGAGCTCTTTGTGATCCTACGGGAACTAGAGTCTCCCATACCCCCCAGATAACGATCCCAAGGACAAACAATGGTGCACCAGCATCCAAAATGCCCTATCTAGCAAAATAGCAATCTTCAATCAGAAATTGCCAGTAAAAAAGCCTCATTGCCTCCTATGGAGCCAATAGCGCACACCACTGAAAGCCTTAACTTGCTAGCACCATTCAGATTCACCAGAGTCTCCATACTGGAAACAGAGAAAGTCATCCTTTCTTTAAAACCATCCAACTGTCAGGGCGACAACTGCCCTGCCCAAATAGTCAAAGACTCGGCTAGAGACTTAGCGCTATTTATTTCAAAACTCATTAATGCCTCATTCAAAACTAACACGGTACCAAAATGCCTAAAAGAATTGTGGGTACTACCACTCCTCAAGAAACAGACTCTCTACCCTTCTATCCCGACCAATTACAGACCCATTACCACAGTCCCCTTCCTTCTAAAAATTGTCGACAGAATAGCTTATTTACAAATCCAGGACTACCTCAAAACGAACCACCTATTAGGGTCGCGCCAATCCGGTTTCACGCCACAACATGGCACTGAAACAGCGTTAATAGACCTTAAGACCCAAATTGATGAGATTAAGAACCACGGCAAAACAGCCATGCTACTCCTCCTTGACCTGTCGGCTGCCTTTGACATGGTGGACCATGCAGTTTTGTGCAAACACCAGGCATCAGCGGCCCACTTCTCAAGCAATGCAATAGCCTGGGTCCAGTCCTTCCTAGCAAACAGAACTATGAGAGTTTTCACCCCATCTGCCGACCCGATTCAAATTTACTGTGGCGTCCCACAGGGGTTGTGCATCTTGCCCACTATGTATAACATATTCACCAAGCCCCTATTTGATAAATTGGACAGATTGGGTACCACCTACACTAATTATGCAGATCATACCCAGATCCTCATTTCCCTTTCAGTCAATTTTGATAAGGACATGGCTTTGGTGAACGAAATATACCTCCTCATTCAGGCATGGATGGCATCCCGTGGCCTCTGCCTGAATGACGATAAAACAGAAATCCTGATCCTTGGCTCCACAGCCAACCTAGAAAAAACGTAGCCCTAACTATGCCTCTTTTAATATAGATGGCAATACCATAAAAACAGTAAACTAAGTAAAAACTCTAGGTTTTTTCCTCGACTCAACCCTATCCCTAAGAAAACAGGTCAACTCCCTAGCTTCCTCGACAGCCTACACAGGTAAACGTATTAGAGCCTGCAGACCCTACCTATCTGAAGCTAGCTGCATTGCCCTAGCTAATGCCTTCATCTTATCAAAGTTAGACTACTGTAATGTGTTGTACTTGGGAGCTAATAGATTTATTACTAACAAACTACAAATACTGCAAAGTAATGCCTTGAGGACTGCCCTTAGCCTAACCAATAGAGAACATATTTCCAACCTCAGAAGAGACCACCATTGGCTACAAATAACTGACAGGATTCTACTCAAAACTATTTCCTTTACTTCCAAATATCTAAACAATTCCGCTCCCCCCTATCTCTCAGAAAGAATACTCAGAAAAACCTTGACTCGTCCTCTTAGATCAGTTGCCTCTAACTGCCTTGAGATTCCCAGATTTAAGTTAACCAAGGCAGGAGGAGGAAGCTTTCCTGTGAAAGCGGCTCAACACTGGAACGCACTACCACCAAACCTCAGGACTGATCAACCTTACCTACGTTTTAGACGTAGCGCCATAAACTGGATACGATCCAAGGATATTTGATCAAAATGTAAGAATCCCACCTGCCTGTTATTAAATGTGACCCTTATTACCATCATTGTTCACATGTATTATGCACATGCTAGTACACCCTTCTGTAACCTACTCATGTGTATCCCTGCCTGTACTATTTGACTTTATGCATGTTGTAACCAAGCTTTAAGCATTCTTATCTGCAGCGCCCAGTCACCTACGGGTTTGGTGCTCTTTACCAAATAAATAAACAAACAAACAAACATATCAGTGACAAATATGCAGTCCAAGCATGAGGTACTGCACCCATTAGTGCATGTAACAACCTACAACAAGGTTTCATTCTTGCTAGGCAGCAATGGTACAAGATTGAATTCCAATAATGCCTCCAACCACCTCCGACCCTTCTTTAATAATGTTCGAGAGTGATCCGAAAGCTGCTTCCATTGGTTGTCACTCACAACATCACTTGCCAAATGAATACATTGTGCATTAAAATCGCCAGCTATCACAAAACAGCCCTTCAGCTTCTTTAACTTCCATATAAACAGTGGTTCTATCACCCATTTCAGCAGCAAGTCAGTGTATGTTGCATCCGGAGGGTCATATACATTAAGTATTAATGAGCTGCCATTACAGTCATGAAATTTCTATCATTCAACTGCTAATCCATTAGCACAAGTTACACCCCCATTTTAGCCCAAAGCCTCATAACCTAACCTGGGGCTGATAGATAGGCCTACATTGGGTCTCCCCGCCCGTGCGTGGTTGTAGCAGGTTGTACAAATATGTGATAGCCATGCATTGAAAGAGTAGTCATCAGGCAGGTTTCTTAAAGCATAAATATGTCTGTCGCGGCTAAAGTAGCATAGCCTATAGGTTCGGAGGTAAACAATCTAAATTCCGTGATAGGACAAGAACAAAATAAGGTTCGACTGAAAGTCAAAACCATGGCTCTTTTAGCGAAGGCGGCAACACTTATTAAATTGAGTTCACTGAACCGATTTATATTATTGTCCTTGCATATCAAGCCTCTGTTTTGCCCAAATCGTTTTAGTTATTACTTGACCTTCCACGGTATACATGGGGGTCTTAAATCACTCCTCATTAAGCAGGCCATAAAAAGGTTGCATACAGCAGCCCATGCTATAAAATGTGTTAGCAAATAACATGAGCCTTTCCACAACCATACAGCTGACAAACCATACCACCAGCCAATTGGATTGACTATGAAAAGGGGTTCATTCTACCCTTTCAATATCTTGTGGACTCACAGTTTACAGCTCGTTAATTTGTAGAAACAGTAACATCAAGTTTCCTCTGTTTAGAAATGGGCTACAGCTAGTAGGCTGAACCTCCTCAAGACATACACATCGTGGGTCATATGATAAAATGCTTGATGGTTTATCACACTGCTGATTATGTGAGTAGGCCCACGTGCGATCTCTATTATCCTGCCGAGCTTGTATAGAGCCAAGTTGGTCCGCACCTCTCGCTAGTGTATAAGTGTATAAGTAAATACGTGGGCTGCCCCATTCTCCAGTGTGGGCTTTGAACTTTCCCTCGAATCCACATTCTTAAATGTATTCTGAGAAAGTTCCCCATCCATTTTTGATCTACATTGTGTACCTGGGCACATTTATGTCAATTGCACTTCAGTGGCCTGGGCTTTCTCTCTTTGTGTAAATGTGTTTAAACCCTTAATTACAGGCCTAGGTTCAGCACCCTCCTCAGGAAATTGTAGCCATTTGTCGAAGGTGCCACACCGGCACCCAAGTTGTTTTTGCAACAATTTTCAGAGGGTTAACTGTCTTACCCTTCAAAGACGCCACAATCTTAATTACGTTAGGGATGGATGCCACAGATGATACGTTAGTAGGTGCTTCCATTGGAGCTTGTTTTCCATGGTTAAGCAGTGGCTGAAATGTATTTGTTCTCTTTCTACGTTTCCGTGGCTTTTGCAGGCAGCTATTAGCTAACAATGCACCCCCTATAGGAGAATTAGTGCCTAGCTATTACTGACTATCCCTACTTTGAATCAAATCCACATCAAACATAGAATGATCAGAAATAGAGAGTGGGGTGTTTAGCATACTTGGCTCAGATAATGAGGCTTCGCCCATTACTACTTCAAGTTCGGCTTCTACTATCTCTCCCATCTGTCCCCTTTCAGCCACGCTATTCATCAATATCACATCCACTACCCTAGCCAAAATCCTCTTTATTGCTCTCTGTTCATTGGCCAACGTAGAGCATAGGCCAAAAATCGTGTCCATCTTTACAGCAATAGTATTCAGGCTAGGCATAAAATTAGAATCATTAAAGTTATGTTCATCTTGAGTGGTACTTTTTGAGGTGTCCAATCTTGGGTTTATATCAGCAGTCCAATGCATATTGACTATGTTTTCAGGATAAGTGGTTACTGACAAATTGGTAGGAGGAAGCGATGTATGATCTTCAATATTGGGGACCTTTCCAGATAAGGATGCGCGTCTTATGTTCAAACACATGTTTAGCAAGGAGTTGTTATTGTCAATATTAGCCATCAAGTTAGGTGAGCTAGCCACTACCGGGGGCATGCAGGTCTTGTCATACGAAGTTTTAGAAAAAAGTTGGTTATCTTCTCTTGTTCCAATGGAAGTCTGTCCACTGAGCGTGTTAGCCTAACAGAGTTCAGATCTTCCTGTATTTCTGTTTGTTCGATGCTCCTCCCCTGTGCTGCAAGAGGACTATCCCCTCCCTTTTCACACACAATTAGGTTGGCAGTGCTAATATCCGCCATAGCAATGATGGGTTCCATTAGTGCCTGTTCACCACAGGATTTAGGCATAGTTTGGCTACCTTTATCAGTAATCAGATGACAATTGGCTTGGCTGTGCAAAGGGTAAGCACGAGGAAACAAAAGTTTAACAGATTTCTTCTTCTGTCACAGGCATTCCCTTTTTGGCATCAGAAATATGAGTACCAATTTGATTTGATTTTGATGCAATTTTTAAACGCGCACCAGTACAAAATGTAGAAAATTCCATGGTGAAAAAATATATTTACTCAAACATACTCCCACTAGCTGTGTGCCAAATACTAGACCTCACAGCTTATCAGTAAAAGCAGCACTTTAAAAATACAAACATACAAAAAAAGTCGACCTTCTTGATCAGTAAAAGCAACACTTTAAAAATAAAATCATGCAAAAAACCATCGACCTTCTTGATAAGGCTCGGAAATATAAAAACCGTTGATGCTCGGTATTTCAAAAAGAGAATAAAGTTATATTTATTCAATCCACTAAAAATGGGAAGAAGCGTTAAAGAAACCGCCGGCCTTCTTCAATGGCATTTGTAAAGTCATGCACCTTGCGCTCACAGAAATGAGATAAAGTCGTTTCAACAATTGCAATGCAGCCCCGATTTATGAATATAAATGATTTGGTGTGCTTTCGAGTCACGCAACTTTACCAGCCGCGGGAGAGAAAACAGCAGTCACCGTTGGCACTTACTTGCAGGCATGCAAAGTAGTTATTTCGATAGCCGTCGGGCATTTACAATACAGTCCAGAATATTAAGCATATGTTAATGTTAATGTTAAAGGATATTTGTACTTGCGCACTATCACCACCGAAGTGGTCCGCTGGTGCTCTAGTGGCTCTGGGAGAGGGGGGTGGGGTGAGTTAGTGGGAATGAGCTGGAAAAGTGCAAGATAACAGTGATGTGCTGTTGGCAGTCTCAGCCCGATGGGTCCGTTGGCTGGGCTTGGGGTGCTTTACGGTCGGTAGTCATCGTGTGCTGTTGTGCAGGTCTATGTGTGGTTTGTTTTGTTGTTGCAGTGTAGTGAAGTTTGTGCGGTTTGCTGCGTTTTAGGCTTGTGGTTGTGTTTGGTTAGAGTTTGAGAGGTGGATGCAGAGGGATGAAATTGTTAGTGTATTGGTTAGTTGGCATTGCTGTCCTTGCAATAATGTCTAGGTGTGATGCCTGCTATCATTGACTATTCCATTGGAGTGTGGTGCTTGCTAACTTTCAAAATTCTGTCTAGGTGGCAGGCAGGTGATCACGATTCCATTCTAGTGTTGCACTTGTCATCATTTACAGTTTAATTTAAGTGTTCTAGCATTCACATTTCTCTCTAGATGTGACACAGGCTAAGGTTAAGAATTCCATCGAAGTGTGGCACATGCTAACATCCATAATCTTGCTACATGTGACGCAGGCAAAGGTTAAGGATTCTATCTAAGTGTTGCATATGCTAACATTCATAATCCTGTCTAGATGCGATGCATACTAAGGTTCAGAATTCCATTTAAGTGTGGCGCATGCCAACATTCACAATCCTGTCTAGATGCGATGCTGGCCAAGGTTCAGAGCTCCATCCAAGCGTGGCACATGGTAACATTCATAATCTTGTCTAGATGTGACGCACGTGAAGGTTAAGGATTCTATCTAAGTGTGGCACGTGCTAACATTCACATTTCTGTCTATATGTGACGAAGCCTAAGGTTAAGAAATCCATCTAAGTGTGGCACATGCCAACACTCATAATCCTGTCTAGATGCCATGCATGCTAAAGTTAAGAAATCCATCTAAGCGTGGCACATGCTAACATTCAAATTTCTGTCTAGATGCGACGCAGGTTAAGGTTAGGAATTCCGTCCAAGTGTTGCACATGCTAACATTCATAATCCTGTCTAGATGGGACGCAGGCTGTTAGGAAAGATTTCTTAATTGTGGGTAATTTTCCTTCCATGTGGCAACCCCTAAACTTTTTGCTGTTGTTTTCACCATGATCTAGACTTTGCCAGAGAAGTGCAGCCTTCTGCCGCACTCCTCTGGGCTTTCGCTCCATTCTTACGGGGAAACTGACATGCCCTTAAGACAGCCAGTACCGGGAAACGTTGTTTTCCGTAGTTTCTTCATCATGTTGCAGCTTTCGTGCAACATGGCAAAAGAGGGCACTGTAAGGTAAGTTACTGCTCTCTTGGGTCTCTAGTATTCTACAGGCCCTAGATACTCTCTTTGGATTGTAAATGAACGGTGCAAGTGGATCATGGACGGAATTGGTGGCAGCGATCGTTTCTTGTGTTTTTGAGCTCCTTTTGGCGTTTTAAGCGCGTTTCTCGCGCTTAGCCCAAAATGGTGGCCTGGCTCCCAAAATGGCCAGACCACGAGGCTCTTTGTCCTGTCTGCTGACCGTCTTGCCCCCTTCACCTCCCCCAGGTTGAGCCAACCCGGGGCCTTCCTTATTTGGGCATGTACTTTCCCGCGAAACACAGATGCTTTCGCGGGCTTCTACAGGCCTGTGTGTGTCTCCAGGATGGGGGCTGGGATGTCTGGTCCCAATACACATCCTGGGCGCCAGAGAGTCTAGGGTGGTGTGAATGCCTGGGACCCCCGTGGTCCGTGATAAGGTCCACAGATGGTGTGAGTGTTTTATGAGCAGATCTCCCATTGGGTCCCCTCCGTTTCGGCGCGAAGGGAACCGTGGATAAGAGGGGGCTGGAAACGCCACTACCATGTCGATCTCCTGAGTTCTCACGAACAAAGGAATACAGGAGCCAAGTATCCTACAACCACGAGGCTGAACCGAGGAATCACTGGTGACCCGCTGAAGGACTGCTCCTCTGCACTGCTGTCGCTTTGTGAAACCCTGTCTACCTCAGATCGAACGAGAAGGCCTGTACTGGTACTTCGACCCTTGGAATAGTGGGAACAACTATTCTCGGCATCTTCACCATCTCCTGCACGTAAGCCTTCAGAAGTGTCTCTGGGCCATCCAGCAGACTGACCAGCCTACCCAGGAGCCTTGCTCTGTAACCGCCGTCAGGTTGTGCTGTATTACAAGTCCTTGTCACTATCACACGATTCGTACACTTGGCATTCCCAGGTCTGAAGTGAGTAGTGTACATTTGGCTGAAATACACACGGCCGCTCCTTTGCCCTGCTGTGGTAACAAACTGTGCGGGTTCACTGTGTTTGGGACGTCCTCAACTCAACTTCTGCTGCTGCGGAATCTACACGACAACGAGACGTCCCCTGCTCGTATCTGAACCTGCCAGCACTGAAACTGACACAGAGAAGCCTGGGTCTGCTTGCATCGGGGACCGGTGAGTAGCATCGCTAGGAACTGGTCGCCCTCCTGCAGGAGCCCATAGCTTTTCCCTGCTGTGTCTAACAGCACACCTTTCCGTACTCGTGCTCTGCTTCTGCCCCCAGTGGAGGCTGCGCTTGAGTTGCAGAGCTCTGTTCATCTTCATTTGTTCACCGAACTAAACTGCCTGATTCCCTCGAAGAGACTCCCCTTTTTGCCCGTTGGCACCAGCGTGTGCAGGTACTTTTGAGCACAAGGCTCCACTCTTCGTAGGGCTTGGACTTCCTTTTAGTTAGGTGCCTCTGAAGGCGGACTGGGTCTAATTATTATTCGCACTGCCTGTTTTCCTCCCCATCTAGGTGGTCTACACATTTTGTGCGTCTAACTCGTTAGACTCGTTTGTATTTGTATATATATTGTATTGGTTTGGTATGTGTTGGTTTACTGGAGTTTTAGTGTGATTTCTCGCTACGGTCAATGTTACAAAGGCCTTGTAATAAAAGTTTATATATTTTTAATATAAAACCTGTTTGGAGTAATTTGTAAGTGTCCTTGCTTTGTGTGCTCATTGCGGGCTTTCAGTCACCCTCACCCCTCTTGAGACCTAGTCTTGACCGCCGCAATCGCTACCCTGATTGGTCTGGCTTGTCCAGAGGTTACCCTGTTCCAAGAAACTAGGCTGGCCTTCTGAACCTCTGCGCCTCCAGGACAGAGTTCAGAAATCCGTCTTAACAAATTGGTGTACAGCGGTGGGATACGACTGAAGGTATCCAGTGTTGCGCACGAGCGAAGGCATTTCAAGTTATTCCTACCAGGACACGTAGTGAATTGTCGTAGCATAACTTTTAAAAGGCCATAGTCCTATCTAACAGTATGGAAACAAATACCTTGTTAACTTTAAATGCTTCTAAATCCGAAACATTGAAAAAGATGTGTGCGGAGAGAGGTGTCTCCTCTCAAGGCACCAAATTGGATATGATCCAAAGAATCGTGGCGTGGCAAGAAGTGCAGCTTGACGCTATAACTTCCAAGGACAGTGCAGAAGGTGGTGGGGCTGCTCTCACTGGTAGAACCGACGGTTCTGCCGCTGCACTGATCCACCGCGACCACGAGGAAAGGGAGGATGAGATGTCTAATGTTTCCTCTGCCAGTGTCGATGGGGAGGCCATGCTTGAATTCAAGAAGCAAGAGCTGCGGTTTAGGCAGAAGGAGCTTGAGTTCAACATAACCAAACTAAGAATCGAACAAGCCGAAAAACAGAAAGACAGAGATCACCAGTTGGTACTGGCCAAGCTTCAGGTTGCAAATGGATCCAAGGGTCTTGGACATGGGTCTGGGGCCTCCTCTCATCCACGGTTTCCAAAAGATCTGCTCAGTGTGTATGAGGAAAAGAATGACATTATGGACTGGCTGAATATGTTTGAGTATGCATGTGAAGTTCAACAAGTTGACCATGCTGATAAGATTGCCTGGTTACTCAGCAGACTGCCCCATTCTGGCTGTAGTGCCATTATGGAAATGTCGAAGGCTGAGCGAGCGGATTTCGCGATGTTAATGCAAACTCTCATTTTAAAGTATGGAAAGACTCCTGCCCAATATTTAAAACGATTCCGAGAGTATAAGAAAAAAGAAGGTGGTACTTGGGTATCTTATGTAACCAAATCCTTAAAAAACTTGACTGGCTGGGTCGAAGGTTATAAGGTTTCTACCTTTGAAGGCATGATAAATCTTGTCATGCTGGAACATATGTTTACATCTTCTTCCCCGAAGCTTAAGCAGCATTTGGCCGATTCGAAGGAGATAGATCCTAAGAAGCTGGCCATTGCTGCAGATTTATGGGTGTCACATCGAGTGTCCCATGAGGACAAAACTCATCCAGGTAAGCAGGAGGAAGGGAAAAAGTCCAAAAATAAGGAGGGTGGAGAATCTGATAAATCTTCTTCTCAAAAGGGCCACAAAAAGAAAAATAAGGGTAAGACACAAGAGAACTCACAGGGTAGTGGAGGTCAGCCTCCGAAACAGAACTCTGGTTACAATAAGCCTCCCTATGTAAACAGACCCAATGGATATTGTTTTGCTTGTGGAGCAACTGACCACGTGAAGGGGGATCCCCGGTGTAAGGTTAAACCTTTGGGGGTCCACTCCGCTAATCTGGCCTTCTCCTCCTATGAGGAAGAAGAGATTACAGGAGCATTCTTCTCCTCAGACGCCTTCCCCAGCGGGATAGAAGCTGAGGTAGTTTTAGTTTCCCTGGGTTCCTGGGAGCCTAAAGTCGCAGAGGCTTATGCTTGGATTCCAGATAATGCCAAGCACTACTTTAAAGACAGTGTGCTAATCAATGGAGTGGATACTCCAGCTCTTAGGGATAGTGGGTGCAGTCGAACTGTAGTGGATTCTACCATGGTAGACTCAGAGGAAGTTGCCAGAGCTACTCTGATGCCCACTAAATTGGCTGACGGCCCACCTCGCATGTTCCCAGTAATACCTGTAAATCTTACTTTAAATGGTACAGCATTTAGGATTCCAGTGAGCATTCAGAGAAACGTCCCAGGAAAGGTCTTGTTAGGCAATGATCTCAGAGCTTTAGGGCTCGTAGGAGACACTGCCGACATACCCTGCACACGGTCTCAAACATGGGCAGCATTGGCCAAGACCAATACGCCGCCCCAGCCGAAGGGGAAACCCAAGGCGAAAGGAGTAAGCAAGTCAAGACAAGAGAAAGAGAGCATTCCCCCGAACTCGCCTACCACTGCGGTGGAGGAAGTTGGTCAATCGCCCGGGCCTGACGAGGAGGGGGCGATGCCTGAAGTATTTGACCCCAACGACCATCCGGAACTAAAAGACTTGTTAGTAGAAGGTGATCCTGACAGGGAAGAATTCAGTAAAGGCCAAAGTGAGTGCCCATCTCTGGAAGGCCTAAGGAGACAGGCCTGCTCCCAGCTTGAGGGTGAACCTCCTGGGACGGATCAGATTTATTGGGAAGGTGGACTCCTGTATAGTGAGCCCACAGAGTCTACAGAAGGAGACCATAGGAGATTGGTGATTCCCCTTGCTGTAAGACCCTTCCTCCTGTAGCTGGCGCATGAAGTGCCCCTTGCTGGTCACCTTGGTATTAAGAGAACCAAGCAAAGGTTATCCATGCACTTCTACTGGCCCAAGATGGGGGTGCAAGTAGAAAGTCACTGCAGGAGTTGTGCCTCCTGCCAGTTATCTGCTAAGAGTGGCTCAACAATCCAAGCTCCATTGGTACCACTCCCAGTTGTGGGAATACCATTCGAAAGGGTAGGGATCGACATTGTTGGTCCCCTTGACCCGCAGACATCCTCAGGCAATAGGTTTATCTTGGTGCTAGTCAACTATGCTACCAGGTATCCTGAGGCCATCCCATTGAAAACTGTAACTGCCAAGTCAGTTGCAAAAGTGTTACTTGGCATCTTTACTAGGGTTGGCTTCCCCAAAGAAGTTGTGTCTGACAGAGGCAGCAACTTTATGTCAAAGTATATGCAGGCTATGTGGAAAGAATGTGGGGTCACCTACAAGTTCTCTTCTGCATACCACCCCCAGACCAATGGTCTGGTGGAAGGTATCAACAGAACGTTAAAGAGCATGATTGGGGCTCTGGAAGAACCTCAGAGAAGAAAATGGGATCTTCTTTTACCATGCTTACTGTTTGCCTACCGAGAGGTACCACAGGAGGGTGTTGGCTTCAGCCCCTTCGAACTTCTGTTCGGTCATCCTGTACGGGGACCCTTAACCATAGTCAAGGAGGGGTGGGAGATGCCCACTCCCCCTGTTACTACCAACGTTGTAGATTATGTGCTAGGGCTCAGAAAACGGATGGTACTTCTGATGGGCTTGGCTAGTGATAAATTGAAGGCAGGACAAGGGCTGGTGAAACATTGGTACGACCAGAAAGCTTCCCTCATCAACTTTACACCTGGTCAGCAAGTCCTGATCATGAATCCCATAAGGCCTCAAGCTTTACAGGACAAATGGTCAGGCCCTTACACAGTGGTGGAGCCCCTGGGTGAGGTTAACTATTTAGTGGACCTTGGAAGGCCTGGACAGGCTCCAAAAGTGTTTCACGTAAATAGGCTGAAGGCTTTCGTCCCAAGAGTCGAAATCGCAACACTGCTACTGGCTTCAGATGTCTAATCAGCAGGCTGAGGTGAAAAGTTTGCTTAGGCAGTTTTCCCCCGTTTTCACAGTCGCCTGGTTTGACACCTTGGTGCAAACATAACATAGACACAGAAGACAGTGTACCTACCAAAAGTAGGGGATACAGGATGTCAGACAAAGTACGGTCTTACATTAAGACCAAGGTCAACAAGATGTTAGACCTTGGGGTGATTGAACCCTCTAGTAGTCCTTGGTCCAGCCCTGTGGTTTTGGTTCCAAAGGCAGGCACTTCTGAATTGAGGTTCTGCGTGGATTACAGGGCTCTGAATGCTGTCACCAAGACAGATGCACACCCCTTGCCTCGAACAGATGAGCTAGTGGATACTTTGGGTGCCTCCAAGTACCTCAGCATGTTTAACCTCACTGTGGGCTATTGGCAAATAGCTTTAGCAGAACATGCCAAGGAGATGACAGCGTTTTCTACTCCAGACGGCCTTTACCAATTCAGGGTAATGCCGTTCGGGTTGAAAAATGCACCTGCCACTTTCCAGAGGCTTGTGAATCATGTGTTGAATGGGTTGGACGAATTCTGCCTTGCATATCTGGACGACATAGCAGTTTTCAGTGCCACCTGGGAAGACCATGTGAAACACCTCGGGATTGTGCTCCAGGCTCTTCAGAAAGCACACTTGACCATAAAGGCTAGTAAATGCCAGATTGGACAAGGCTCAGTGGTTTACCTTGGACATGAAGTAGGTGGAGGGAGGATACAGCCTCTTCCCAGTAAAGTACAAGCAGTAAAAGACTGGCCTACCCCCACTACACAGACCCAAGTGAGAGCCTTCTTAGGACTCACAGGGTATTACCGCAACTTTGTGGCAGACTATGGCACCATAGCTGCCCCTCTGACTGCCCTCACCACTCCAAAGAAACCCAAGAAGATAACTTGGACCGACGAGTGTGAGAAGGCCTTCAGTGGCTTAAAAGACTCCTTGTGCCAGGCCCCTGTCCTCAGGGCCCCTGATTATCAAAGACCTTTTATTGTGCAGACGGACGCCTCTGACACTGGGATAGGAGCTGTACTATCGCAAGTAGATGAGAAGGGCAAGGAACACCCTATTGGTTTTATTAGTCGCCAGCTTAAGGACAGAGAGCTCAGATGGTCCACAGTGGAGAAAGAATGTTTCTCTGTTGTGTGGGCCCTACGGAAGCTGAGGCCCTACCTCTATGGGACCCACTTCACTGTGCAAACTGACCATAAGCCCTTAAAGTGGCTAATGAACATAAAGGGAGAGAATCCAAAGTTGCTTAGGTGGTCCGTAAGTCTACAAGGCTTCGACTTCACTATTGAGCGGTGGTCAGTCAAAATCTCGAAAAAATAATCTCGAATAACAATAAGGTCGAAAAAAAAGACCGAAAAAAAAAAAGTCACATTTTTAAAAAAAAATTATATATTTATTTTGGGGTCCGGGATTAAAAAAAATGGTAAAAAAAGGGGGGTTGAGGGGGAACCCCCCATTTCGAATAAAAAACGTCATAAAAAAAATTCGCCTTTTTTTTTCGGCCTTTTTTTTTCGAGATTTATTTTTTCGAGATTTGTAAATTCGGTATTATGACCATAAACCCTATTGAGCATAGGCCAGGTGTCCAACATAGCAATGCTGATGGGTTGTCCAGAATGTTTAACCGACCTGAACACGAGACTCATCCAGGGGTGGATTAGTTCCCCCTGTCCATAGTCTGGGAGGGGCGAGTGTTAGGAAAGATTTCTTAATTGTGGTTAATTTTCCTTCCATGTGGCAACCCCTAAACTTTTTGCTGTTGTTTTCACCATGATCTAGACTTTGCCAGAGAAGTGCAGCTTTCTGCCGCACTCCTCTGGGCTTTCGCTCCATTCTTACGGGGAAACTGACATGCCCTTAAGACAGTCAGTACCGGGAAACGTTGTTTTCCGTAGTTTCTTCATCATGTTGCAGCTTTCGCGCAACATGGCACAAGAGGGCACTGTAAGCTAAGTTACTGCTCTCTTGGGTCTCTAGTCTTCTACAGGCCTTGATACTCTCTTTGGATTGTAAATGAACGGTGCAAGTGAATCATGGACGGGATTGGTGGCAGCGATCGTTTCTTGTGTTTTTGAGCTCCTTTTAGCGTTTTAAGCGCGTTTCTCGCGCTTAGCTCAAAATGGTGGCCTGGCTCCCAAAATGGCCAGACCACGAGGCTCTTTGTCCTGTCCGCTGACCTTCTTGCCCCCTTCACCTCCCCCAGGTTGAGCCAACCTGGGGCCTTCCTTATTTGGGCATGTACTTTCCCGCGAAACACAGATGCTTTCGCGGGCTTCTACAGGCCTGTGTGTGTCTCCAGGATGGGGGCTGGGATGTCTGGTCCCAATACACATCCTGGGCGCCAGAGAGTCTAGGGTGGTGTGAATGCCTGGGACCCCCGTGGTCCGTGATAAGGTCCACAGATGGTGTGAGTGTTTTATGAGCGTATCTCCCTTTGGGTCCCCTCCGTTTCGGCGCAAAGGGAACCGTGGATAAGAGGGGGCTGGAAACACCACTACCATGTCGATCTCCTGAGTTCTCACGAACAAAGGAATACAGGAGCCAAGTATCCTGCAACCACGAGGCTGAACCGAGGAATCACTGGTGACCCGCTGAAGGACTGCTCCTCTGCACTGCTGTCGCTTTGTGAAACCCTGTCTACCTCGGATCGAACGAGAAGGCCTGTACTGGTACTTCGACCCTTGGAATAGTGGGAACAACTATTCTCGGCATCTTCACCATCTCCTGCACGTAAGCCTTCGGAAGTGTCTCTGGGCCATCCAGCAGACTGACCAGCCTACCCAGGAGCCTTGCTCTGTAACCGCCGTCAGGTTGTGCTGTATTATGAGTCCTTGTCACTCTCACACGATTCGTACACTTGGCATTCCCAGGTCTGAAGTGAGTAGTGTACATTTGGCTGGAATACACACGGCCGCTCTGTTGCCCTGCTGTGGTAACAAACTGTGCGGGTTCACTGCATTTGGGACGTCCTCAACCCAACTTCTTCTGCTGCGGAATCTACACGACGACGAGACGTCCCCTGCTCCTATCTGAACCTGCCAGCACTGAAACTGACGCGGAGAAGCCTGGGTCTGCTTGCATCGGGGACCGGTGAGTAGCATCGCTAGGAACTGGTCGCCCTCCTGCAGGAGCCCAAAGCTTTTCCCTGCTGTGTCTAACAGCACGCCTATCCGTACTCGCGCTCTGCTTCTGCCCCCAGTGGAGGCTGCGCTTGAGTTGTGGAGCTCTGTTCATCTTCATTTGTTCACCAAACTAAACTGCCTGATTCCCTCGAATAGACTCCCCTTTTTGCCCGTTGGCACCAGCGTGTGCAGGTACTTTTGAGCACAAGGCTCAACTCTTCGTAGGGCTTGGACTTCCTTTTAGTTAGGTGCCTCTGAAGGCAGACTGGGTCTAATTATTATTCGCACTGCCTGTTTTCCTCCCCATCTAGGTGGTCTACACATTTCATGCGTCTAACTCGTTAGACTCGTTTGTATTTGTATATATATTGTATTGGTTTGGTATGTGTTGGTTTACTGGAGTTTTAGTGTGATTTCTCGCTACGGTCAATGTTACAAAGACCTTCTAATAAATGTGTATATATTTTTAATATAACACCTGTTTGGAGTAATTTGTAAGTGTCCTTGCTTTGTGTGCTCATTGCGGGCTTTCAGTCACCCTCACCCCTCTTGAGACCTAGTCTTGACCGCCGCGATCGCTACCCTGATTGGTCTGGCTTGTCCAGAGGTTACCCTGTTCCAAGAAACTAGGCTGGCCTTCTGAACCTCTGCGCCTCCAGGACAGAGTTCAGAAATCCGTCTTAACACAGGCTAAGGTTAAGAATTCCATCTAAGTTTTGCACATGCTAACATTCACACTTCTGTCTAGATGTGACACAGGCTAAGGTTAAGAATTCCATGTAAGTGTTGCACATGCTAACTTTCACACTTCTGTCTAGATGGGACGCAGGCTAAGGTTAAGAATTCCATCTAAGTGTGGCACATGCTAACATTCACAATCCTGTCTAGATGGGACGCAGGTTAAGGTTAAGAATTCCATCTAAGTGCTGCACATGCTAACATTCATAATCATGTCTAGATGGGACGCAGGCTAAGGTAAAGAATTCCATCTAAGTGTGGCACATCTTAACACTCATAATCCTATCTAGATGCGACACAGCCTAATCTTGACCATTCTCTATAGGTGAAGCACTAGTTAACATTGGCTAGTGTGTTAATGCGTGATGCGAAGCAACATTTACAGTCCAGCCCAGATTGGATTTGGGCTGGTGTTCACTAAACTCTCTAAGTAAGCATGTTGCAAATCTATGGCACTCTACGACCATCAGCCTTACACCAGCTGGGCCGGAGTTGATTGTTAAGAGGATGGAATAAGCGGTCTGCCTTGTTCGTAGCTGTTAACGCAAGGCAAAGTCTCTGCACCAAAGGGGCTAGACCCAAAACTCCAGAAAACTCAGAAAACACCCAAAACACTCCTGCCACAATGTATCTATATTCGGGTCCTGGAACTAAACTCAACGGGCTTCATTACTAGAATGGCAGTAAGTGGTAAAATTGGAGGTAACGGAGTCACCTCCAATGTTACCACTAGCCCAAATTATGAGTTTTGGTGTTGAGTGGAGGATTTACTTCCACAAAACCGTGGCAGTAAATCTTCCCACTGAAGGCAAAGAAATTGGCAGAGTTGGCAGAAATATCGCATGGATAATTCTGCCACAGTAATTCCAAAAAAAGTCCCATGGGTTCCAATGGACCGAAAATAAATGGGGATTTACACTGCTACCACCACTTGTAATCAGGCAGAAATTCCGCCTGACCAAGTGGCGGTAATGGTAATTTGTTTTCTGTGGATTTACAGCAGAATTACCACCATACTCATAATGAGGCTCTATGTCTCTGTTACCGCAACAATAACAAAGGGGCGAAGAGACGGTTTGCCTTTCCCACAGCCAAATGTGTATACTGATAAACACTATGGTTGTGAGATTATGAGATTGTGCAATGTTCAATAAGCAGCGTACACCTGTGACCTGCCTCTACCGATTTAATAAGCTAATATTCTGATGAGCAAATGGGCTGTTGAAGATACGTCACTTTTGATGTGTTTGGCAGATTTAAAGTTTTTGCATAAGTAGTAGATTTTTAAAGTCTTGTGACCAGGCCTGGCTCCAGGAATGTTTATCTGTGTGGGCCAGTTTTGTGATCAGGGGTGCCCAACATTTCTCAGATCCGTGATCTGCCAAAAAAATTCTTCCTGGATCTGAAAAATCCATTTTACCTTAATTCGGGTTAGTCTATTAGTCTGCTTTATAAGGTGCAGAAGCCTGGATTCAAACCTAGGTTGTAAGGACTCATTTACCCACAAGACTACTTGAATGTGTGATAAAGATGCTTGTTGGCATTGCACTCCGTGGCAGATTTAAGGCAAATTGATTATTGGGCAAGGCTGACAGATGGTCCAGGGTAGGTGGGGCATGGGTGGGGAGCTTATGGTGGGAGTGGTTAATCGCTGTCATGAGTGCAACAATGTTACCTGTTTTTTAAGTTGTCTTTTTCTACTTTTGGAGCTGTATGTTTAGGGGTATGACTCTGGCTATAAACAGCTTGTTCACCTCACCAGGTTTTGCTGACATGAGGTGATTTGCCCAGGTTCACTCAATTTGTTCAAATGGGAAATCTGTTCTCGCCTTCCACCGGCTCATCCTTACAAAATCACAGGCTCTTTAGGAGCACTTCCACAGTCGTCTGCTCTCTTCTTCCATTTGCTCCTTTGTTTCCTTCCCAAAGATCCCACACTACTTTGACCTTCCATTGGCTATTCACGTCATCTTCCATACGCTCCCCCATCTTCATAAGGAAAATGATTGCCAAAGCATGAACAATGAAGGCTGTATACTGCAAGAGTCTGGGAGATGAATCCCAATTAATCATGCCCTAAAACACAGGTTTTGTACCATTTTTCAACATAATGCTATAATTGAGATATAAAAAAACAGTACAGAGCAAAAGAGAAGCAGAAACAATAGTGTGGCAGTATCACCCCCTGTCACTTCCATCAGCTCCCCCTGACTATCATTCCCTTTTACAATCACTCCCACCTACCCCACCCTTCGCAAAAGAGAAGCAGAAACAATAGTGTGGCAGTATCACCCCCTGTCACTTCCATCAGCTCCCCCTGACTATCATTCACTTTTACAATCACTCCCACCTACCCCACCCTTCGCAAAAGAGAAGCAGAAACAATAGTGTGGCAGTATCACCCCCTGTCACTTCCATCAGCTCCCCCTGACTATCATTCCCTTTTACAATCACTCCCACCTAGCCCACCCTTCGCAAAAGAGAAGCAGAAACAATAGTGTGGCAGTATGACCCCCTGTCACTTCCATCAGCTCCCCCTGACTATCATTCCCTTTTACAATCACTCCCACCTAGCCCACCCTTCGCAAAAGAGAAGCAGAAACAATAGTGTGGCAGTATCACCCCCTGTCACTTCCATCAGCTCCCCCTGACTATCATTCCCTTTTACAATCACTCCCACCCTTCGCAAAAGAGAAGCAGAAACAATTGTGTGGCAGTATCACCCCCTGTCACTTCCATCAGCTCCCCCTGACTATCATTCACTTTTACAATCACTCCCACCTAGCCCACCCTTCGCAAAAGAGAAGCAGAAACAATAGTGTGGCAGTATCACCCCCTGTCACTTCCATCAGCTCCCCCTGACTATCATTCCCTTTTACAATCACTCCCACCTAGCCCACCCTTCGCAAAAGAGAAGCAGAAACAATAGTATGGCAGTATCACCCCCTGTCACTTCCATCAGCTCCCCCTGACTATCATTCCCTTTTACAATCACTCCCACCTAGCCCACCCTTCGCAAAAGAGAAGCAGAAACAATAGTATGGCAGTATCACCCCCTGTCACTTCCATCAGCTCCCCCTGACTATCATTCCCTTTTACAATCACTCCCACCTAGCCCACCCTTCGCAAAAGAGAAGCAGAAACAATAGTATGGCAGTATCACCCCCTGTCACTTCCATCAGCTCCCCCTGACTATCATTCCCTTTTACAATCACTCCCACCTACCCCACCCTTCCCACACCATGTCTTCTTGGCCTGGCTGGGGTGAATTGAGGATGATGCCACCTCCTTCTCTGCAGGGTCTGAGGAATGAGGCCCCCAGTCCTTATTCCATCTAAGATAGTGTGCGCTCCACAATACCTCCCTGAATACTGTGGCTACTCCTAGGAGGCCACGTAAGAGGCACGTATGGGCCAGACATTTTGTTGTGAAAGACAGCCCCCCTCCTCCTCGATAAATATTGAAGCAAGGAATATGATATTTTGTTTCTTACAAAATAAAATTTTGAAGCACAACATTGTATTATTTGTTGCAATTTTGCAGCTAATGTTTATTGAATTGAGGGTGCGTGGGAGTGCTAGCATGCAGGTGACCTGGTATCACTCACATGCTAATCGCTATACATCATTGTCTGATGCATACTGTTTACATACTGTTTATAATATGCACTTGTCCATGATGACTTCTCATTTGACATGTTTACTTTGCTATTGAATGTCACAATTGTGATCAGTAAATGTGGACTTATATTTTCCAAAGAAATATGTGTGTATGTCTCCTTGGCGGGCCCTGACCCCTGCACTGCCCATCTATTAAACCATACTGCAAACTGAATCACTTCTAGGGACTCCTAATTTTGGCAGGAAAACACTTAGTGAGATTAAATGATTTGCCCAGGGTTTGAGCCTAGCCTGACATGTAGGTACTTGACCACACATCTTCCCAGTTCAAGTTGGTACAAATATGTTTTGAAGTTTGGTTTTAAATTTAAAATACCTAAAATATTACAATTCTGAGTCTTTGCACACAAGTAACTTTTTTGTAGAGAATGTGAACACCCTGCTTACCACAGCTGCTACTCCATATGTACAAGAAGCTTTAAGTGATAGGGACGGTTCATAGAATGTTTTTTTATTGTTATGAACTGCATACTTTTATACCATTGATTGAAAGCCATGAAAATGAAATGTTGTTTATTATTGTAAGTTTCTGTGTTCAATGTTTCTCTTTATTTTTCCTTTTCCATTTATTTGGTTTCTTTTTCTTACTTTGCTAACTTCTTTTGTAAAGGGTTGTAATAAACCATAAACAATAAAAAAATAATACTTATTTTTGTACAGACTACTTAAGAAATGCACAAGTCACATGATAAATCAACACGGCAGTGTGTTCATCATTGTAGAATCGGGTTGATGAAAAAGATGTTGGGGACATTTTGTTTTGAATACTAAATTGCATAGAGGGGACCACTCCTGTTTGCACTTCTTTGCAAAAGGGCCCGTACAGGCAATTTGAACTGTTTCCAAAAAGTACTGAAAAAGTAAATAGCAAAACATAGGCAAAATCGCCTTTTCACTTCACTTTTTGTGTCTGGAAAGGTGTAAATCTCTCCCACAATTAACGATCTGGACTCTGCTTGCTTTTACCAATAAAGCTACAATCATAGGTGGTGATGTTGGAAGTCATGTTGGGTGGAAAAAGTGGCGGTAAAAATGATTTGATTGTAGCTTTATTTTCCCCTTCCTGATTGGAAGCCTACAAGCTCCAGCATGCTAATTACAAAATGTACCATACAGACACAAAGTGAAATGAAATGCATAACAAAGTCATTGTTTTACACAACTTGTTCTGTTCCTCCATCATTTCTAATCACCCAACAATCACACTTAAATAACTTATTAGTATATAATTTTAAGAAAAAGTAACTTTTCCTATCACTAGTCACTTCCTATTTTAAATACTCTGCATCTGAGACATGTTAAAAAGATAAGGCTTCACTGTGAGCACCTGTGCAGCCCTGACTGAATTTGAGGGAAGAGAGGCAGAGTAGGGTGCCCCACAGGCATTTGTCCATTGTCCAACTGTTAAATCCACCTCTGATTGCACTCTGCAGGAAATATTTTGATACCCTTTTTTTTTACATTTAACAGATGTGCACATGTGCACCGTTTATACTTTGCCATAAACATATTAAGAAATGCTCTTTCCTTGTGTTATTTTCAAGGTTTCATGATCAATCTTCTGAGAGCCAAATGTTTGTTGGGGGAAAGTGGGAACAATCCTCCAGGGCCGCGGAACCCCCCAAATCCCTCTGTCACTGGTGGGATCCCACAGTAAATAACTTCCATTTCTGGCACTGAGAAAACACCTAGCAGTCATATCATACTATTCAAACTAGACCCAAAATACACATGATGTTTTCAGTTTGCATACAAACATAGTTCATTGATTCTCCAATAGTATGATGTTATTAAGGCAGTACTCATCTGCCCATTTCATAAAAAGGTCTGACCAGGCAGCCTAGGCTTCCACACAGACAAGATGCATACTATTTAGGTCAGAACCCCATTGGTAAGTATGTATGAGAAGATGATCTGAAGTTGGTCCATACTTGCCATCCTAGCCTTGATATGTTCAGGTAGGTTCTTGTTGGACCAACTCAGTGAGGTGCAATTTGAGTCCCTAGGCATTGCAAACAAGGCTCCCACATCAGGGCATATATACTTTCACTAAGGGAGATAAACTGAAGACAACACAGATCGGCCATAAGGGTACCACCTGGCAATAAGGCGGGAACATCTAGAAAATGGAAGTTGGAGACATCTAGAACATGGTGTGAGTACCTAGGCATATGATATCATTGTCTGGCAAATGCCTGCGTAATACCTATACACATATCAAAATGGTTGGCATTGCGATTGCTTGTTTTAGGATTCCAGTGCAAGTAACAGATGCAAGGACATCATGTTGCTTTTAAATCTACTGTCTGAAAGAGCCCCATGTTAAGAGATTGTTAATTACAACAGGAGCTCATTTACAGAGGCAATTAAGTAATTAAACACTCAAAAGAATGCTTAGATATAACACAAGCAGGCCCAATGCAGGACAAAGTTGAATGTTACTTTGTGACGGAGCTAGCTCAAAGAATACCAAAGAGGGTGTGTTTCAGCAGGGAGGGGGCAGGTAGTTGTTGGGAATACCATAGGGATTAACATGGCAATGAATGGGCAAACGACCAAAAGCGTCCATCAAATGTGTGTCCCTCCTTACATCCTTTCTCTATCATATCTGTGGTCCAATGTAATTGTTCTGGCTTACACCTAATAGCCTACTTCAAAGTCTTACATCAAAGCACTTTGATCTTACTACACTCCCTCCTCCAGAATTACATTTTTCTTACTACCAACCTTATTGTTTCACTTATACTTAAGTAGTTCATGCAGAAGAATATATACTTTGAATGGAATTTGTAAGGGCCCTCGGTCTGGTGGATGTAAGTCTCTGAATCAATCGTAACCACTGCCGTTGCTCCGGCCAGGCTTCCATACTGTTATTTACAAATCAGCCTTGGCCTCCCTGCCACTCATCTGAGCAGCCCTGCCCAAACAGCTGGACCACAAGGCCCAAAAATGCTTGCGGTATCTTTTGTTCCACTAAATGTAATTTGTCAGGGTCCTCACCTGTGTATGCACCTACTGTAGAAATATGTGTCCAAGCATCACCTGCCATTTATTGTTTTCTACAGTGAACCATCTTATTAGGGATGATTTGAACAACAGTTATATTCCCATGCATAAACACCTACATTAAATTACAGAAATCAACTTGATAGGTTTCAAACAATACCTACCTTATAAATGAGAGGTTTGAAATGTCAGTAAGATTAAAAGGGCAGTAAAAAAATAAATCAACGCAGGATCTTGCTAGACAATTGTAGGCTGACTGCTTCAGCAAGTGTGCTACCTTGCTTAGAGGTGTAAATGACCCTCTATATCCCTGGTCATTTCTGCTTTCATGGCTGTGGCGAATAAATCATTTTCCAGGGCAAGCAAACAAATCCTGACCGGACTGCCTGCAGTGCAGGTCCTCGAATGATAATCGCAAAATCCCCCCTGCCTGTTTCTAGCCCCTAGTCTCACCTCCACCCCCCCCCCAACAAACTTCACATTTCGGATGTTGTCCTCTGTATGTCCCTTACACCAGTGTTGTGGTAATGGATTCTTCTTGTCTTCAATGTTAATCACCCATAGGTGTTCATATATCCTAGCTTTTCATTGTCTCTTAGTTCTACCTACATATAATCTGTCACAGATACATTTGATAACATACATAACCATTTTGCTGTTGCAGTTGATATGCTGGTCAATCCTATCTCAATGTTTTACCACTAATATACATAACTTGTGTTGTCTTATTCATTGCATGATCATAGATCCTAAAATGCCCACATTTATAAAACCCTTTTGTTGGTTTTCCTAGCCATGACTCTGAGTCGTCTGTTATTCTTTTTGGTAAATGTCTCATACTCAAAAGATTCTGTAGAGTTCTTTCCTTTGTTAATACTGCCCTTGGTGAATTATCCAAAAAGGTATTGATATCCTTATCTAAGGTCAAGATATTCCAATGCTTTTTCAAGTTTCTCTGAACTATATGACTATTTCATTCATCTTGTAGTGTTTTTTCCTAATGTCGAGCATGATCTCCTCTTTGTTTCAATATTGTACTTTCTTTTGAAAAATCATCTTCTTTACTACTTTCCTCGTTCCATGACTCAGTCCAAGGGCCAAATAAGGAGGAAATGCCAGAGCTGGTTTGATAAAGATTGCAGAATAACCAAGAGCAATCTATTAGCAGCTATCCAATCTGATAGCAGTGATGAAGGGTGTATGGTAAAGCAAATGAGGAATGACTATAAACCCATAATTAAGGAAAGAAAAGAGGCAGACATTGAAAGCAGATGTGAAAGCTACTCAAGAACATGACTAAACAAAGTCTTGGAAGATTGTCACAGACGGTGATTCAAATATAAATCTTACTGTAGTTATGACTATTCCTGCCTCTGTTAGGCAGGATCAATGTAATCAATTGTATGAGTCAGTCCTAGCAGATAATCTAATATCAGCTGGTCTAGAAGGCCGCAGCAGTGTCAGTGACCCACCTTTGTTATATTTTCGTTGGAGAAAGTGGGCCTGGCTTTTAATGCACAAAAGAATAATAAGGCGCAAGTGTCTGATGGCATGCCTATTGACCTCTTTGGAGCAGATCCCTACTTATGGGTTCCTATCCTTTTTAAATTCTTCAATATACAATGGCACACCACCAGTTCCTGCAATATTATGGCAGTTTTAACATTGCAATGAAGGTCATGTTATCATATGCTGAATACCACCCCAAATTCATAGGTTCTGCCACAATATGCCAAGTGTATGCAGTGTAGCCTCCTATATGTGGATTCTGACATCTTATTGTGAGGAATTCGACCATCCGCACAGTGGAATTGAATGATGGTAGATGAACCTCCGGAAAATGTGTGGGGCTAATCCACAAACATTTTCCTATGCTCACCGCACGACAAGCACATAGACCCATGAATTTTGTGTGGGCACAGCTTACAGGCGCTGTCACCCCTGTCATATTTATTTGGGTTATGACAGCCAAGAGTACATCAAGGCATCTCAAGAGGGGGAGGGCAACACCTTCCTCCAGCCATGGCAAGCCTAATTACCTAACAATGGTTCCCTGGATTTGGCCTGTCCTTTTGATTGCTCTGCTGGTGGCAGTTCTACATACTAATCAGAGTTAATTCAAACAGGCCCACGTGGGGCTTGGCTGCAGGACTAACAAAGGAGACAGGAAAACCCCAACAGCATTTGATGTGCATCTGTGTCAACCTGAAGGCAGCTCCCACCTCTTTGTATCAAGGGCAGTGAACTGTCATGTCTGGTACAGCTGTTTACAGTAGTCACCCCAACAGGGGGACCCCATTCAGAAGGTATGACAATGTGGTTTGCAGAAGTCAGAAACTTTAGTCTTGCCGCAGCTTCAATGGAGGCCTGCCACTTTAATCAGGAATCACATAGTGCTCAATTAACCAGAGAGACCCTAATATCCACAACAGACAAGACGATGGGTGGGACTTAGTATTACATGTTTTTACCCCTTTATCTTTTCTGTTGCAAAGCACTCTGGTTATGACCTCAGCCATACAGGAGATTGTTGGGTGGGACCCAGGATTGATTCATTAAGGTAGGGTTAGCCTACACCAATAACTGTGGCCAATTTGGCTTTAAAAGAGGGCAGATCCCCTCTTTTGGGCAGATCATCTGAAGCCTTTGCGAGGAGTAACAAGAAGAATTCATTTGGACCCTGGCTGAAGGTACAGTCTGCATTACTGCTTCTGCCAGTGAAGGAAGGCAAGGATTTCCTAAGAGGGAAGCAAGGCCCCCTCTCTAAACATCTCCCAGGGAAAAGAGGGAGATTCTAAATCCAGAGGACTCTCCAGCAGCTCGAGAACCTGTATGCAGCTAGCACACAGCATGCCCTGCTAGACTCTGCAAGCAAGCTCCTAGGAGGGAAGTGCCAAAGAGTCTTTGAACCAAACCAAGGACTAGGCCGGTGCCTGCAACAATCTCCTCAGCTTTGGGCTGTCCGCCTCAAAAGATGACACAAGCCCAGTGGAGAACCTAGGAGGAGTGCATCGACAACCATCTACTGAGATCTGCCTTAAAGGAAATTCTTGAGCCAGTCGAGCCCCGCCAGCTGCAACCTACTGTACCGATGACTGTTATTACGTCGCAGTTGCGAACGCTGTCTGAGAAGCCTCGACCAGTGCTTCAGACCCATCGACCAGCACTCAGACAACAATTCCTGACCTTGAGACGCCATGTAGGCCAGCTTGCCTCACTCACCGAACTGCCTGCCGCCTGATACCCGCAGCTGTCTCCCATCTTTAACTCTGTCACAGAAGCTGCAAAGTGCCCTGAAACCGACTCTACACTGTCGAGCTCCAAGAACAACTACAAGCACAAGGTACATTGTGGTTCTGTCCACCTGGTCCTTCTCTGAAGGCCCCTAGTGACATTTTACAACCCATTGCTCCATTTGTGTTGTAACCAAGTATCCTTGAAATGTTGTGATTCATTATGTTACCAACTACCCTCCTGTCAGTATCCAGAGTGCATCCTCTTTCCTTCTTTGACACTGTCTGTCCTCTGCATTCCTTTACAGGGTGGGTTTTATTTTGTAGTGTTGCTAAAACGATCTATTGTGATAATAATAAAGTAGATATTTCTGTACAACCTTGACTGGACAGTCCCTTTTATCATTGGGTAATAATTGTATTTTTGCAGTGTTGCAACTAGCCAACGACCCACTGCCTTGCAGAGATAAGCCTGCCATTCCGTCCATATTACCAAAATTGGACAAAGGTTTATAATTTGCTTGTGTTTCCAATCTGTTCGGATCCCTTCGGTTGTACTAGAGGTGTGGGGCTGATTGATGGTTTACAAACCGATATTCATCCGTGGACCACTGGTGCCCCGGAAGTTTATTTGTCACACTTATGCCTGTTATATCATCACTTGCTAGGTATATCCACGATGTTTAAGGTAAAGCTTGACGTATAGGGCCTCATTACAACTCAGGCGGTAAGGGGTTTACGGCGCCGTAAACAGCGCCGACCCTTACCGCCTGAGTACGAGGTCCCTTAGCGCCATGGCGGATTTAACACCTGCTTTTAGCAGGTGTTAAAATCCATGGCGCTAAGGGACCATGGAGTTAATTACGCCACCGTAATTTACGGTGGCGTAATTAACGCCTTCCCCACTCCCATTATGCCCTATGGGGCAAAAATGGGAATGGGGAAGGGTAAATGGGGATTGGGGACTTACCGCCCCGCCAAACTCGGAATGGGGCGGTAAGTCCGCCAACCACCATGGCGTAAACGCAGTTTACGCCATGGTGGTAAAGTCACGGCCCAGGCGGTAACTTACCGCCTGGGTCGTAATGAGGCCCATAGTCTTCCATCATAGGCCAAGTGCACCCTCTAAATGCTCAGAAATGCCATTTAATGTCTCATATCCATGCTATAGTGCCTGTGGCTAATGTATAACCTCTCATGTGCAAATTCTACAATTAGATGACATAATATATGCCAAATGCGCCTGCAATCCTATCCGTTTGCAGTTAATGTTTCACATGTTTGATGCAGTCACAACATTTAGTACACTGTCCTACATGTACTGATGCTACAGTCATATGCCAAGTAATGTAATGTCATTTGTATAGCGCCTTTTCCCATTGTATGGCCTCAAAGCGCTGTTGGTTGAACGCCCTCGGGGGACCGAAGTCCAAGGTATGGGAAATTCCTCACAGGAGTTTGGAATGCGTGTATGCGTTTTTGCCAATATGAAGGTAGGTAGGGGTGGCCAAGTCCCTGTTAGCGACCTATGCCGAGCTGGCATGTGGATGGGTGCTGTGAGATAGTCTGGAGAGTATGCAAGTGCAGGAAACTCATTATGTGTCCAGCTAGACAACATTTCTGTCGTGAGGATAGCTACATCCTTAAGGCAGAGGTGTTGTGCAATGTTTCGTATAGTATTGTATGATAGCAGATGCGTGCAGGTGGGTGGCCGCGCCTTCAACTATCTTCCATAAGCATGCGGTGTGATTCATACCTGTGCGTCCTGGATGATTTCGTGGTTTGTAGCTCAGTCCAATGCACAGGCTAAATTCAACATGTAGCCAAGTTTAACAGCGCTGAAATTCAAAATGCAGCTGAATTCAACACAGTGGCTATACTCAACATGCAGCTAGATTTAAAAGAGGCATCATCAAGTGTCCCGTGACGCCATTGTGCGGAATTGGCAAGACTGCAAAGTCATGGCTCTTTTGATTTTTATTAATAAAAAAAACAAAGCAGGTAATTCCATCTCTGAAAGGGCAAACTGCTGATCAGATTCCCCTTTCATAAAATTCATTGCCAAAAACACTGTGTACTAGTGCCCTGCTGCCCTAGTAGCCTTATCTGCAGCACCTGCTTTACCAGTGGCACAGAGCAGGTTCAAAGGTCACAGGTTCCCTTTCGACAGCCACAGCGAGAGCCAAGTCTCTGCAGTGCAGGGGCGGCATTTAAGATATGCCCCCTGTGCCAGAACTCTGATGATCATAAGTAACCCATGATGGTGGCGATAAAGTTATGCCTGAGTTTGGGCATAGTGCAAGGCACTACTTATGATCATGGCTGCCACCTCCAAATTGATATCAAACATGTGTCAGCTGCTGTGAGTCAGCTCTGCTGTTTCAGAAGGAACCAATGCAAAATAAAAGTTCCCAAGATGTGGGAACTCCGTCCCCTGCACACTCTCAAAGGCCGAATCTCAGCCAAACTGTAATCCAAAGAAGTTGTACATCATTATAAAAGGTAATTTCATAGAATTTCAAACAATATCATTTTTGAAAACAAACTAATATTTGAGAAAGAAAAACTTCAAACAGGTTCCTTTGCTCATCACAGTTGCTACGTTAATGTAGCAACTGTGAAGAGCAAACGAACCTGTCTGAAGTTTTTCTTTCTCAAATATTAGTTTGTTGTTTTCAAAAATTATATGGAAAACAGTTCAATTATGTAAAAGAGTTTGGCTGAGATTCGGCATTTGAGAGTGTGCAGCGGACAGGAGTTCCCACATCTTGGGTACTTTTAGTTTGCATTGCTTACTTATACGGTCCATGTGTCAGGACCGTTTGCTCTCCCCTGCACCTTAAGTTTTAAACATTATTGACTACTATAACTAGATTTGATTTATATGTTAATATAAGTCTGACACTCCAAAATAGGTGTGAGTTGTGGATCACGATAGATGTTACGGAAGGAACCCCCATGCCACCATCACCGTTGCCATCACCACCACCACACCAACCACCTCTCTGCGACCCATAGTAAATCGACAAGGGCCTCAACTGTTCAGGATCAAGATGCCATTGTGTATTCCAAGTGCCGAGCTCGGGCCGTTAATTTGGGCTGCCGGGCCATGCCGCCATATTAGTGTAAACCTTTTCACTGCCTTTAATGAGAATCAACTGGTGACACTGATATTTATTGACTGCTTTGCAGTGTGTTAAAAAGTGTACTATCAAACACCGATTTCATAAATACATAATTGGATGTGGATCTTCAGACTGGTACTGGAATGCGTCCAACAAATACTGATGGTCAAAAGCTAGCAGATCCCTCTAGCTAGAGTAGCATCATTATTGAAAAGACAAAGGGGTGTCTCTCAAGGGTCTTTAAAGTTTTCTCTGTTGCTCAATGAACACATTTGACCCATGACAGCGGTAATAGAGGATACCAACTCCACTTCAAAATGTAAAAGTTATACATTGCATCAAAAAACGCACTTGTTTTACTTTTAATTCACATGAGGGGCAATCATTTTAACACTAAAACTAAAAACGGATTTTGCTTTCCATTTCACAGCTGCCTTTCAAACGCTGCAAACGAAAAACGGTTTAGCTATTTCTCCTGTTCAAATCAAACCAAAGAACCATGTGGAAGAGGGCCCCTCATTGTCAATGGACTAACAGCAAATGCAAACTCACTCAAAAAGGAGAAATTAAAGAATCCCATGATCTACAAGACAGGATTTCAAATGGCTTGCACATGCGTGAAAAAGAAAAATGACTTTAAAAATCTTTTAAAATCCAGTAAGGCAAAGATAGCACTGCTCGCACAAGAAAAATGTCAGGGAAATATGCTGTGGGGGTTCACTAAAGTAATGTACATTATGTTTCCACTCACAAAACTTCAGTCACCTTTGAAGAGGCACACATTACCAGAATAATCAGTTTGGGGCTAAGGCAGGAAACTTCACAATTAAAACCCCCACTCCCACTGGAAGTCGCAACTACAAATGAACCATTCCGCAGTGAAATGTAAGGTTACTAAGCGTAACATAATTCCCTGCTCTGTCAGACTTGAAGGCAGGGGCTCAGGGATTTCAAAGAAAGCAAGTGTGGCTAAAGTTTGACTAGGAGGTGTGAGCTCCTTCCTTCACCCACTACAAAGAATGAACGGACAACTTCAAAGCAGGTCATAAAAAGCTCTGGTCACCGGCTGAGCCAGGGAAAGACAGTTGGCTGTGTGGGAGGAAGCACCCCCTCCCACCCTCCCCCACAGAGGGGGAGAGATCCTCCAAATTGACATTAATGGACAGACTTCATTTTTAGGCATTTTCACAGCAATTAGAATGAGAAATAATTTTGTTTTATGCTATGTTTTAATGTCCAGGGCGGTTTTTAAGAAATAAAGTGCATTTTCCTAGGACTTTTTGGAGACTGAAATGGCCAGTTAAGATAGTATTCTGGCTGATCTAAAAATTGACAAATATGACAATTGGTGGAAAGATGAAAAATGTAATTATGAACATGCTTGATCATTTGCATAGTTATAACTGTTATACATTTTGTGAAAAGGACAGAAATGTGCCACCGGGCCATGCTACATCAT
Source organism: Ambystoma mexicanum (assembly GCF_040938575.1). NCBI lineage: Eukaryota > Metazoa > Chordata > Amphibia > Caudata > Ambystomatidae > Ambystoma > Ambystoma mexicanum. The sequence continues at coordinate 182,291,869 of NC_090929.1, forward strand.
ACAAAGTTGGAGATTGGCTTACCTACTTCCTCATGACCCACTAAAACCACATATTTAGGTCATATGTCAGGGGCTAGTTGAATTATGTAGTTACGAGACATAACTGCTTTTTGTCAAAAAGTGGCAAGGAGGACAAAGATAGTATTAAATGCAAACAGACAGATGGTGCTCTCTTCCCTTGAACCAATCATGCCAGGGGGCAGAGAGAGGAATGGTAAACTGTCCTATCCGAGCAGTAGGAGTAATTACAGAGTACTCCCCGTAGATTGTAAAGTGAGTGATGTCATGTGTGCTATATAAGGGGGACTGTACTAGGTCAGGGCACACAAAAACATCTGGAGGGACAGGAGAAGGAGGACGGAGAGAAGGCAGCTGAACCAAACCAAGGCAGAGTGCAGTGAACAGACCCCTTGTCTAGCTGTCCAGAGTGTCCTGAGATCCAGCTGGCTTTCCAGAATCCCAAACCAAGTCAGATTCCAATGACCAAACCCCTTGCCTAGCTGTCCAGAATGTCCTGAGATCCAGATGGCTTTCCAGAATCCCAAATCAAGGCTTACTTTGTAAGTAACAAATAACCCCAGCCCTAAATTGCATAAGCTCTTCCTTTTCATAGCATTGCACCCAATTATTACCCAATTGAAACCCCCAAATTGCCAATGTAATTCATTCACCTTGCCATAGAAGAATATGTGTTTATCCTTTGTCTGTTAGCATATTCCCTTTGGTAAATCTCTCAGTGTCTGTGTAAATCCTTAGCATATTTTTAAGTAAATCAATTAATTCCCCTATTTGAAATTCATGGTTCAAGAGTGTTAAAATTCAAAATTAACCCTCTTGTCCCTGGTGGCTTTCTTGAATTATTATAGTCATTAAAGTATTGCCTCAAAAGAATTAGTCTCCTTGTAAGTGAAAACCAAATTTGTCCATGTATAGTGTGCATTACCCCACACATTCCTATTTTCATCTGTCCTATTAAAACCCCAAATTGTAGTCCCATTGAGAGCAATCCCTTTTGCCTACAAGGCTATTTTAAATAGATTTGCCTATTCTGAGCTATACCCCTTCCCTGAGCTGCCTGTCATTGTAAATCCAGTGTACAACTAATTTCCATTTGCCATTGTTTTTCCCCTTTTCCATGTCATTCTTTCTTTTCCCTGGTGTGCTGATTAGTATTATCCAAGCTTCCCTGTCTCCTCGAGTACGAATTTCCTTTCATTCTGTCATCTAGCAGTTGTGAGTAATAATCAAAATCCCATTCTTACACTTTGTTCGAAAAACACATTTTCACTTTCTTTGCTGGCTTCCCATCTTGGGGTGGTGGCCTTTACCCCAAATTAGATTCTCTCTCTCTGTTCCTACTCCTTGCCAATGCCTTCCATTCAAAGGAACCAAGTTAGCTGATGTTTGGGGGTGAGTGTTGCAGGGGGAGTGCTAAACCGTTGGTGTTATCTCTTTATAAAATTGTCCTTTTTCTGTGTTGCCATTAAAGACTGAATTGTGATAGGATCTCTGAACCTAATTATTTTGTAGAGAGTAGTGCATTTTGTGTTGCCACAACATTGGTGGCTGAGAAATTATTTGATTTTCCTTTTTCATTAAATTATACATTAATAAATATCTTCTTGATACCCACCGGACTGGTCCTGTGACACAGGGTGTTTGTGAACGTTGGGTGCAAGACGGGTTGGAGGCCTACTAATTAAAAATAAAAAGTGCTTTATTGTATGCCACATTCATTGTCAGGGAAGGAGTCCCTGGTTGGAGTGTGCCATGTAATAAAACTGTGACAGTGCTGCCGAACTGATATTAACTATCCATTGATGGTAGCATGTGCAAAATGGTGCGAGTACCTAGACATCTTATAGCAGTGCCTGACAAATGCCTAATACTTATACACAAGCCAAAACTGATGGTTTTGCCAATGCTTGTTTTTTAATAGGTATTCAGTGAAGGACAAAGTGCTCATAAATCGAAAGGCTGAAGAAATGTTTTTGTTACACCAGTTGCAAGCTTACAGCTCCAATTAAGTCATTTATTCTCAGAAGACTGCTTTGGGGTAGGCACTTTGAGTGCAGCGTTTGATAGTAAGGCTTGATTAAAGTGAGCTGAAAGAGTTCCCATGAGGAGGTGTTTTGGGCGGGGAGGGGTGGGAGCTGTGTGGGAATGGCCATAGGGATTAGCATGGCCGTGGATGAGCAAATAACCAAACGACACCTGCAAGTTTTGTGACCCTCCTCATATGCCATTTCTCCCTAGCTCTACTCTAATGCAATAGTTTCAGCTTAGAAGTGGTGCAAGTGCCAACTAATAGTCCAAACTAAAAAGAAATTGACCTAACAAACATAGGCCAAACTAATTTACCACAAAAAACGGAGTTTGACGAAACCACACAGAACCCTAACGCATAACTAGCAGGAAAAATAATGCTGCCACAATGTACAATGCACACCAAGAGTGTAACTGAGCTATCGCCAGAGGTTCCAGTAGTAGCAGATGATGTTCTCCTTTGAAAACCCTGACAGAGACTGCAGAATTCTCTCATAGAATGTATGAGAGTCCAGATGAGAAGTGTGGTACTATCCCATTAAAAGTGTAAGAGGCCTGCTGAGGCTGGCCATTCTGACCCATCAAAGATATAACAGCCAGACTGAGAAGTGCAGGTACTTTCCCATCGAAAGTGCATGAGCCCCACTGAGAAGTGCATTATTGTACCATTGGAACTATACCAGCCCTGCAGAGAAGTATGGTACTCCCTCATTGAAAGTGCAGACCCCCAAATCCAATCGCCTCTCAGTAGGGGGCAAGAGTTTCCTGGTCGTGGCTGGCAAACTCTGGAATAATCTACCACCATCACTCAGAAAAGAACAGGCTACTGGCCCTTCTGTAGAAACTTGGCTGTTCAACCAACTTTGCTCCTCCTAAGACTCTTCCATCCCACTACTGCATCTTCCCACCCCCCTCCTTCTATTTTTACCTTAATGTAACTAGTGCCTAGATACCAGAGGATTTTGTGCGCTGTAACACATGCAAAAATAAATAAATAAATAAGCCGTCCAGTACATGGCCAACGAAATGCCAGCTGCTTCACATGTCACCTGAAGCGAAATAACATACTGTCCTGTTAAAGATGGGCGGCCCTGATGAGAAGTGCTGGTTCTGTTTGGTTGCAATGGTAGTCATAATGAGAAATGCGGTTACTGACCCAGTGAGATGTAGCTGCCCAGGCGTACTCTGTAGCAGCTCTGCTGAGAAAGGACAGTACTGTCCGATTTAACGACAACAACCCCGTCAACTCTCTGCTGACAATTGCTGATACGTTCTCCAACTAGCAAGTAGTGTTCGCGATCAGACCCCATGTCCATTCAACCCTTGCCTTCCCTGCTGACACCACCAAAAGTGCCAGTATCCTCTACAGACTCGCAATGTTTCTAAAAACCACACACAACACATTGTCATATTCGACACAGGGGAATCTCTTCATTGCAAAAAGCCAGACCTATAGGTTTTGTCAACGCTCCTTTGAAGTCATCTACTTTCGTGTTTGCTCTGCTGTAGATCTATGAGCACATTCCTGGGGGATAATTTACAGCCCCCACCCCCGTGCGGCAGTTGCCGTGTGCTATATATTCTTAGACACACACACCGTTAGTTTAACGCACGCGTGTGAGTTTACTCTGGTAGAGCGAGGCGGGTGGGGGGGTATGGGGATGAACCAGGGACAAGGGCTATTTTAAGGGCCTATCAAGAAACAAACAGTGCTGGGATGGGGGAGGGGACATCCACTCACATGATAAGCGACCCTCTCCCCACCCGAACAATAATAGGGCCCAGTTAATTATTGAAGGAAACAGCATTGTCTCTCCAGCCATGTATGTGTCACAACCAGCACAGGCTCAAGGTGGGCTCAGGTGGTGCGGCCGCACCAGGGCGCCCCCCACAGGGCGCGGAAAATAAAGGGTACCTTGCCTCCAGCTCAGTGTCATGTAAACCTAAGTATCAGTCTGGCTGGGCGCGGCCCTTAACCACACTTTACATGAACAGCATATTTAGGAGGTAACTGGGACTGGTTGGGGCTTTCATTTGTTAATGTCCCATTGCAGTTCTAATTGCCTATAGGTTCGTAAAAATGGGCTGCTGATGACAGAGATAGGTTTAACAAAAGTAATCGCCAGTCCCTTTGCTTAGGTGCCAGCCAAACACATATTTGAGTCGGAGAGGAGTCCAGGGTTCAGTGAGGCCCCCATGGTGGTGTGCGATTGTTGGGGACGGTGGGGCTGGGCAGGGGTCGAGGGGAGGCACAGAAAAATCTCACACAGGGAGCTGTCAGGCCTGGGGAAGGCACTGGTTACAACCCAGGAAATTACTATTGGCTCTTGTGTTCCACAAGTCCGATACATCAAACACGTTCATATGGATAGACTCATCCATGTGATTGCAATGCTCTTCCATGTTTCACATGGCAGTAATATCCTCAAGAGCATGCCATACCATCAGCTAAATGACATGACATGGCTGCCATGAAAACTGAAGGATTGTGTTTGTAGAAGTGTACCAAAAAAAGTAGAGGAACTATGGTCTGGGCAGGGTAGGGGAAGCCTAGTGCAACATTTGACAAGGTGGGGCATTGCAATAGTCTAAGTGACCAGTAACTAAGGCTCCTATTAAACCTTTACACTTACAGAGGGACATGAATGGACAAATCCTCTGTATAGAAAGTTGAATATGGTAGCAAACAGTAGAGGAATAGTAAACAGAAAAAAATGAAAGTAGTGGAACACCGCTCCCGACCGTTGGTGTTTGATCAGTTTCCAAACTGTTCACTGAGTTTCGCAATTTCCTGACCCTCCCACCCCGACATCGACCGTCTGATCCCAAATCACTAAATTCAATATGGCCAATGGTTCAGCCATCTCCCACCCCTTGCTAGAAATCTGCACCACCTCAATGTGTACATTTTCCATCTCTCCTTTCAACTGTAGGTTAATTTCTGCCACCCAACCCCATATGCCCCTGTAGCCCCCTATTTTTCTTTCTCTCCAAATCTTTCTACCTTTTTCTGTGTGACCACAACTCTGCAAACACTCTTCTGCAGACCAACCACTGTGAGTCAAGGTGGGGGGGTACTATTTGAGTCCACTCACTTTGAGAGGGCTTCAGGATCAATTGCCACCTGGCCCTTAAATCTAATCTTTAAAATAGACCAGAAACACAGGCATGGACCGTGCCATTGATTAGTTGTGTGATACTCAGGGTGGCAGTGAATAGGCTACATTTGGACAGTGGCAGGTTTGGTTGGCTACATGACCTTCCCACAAAGACCTGGTGAAAAAAGAAGACCGAGCACCATTTTAGCAAAGATGGCTGTATGCCATTTTGAAAAAGATGGCTCCGCGGTTACTTTATCGGAGCTGCAAACGATCATGGTAAATGCAAACCAGGGTAGTTCAAACCGAATCCACTGCCACCAGCCAGTCAATTAAGGAAAGGGTAACATATAATATGCTAGATAAGAAGCTAGACAAAGGGGACACTAGGTAACCCCTCTAGCACTCTATTGTAAGATAATGTGTGCTGGGTCTAGAAACTTACAAAGCTAAGGAAAGTCAATTTCACTTTACTGCCCTGGGAAACAGTAGTTGATCCCAGAGAAGATATTTAAACCTTGGGAAATCTGGAAGACTTCCCGGTGGCACTGCACTGAAGGTGCATTGTGACACAGTTGTAAAAGATGATGCCTATGGAGTTGGTTAGACTCATAACCAAAAGAAACAAACACAGAAAACACGTTGAATTGAAAAGTTAAAAGTCCCAAAGTTTAGCAAAAGAGCTGGAGGGCTCTAAGTTGGGAGGAATTGGCACATTTTTGAGAATTCTCCCTAACAACGTGCCAGAAGCAGAGGGGCTATCCTTGATCAGTTGTGTGGTACTCAGGGTGACAGTGAATAGACTACATTTGGAAAGTGGCAGGTTTGGTTGACTATATGTGTATATGGGGGTCATGGTCCATGGGCACGGCCAGAAGGGAACGTGGTTTAGAGAAGGGGTGCATGTTCACCAACATTTCAAGAACATTACAAATTGCTGGTTCACAGACCCACAAGCATTCCCCTTCCCATCACCCTGTGCAGTGGTTAGCCTCGGCGCTCCACTCCAAAACTAGGGCCGAGCAAAACATTTCCTCCATTAGCAATGGAATTAGATAATGGCATTCATTTAATTAAGAACACATCACCAAACATCATAATGCTAATGGTGTGTTATTTACATAGCGCTTACGTCTAAGTGCTTTACATAGAACATATATACATACAATATTGCCAACCAAAGAAGCTACTAATTTATCTACCTCCGAAGGGTGAAAGGTTGAGTTGGTGTTGCCCGGATTCGAACCTGTGACAAGCTGATAACAAACAGATTGCAACAGTGAGCTCTCAACCCACTGAGCTACCCCACCAGCTATATTGTAACTCTAGCGCTTTGATTCACAAAGAAATACCTTTGGGTGTGCCAATTGCAGCATGCACTTTAATTGTGACATTGATTAATAGCAAATTGCATACACAGGATGATTCACCACAAATCCCATATGCGCCATGAGCAATTTCCACCTCGCACACTTTGAGCACGCAAATAGATCTGATTGGCAAATAGGCAGGATCAACTCAAAATGAAAAGCAGAAAAGTTACATTCTTTTCATTAACATCTTTTACCTGAGTATGGTAGTGAGCTGTGCAGAAGATGAACCACTTTCAAGGAAAACTTAACATTTGTTGTTGCAGATTTGCCCTGGTCCCACATTTTTTATATGCCAGATTTGAACAGAAGGACATTGCTATAGGAGGAAGTGCCTTGCTGATTTGTGGGGGGAGTCAGGTGACTCGCTTTTTGTGTACATGTATGTTCGTCATTTGATTTGCCCAGCCATTGACAATACCCCAAGCATACCTACTTTGCATATGTAAAGTAGGAATTAGTGAAGGTACGCTGACCTATCAAGTCACTGATACAATTTTCTTAATAGAATCTGGTCATAAATGTCCTGTCTCGCTGCTGTGAGAATCAGGAGCAATTTGCCACAGTTTGCCAATTTTTCCATCCACAAATATGTTTGAGGCTCCAAAAGGTTCTGTGAATGGGGCCCAAAAGGTATTATCATTGTAACCATTATTTCACAGCTGGTGATCACTCTTTGAAAATGGAATTTGTAGCGATATACTGGGAGACAACATTTAACATGGGGAGTCCACTCCAGTCATGATGACCCATTGCACATCGATTCTTTTTTTTCAGCTAGCCCTGTCTATGACTCATATTGAGCCACGTAGATCCCTCCCCCTGTGCCAACAATGAACCAAGAACCAGGCCAGGGTACAGAAGAATATATATTTATTTAAATTATAGGTTCAATAAATACTTGCACTGAATGGTTACACATGCCCCCTTCTCTGTGGCACAAAACAAAGCTTCAATACAAAATTTGCTTTTTTTTACTGTTATCTCATGTCCATGGAACACAGGCTAAATACCAGTTCACCTTCTTGTCCCACAAGCCCCTTTTATGTCAAAATTAACTAATAACATGGCACATTACTAGAGCATGAATATTACTTGATAAGGTTTAAAATTAAAACAACTGCAACAGTTTCTGTGTTCAAAAGCAAATTCATACATGCCATGCTTTATACAGTGAGTTTCCCAGTGCATTTAAAAATGCTAGCAGTTTTGAAATAACACAGACCTTTGAGACTACTTTTATTTGATAGAACCGTTCTTCCTTCTAGACCCCAACGCAATACAAAATTGTTCTGCTATCAGGGTCACTTACTCACTCTCAGGAAAGAGTGTGCATTTTTCAATGGAGAATTACACTTGGTTTCACTTGGCAAAGCACTTCTCTCCCCAGTACCAAAAACCAAGGTGTCAGTTATATTCAGCACCCCTCTGTTGAAAGACAAGGTCTGGGGAGTGGTGAGAGTTAGGAATTTAATTTTGGGACAAGGACACCCCTCTGTTTAGAGAAGTCTGGGGTTGACAGGAAAAATAGATGTTCCCAATCATTTTAAATGACTATGAATTAAGTTCCTGCTAGGAAAGTGAGCAGACGCTTCAAACTCCCCGGAGCTCCCCCTGCATCAATCTATATGGAAGTTAATTAAATAAATATTCAATAAAATAGGCTGTGGGTCTACACAGTTTGTCTCCCACCCACTAGTAGGCGGAAAATATGAAGGCAAGCAGATCCCCCATACACTTGGTCTCGTTTGGATTAATCGGCTTACATTGGAAATCTGTTTTAGCATTAAGGAAAATACCTGAGCATTTCAGGACCCTCTCCTGGTAAAGCACAGAGATCTGGCCAGGGACTTCAGTCAAAGATAGTCACCAGCGTGCATCCATCTATACCTGCTCTCCTTGCCAAAACCCCAGATTCTTTTGTCTTTCTCAACTACTGTCTTCCCAGGCAAAGTTAATCCTGCAGCAATCATTAGGCCTTTCCAACCCAGTTAATGTCAGGCAACTGTGTCAGGACTCACCCAGATAGTCTTAAGGCAAATCTCCTTCAAGATGTAGGCAGCTCCCCCTTCCTCCTAGAGTGAGGGCCTTTTTACCCTACAAGCACACCTCCAAACATTAAAATTGTAAGGTGCAAGTTTATTGGTTCTGACTTTCCATTGGATGTTTGTCCCCTTGTCCTCCCCGAAGGTCCAACCCCTCTCCTACCAATAGGCTCTGGGAGTTCTGAATTGATGGGACATAGGTACACACCTTCTAGCATTTACCAGTTACACTTTCAGATGTTTCACTTAAAAAGTCACTACATGACAAAACTTTGCAATTTACAAATAAACATTACAACCTATATATAAATCTGTGTTCCTCTAATCATGGTGGAGCTATAAAAATGTTTTCTGTTTCGGCAGGACATTGCTCATGCAAACTGTAGTTTTTCACATTTTACACATAAATTATATCAGGTATAAATGTAATAAGCCACCAGCTCCTCAACTTTCATCTTCAAAAAAATGTCGGGAAAGTTAGAAACACATTTCTGACTGTTTACAGGGTTTCCACAACTCAAATTTAGATACACCTTTGATCAACACAGCAGGCTCAAAATAAGCTTTAAAATGCCATTTCTGTAAGTATCATGGTTCAAAAGTTCATGGATCAACTGGCAGACATCGGACTGATGCTTGCACACTCACAAACAAACTTGAATGCAATTATACCCCAATATGTATCCTATATGATGTCATTCTACATAGTAAAATGCAAAACCTATCAAGGGAAGGGATTGGTGCAGGGAACATATCTACTTCTAGAACGTATAAGGATTAGTGCATCATTGGCTACCCCTTAATTGTAGGGCACGCCTGGAACTACCTCTAAATATGTACAGTACTGATTATAGTGGACATAACAACAGTGGATTGGCTTCTGCAACATTGTATATTAGGTTGTCCCTCAACACCACTGATTTCTTGGCATACTATCCCAACCTTGGACCTTTGACTTCTTAGCAGCACGTTTGTGAAACGAAACCTAGGTGTTTGGATCCCAACCAACTACTCCCCATTTTCCCAATTTGGCCATCAGCTATCACCAGTAAGCCACAAGCCAAATTCTTCTGTTTGTAGTTGACCTTGTGCCTGCTCACTGTCTTGAAACATTCATGGTAGTGTGAGCACACCACTATTTTAGCTTAAGGCTCTAATGAATAGACTTTGTTTCTGACTTCTGAGTTACATGTGAAGAGACCACGAATTTATCAATTTCATCCTTTCATTTACTGCTATTTGATTCAATGTATGCAAGATGCTGTTGCTCCTCTAGCCTTCTAGAGACTTGCGCTCTCTATCTCATATGAACTTTATACACTTTTAATTGACCAACAGTTTTGCTTTTAAAGATATTTTCATCTTCTTCCATCTGTGAAGAATATCCTACATTCAGAGCTTATTCATGTACTCCGTTTGTGCTCTGTGCTTACCCTTTGAAAAAAGCATTGTTAACTCAAGGCTAACCTTGACTCATCGTCGGCTCTGCACACAAAACTGTTTTAATGTGTCTCCTGGTTCTTGCAGCCTAGACCTGTCTCTGAAGTAACTTGGTTAAATTTGATGCAAGCCAGTGTCCATTTTCCTAATATGGCTGACCGTGGCATGTTATATATTCCTCTATAGTAAGCTTCTATATGTTGTCTTTCTACCTTGAATTACTATGGGGGTCATTATGAGGTTGGTGGTAAGGGATTACCGGTACCGGTAAGGACACCTGTGCTGGTAATCCCTTCCCACCCTATTCCGAGGTCCCTTAGCGGGTCCCTTCCTTAACACCTGGCGTTATGTAAGGGACCCGTTAAGAGACTTCAGAGCTAATAACGGTACCGCAAATTGCGGTACCGTTATTAGCTCCATCCCCATTCCCATTGAGCCCTATGGGGGCTCAAATGGGAATGGGGAATGGTTCTCGGAATGGGGACTTACCATGTCCTCCAAGGTCAGAATGACCCGGTAAATCCCTATTCTGGGAACACGGACCCGGACCCGGAATGCGGTAAGGGGGTAGCCATGGCCTTAATAGCGCCATGGCTACCTCCTACCTCGTAATGACCCCCTATGTATTTACAGTTATTGGTCAGTGAGTTACTTTATTTTCTTTAGATCCATGATTACTTTAGCTTCAGTTACATCGCTACTTAGTATTTTCATATCGTTTCAACATAGGTTTGAACTGGGTGGACCCCAGCCGGCCGATAAGACTGGGGGTCTCCAAACAGCCCTTTAAGATGAGCAGCAGCACCCTCGATATAGATGGGGATGCAGATTTGGACTCTCGCATCAAATAATAATGACAACTCAATAGTTTGGCAAATGGAGTCCATTTAATGACAAGTACAGAAAATGATCTTCCTTCTCGCTTAAGCTCCAATTAATTTAAAAAAAAAATCATTTATACCAAAAACTCGTCATCATTGACGTGTTATCTTAAAAACCCAACATGCAACTCGACTGGTTATAGGAAGGTAGCTTTAATACAGCTACTATATCTGTATATGGTAACGGGGAGAGGGGATTGGCTAATAATGTCGGGTGGGGCAACTAAGCCCTTCCTTCGAACTGGCTACTGTAAATGTCACTAAAAGTATGACGTCCCATTGGCTTTACTATCGATAGGACCCTAGATTACATGGTCCACTATGATTGGGTTGGCATGGATCCCACACATTCTTTTCCACTTGCGCTTAGCAGTATGCAGAATAATTGGCCAGGTGCAGGGAGTAAGCCTGCACCCCAGCTTTCCTTCAATTTATGGTACGCCCATACATCACCTCAGTGGCCGCGTGTCAATTACTGCTTTGTAGTTTGACCTTGAGTCTGCCTCTTGGTCTGAGAAAGTTTAAGGAGGATGGGTATGACGAGGCTCCATGCGTAGGTGTGAAAGTCTCTTCCCTTTCTGCCACCTTGGCACGTGACTAGGACACCATGAAATTGGCCTCTTCTTCATGCAGTTCTGTGTATTTGATTTAATTCTGTCAGTCATATACCATCTGCGCTTATCTCGACCTTGCTGAATAGAAGACTCTTGTTATAGTTATCTCTAGTTGAAGGCATCGCCAGCCTATTCCAGCCTGATACAACCTCGGCCTCTTTGCAGGGTGACCTTCAGAGAGGTTTCTCTCAGTGTGTACTCTTTGATTTGTAGCTGTGGCCTTTCCCTCTTGAAACTTTGAGTAACCTCTATTCAATTCTGCTCATGTGCATAGTGGATTTTTCACTCATCTATAAAGTGCTTTTGAGGTAGATATATGCATAATTGGCACCTGCCGCAATCCACTTCCTACTAAGCATAGCAAGCTCCACAATTTCTTTGCTTCTTGCGGTTTCTTGCGTGTGTACACGTTTAAACTGACTTAATATCTTTGAAGTGGACCTGGCATAAGTTTCTTTGACTTGAAATCAACTGTTTCACCTTAGGCCCACAATGTCTCTTATCCATGGCGTTTCGTCCTTTTGTCAACATTCCTAGGTCCTTATATGCTCTCTATGTGCGTCCGGCCAATTTCTCATGATGTCATCAGTCGCCTTCTTTTAGCATCTTCCTGGTTTCTTTGGGTATTCCATTCTGACAACTGCTCCTTTGTCATGTCTGTGGATATGGATTTCTCAGTGGGTACCTTACTGTCCAGGTTTGTTTAGGTGTCTGTACTTCAATAGGTGCCGTTATTCCGATAGGCACTGGGCAGGGCCCAACTGCGGCTCTCTGCTGGTTTATCTGTTCTTCATACATCACATATTTTGGTTCAAAAGTTCCTGGCACTTCGAAGGGGGTGGCTGGGGTGTGGACAATGTCTGGCACTTCCTCTTCACTCCCCCCTCTGGGCGATTCATCAACCAATCTTACTCCTTTCCCCGCATTTGCTTTTCTGTCCTCCTCTGGATCTGGACATCTAGGTCTACAGAAATGTTCCTTTGGGGTCCATATCTTTATCACTCCCTTTAAACATCCTGCTGTTCTTACGTGCACATCTTTGTCCCATGTCATCAGTTGACATTCTCCACTTGGATTACAAAAGATCAATTTTCCCACATACCTTCTATGTTTCTTCGGATATCGAAACGTTGTTCCTTCTGGTGCATAAATGCTGGCCTTCACAAAGTCTCTTATTTCTTCATCAGTCAGGTCTTTGGGCTTCCCTCCTGACTCAACGCCAATCATGATTTTCATACCTATGACCTTTTTCGCAGTTTTTTGGCACTGAGAGATTAATATCTTGATAATACAGAATCCAAGCAATATCATCACCAACAAGGCTCCTAGTATCTTGAATGTGTCTGCCATCCATTGTAGAACCCATGAGAACAGTGATCCAGACCAACTGTCGTCATAAACTTCGTCGGCTTCATCTATCACCTGATTCTGTAGCTTTGTCAGTATACCTATGGCCTCTGTTAAGGTCCCATTTCCGTCGTCGTGAGATGGTATAAATGTGCAACATGATTCTCTGATTTTTGCACAAACACCTCCAGCCAGAGCTGTGATCACGTCTAGGACATATCTGTTCTGGAGAGTCATTAGTCGGATCGCTCTTAACTCTTCTTTAATTGCATTGAATCCCTTTATCGTTCTGTTGATGGTCTGCAGTAATTCCTATCTGGTTATCTGCAACCATTTAGTATTTGCTCCAATCTGAACTCTTGGCATCAGGATTGTCGAGAACAATGATGAGGTCAAGCTGAACAGCCTGTGTTCATATGGGATTGCATGAGAGGCTTCTTCTGATTTGGCAGAGAAGTAATTCTTTGTTCGGCTCATCAGTTCCACAGGTCTCTTCTTTCTTATGTGTGCGTCTGCTTTCGGGAAACTGTCAATATTCAGGTCACCTTTTGGAATCACCAATGCTGGAACATAGACATTCACCAATGTGCATATACTTCCCCAATTATTCGGCAACCTAATATATGCTTTGGATCCACACGCCCAATAATGATCCATGATCACTGCAGTACCAGGTGCCATTCCTGTGGCATTGAAGATTCGTCCACAGTTCTGATTTTCTCCCATTTTTCTTGTACCATTGTTTCTGAAGCACAGTTTGGCATTCTCCAATGGCACTATCTGTAGGGTTCCTCCTCTGTCTTCGACCCATGTTATCAGTCTGGCCAGTCTCGGCCATAATGGTTTTCATATTCTATGTGCATTTTCAATGGTTTCCTTATAGTGTCCAATGATCATCCATGCTCTGCAGATCACCACTCCTTTCTCCATCCGTCTGGTGAAAGCACTGTTCCCCAGATTTGCATTTGGCCTCTGTTCTTCCATCTTTGCGTTTCTTCTGGAAATTTCCCTTGGACATTCAGTTTCTTGTTTGTTTCTCTTCTGATTTCTGCTACTTTAACTCCAGGATCCTCATATCCAATCACGATATTATTTGTTTTACCATTGTTTCTCGTCTTTATGTCTTGCACATAGTCATCTTCATTTGGATCAGCCGCTTCAGTTGCCCACTGGAGCGAAGCATCACTGCCCATGAACTGACCTCTGGTCTTGCACATTGCTATGTGTGACAGACAGTGTGCTACCTGCACATCTACTTCAATAGCTACAAAGCATTCTTCCTCTGAAGTTTGTCTTCCAACTTCCTTTATGTGTTGGTACCATATGTTGTTTCCCAGGTGTGCTGTGCTGTCCAAGTAATCGTTCAATTTATTATTGTCTTCTTCTGTGCTCCTTCTAATTCTTAAGTTCTTTCTGTAGTTTGCTATAACCACATCCTTAAACACATCCGTATAGCTTCTTCTCGCTGGAGGATTCTCAGGTCTTCATGAATGATCCGGGCATTTTTGTCTGTATTATTTGCGTAGAAGGAAGTTCAGTTAGTCTTTCCTTGTCGTCCTATTTCTTTTTGGCCCGGGTTATGAATGTCCATATTAATCCTGTCTCTTTACGCGATTGTCTTCTAGGCCTTGTGCTTGACCCTTTCGTCATTGGATCAGGAGTGCTCACTGGTGTTTTCTCTGCTTGATCATTGTCGAGAGTCTTTTGTCTCCTTAAAGGTTTCTTTTCCATTTGTCTTGTACCCCCCTCTGGTAAAATGCTTCCTTTTGAGCTATGCCCAGCATCTTCCCATTTTCTGGAATGTGGTTCTGCAGCTGTTGACACTAGACCAGGTGTGTATGTTTTCATTAATTGGCTATGTCTACTTTCCCCGAACCCCATCCTGGGTTCTCTTCGCCGACCCTGTCTCCGGCGTTGCAATTCATTTGTTGCAACAGGTTTCGTGCGTGTGTCATTATTTATCACATCCATCTCAAGTTCAGTCATTCGATCATTCTTTCTAGGAACTGGAATGACTATGTAAGGTCTGGGTACCTTTGTAGGTTGCATGCATATATCATTAGGTGGGTGCACGGAAACCCCAACACTTTGTACACCAATGAAAAATGCAGTTCTAATCGTCAATGACAGTAATATGATAATGAATACTATGCACATGTAAACAATGCATCTGTAAATTAACTTGCAACATTTATTCCGTGGCCAATATGTACGTCTCTTCTCCTGAGGGAGGACAATGGTACTACTCTGGTTTCCCATCTCGATCATTTAAGGACACAAAACTAACTTTTAATACATATCAATATGGCCGCTGGATTCTGCTGTCTCTGTTTGCAGGTTACAGATGCTAAATTGCTTATTCTTTTGCCTGAATAATACACTGTCTCTTGTCTCTGGAAACAGTTCCCTTCTTCTGAAAACGAAAGTTCCAAATGAGGCAATAGGTTCAGCAAGTCTTTTAATTTACGTGTTCAAGATAGACCAGTTCCCAGTCAATGGGGTTCATTCCGAGTATGGAGGTAGCCATGCCGCTTTTAGGGAGTGGGTTACCTGATTGGGGAAATACTGGGCCATTCTGACCTTGGAGGGCCCGGTATTTCCCCATTCAGGGAACCCAGACCCTGTGCATCCCCATTCCCATTCGAGCCCCCATAGGGCTCAATGGGAATGGGGAGCATGCTAACAACGGGCCCGTTAATGACGGGCCCGTTGTTAGCATGCTGCACCACTCGCGGGACCCGCTAAGGATGCCTGGTTTTACCCGGCATCCTTAGCGTGTCCCACGAGTGGAACACGTAATGAGGCGGTAGGGGGTTAATGGCGCCGCCAGCTCTATCGGCGCCATTAACCCCCTACCCCCAATGTCTCTTATCTGTTTCGCTCTGGATGATATCTTGTTCCTTTTCAGCATAAACAAAAGTGAAGTCCTTGACAACACCTTCAAGATCTGTCCCTCGAAGGAAACTTTTGCGATCTTCTCCGGTGTTTCTGCTGCTGATTATAAAGTTCGACTGGTATTATGATACCCTGCAGTAGCATATTCATCTGCTCAGAGTTCGCTGGGTCTCTAATGAACGTGAGGACATCAACACTAGCATGTCTCCCCACAAGTTCTGGAAAGTCTTCAATTAATCGAAAAAATACATTGCTAGCTAGTCTGCTATCTTCTTGTGACAAGGACATTTGTTTTGTCCTCGCTGTATTCCGGAAGCAAAAGAAACTGCTCTGCAATCACTGTGAGCAGCCTCCTTATCGTCTTTTCGTTTTCAGGATCTTGAAGAAACTGTGTTATGCTTGTGATTCTTCCCGGCAACGATGGGTATTACCTCAATACTAACTCGAAATAGATCAGAATGTCTTTGGTGAGGCCACTATTGTGTGACACCATGAGTAACTTCAAATAGGGCTTCTATATTTAAAGAGTCATTCTCTATTCTTTTCCAATTTACGTGTCCTCGATCAAAATCTGGCATATCCTTCCTTTTCAAGGTTTCAGTGTGCCTCAGTCCAAAGTCTAAAATCAACAAGCTATTTATGTGGCTTATACATGCAATTCTTCTTCTTCACCCTGCAACTAGGATGCACAGAGTGTCCTTTTTCCTCGTCATGGATCTCGTCTGCACATGCTGTGGTTCTTCCCCGTTGTCTGTAGTCTCTGGTGGGGTGTGGGCAGAGGGTCTTCTCTGATGTACAGCTTGATGTCGCCCTGAAAGATCCACGCTCTTCTTCCCTGTAGCTTGACTGCAGAGGGTGTGACGTCCTCCACCTTAAAGGGGCCGTTGAACCTCGGCTCGTCCCACTTTTTTGTTTTGTGGTTTCTCACCAGGACTGTGTCCCCAGGGAATATGGGAGTTATGTGAAATTTTGGAACTGGTTCTTTTGTAGTATCTCCCTCTGTTTTCTGTGCTGCCCTGCACCCTGCTTGTCGTCGCTGCAGTTGTCCTGAAAGGACAGTAAGGCAAGATGTCATACAAATCAAATAGTTCTGCATTTCCAGTCCCAACACCTCTCCTGTTGGCTGAGCATCACATCTAGCTCTATTTTGAGGTGTTGAGGTGTCAATGGTGTGTGCATCCTTCTGCCTGTCACGAGTTTGTGCGGTGTGAGATGATGGTCAGAACCAGGCTGGTTTCTGAGTGCATACAGTGCCAGTGAAAGACAGTGAAGCCATCCCTTTTTCAGCGTAAGCTTCAATTTGGCTATCCTTTACTTTAACAAGTTGTTGAGCTTCTCGCATATGCTGTTCTCTTGAGGATGATACACAGAGGAAAACTTGTGCTTTATACCAAGCAACCAGCTAATCTGCTCAAATACTGCATTAACAAAATGAGGACAATTGTCTGATCTCATGACTTCACACACTCCCCATCTGGGAAACACCTCCCTCACCAAGAATTTGGCCACACAGGTGGAGTCCAGGTGTGTACATGGACCTGCTTCTATTCATCTAGAGAATGGACACAGCACAACAATTAGATAGCTGTACCCGTTACATACTTGAATCATGTCGACGTAGTCGATATGCAAGTGCTGAAAAGACCCATTAGGCCTTGGGATAATTCCTCTAATTGCACGTAGTGTACGCCCAGCCGTGAACTGCTGGCAAATTATACAGTTCACCATAAAAAATGCAACGTGTTCTGCAAAGTTCGGTATGAACCAGTCTTCAGCAATCGTTGCTGCTAGATTCTCCTTTGTCATGTGCGCTGGATAGTGTAACTGTTCCAGTGCTATCTTCAATAAGGCTATAGGCATCACTGGTTTATCAGTGCTGTCTTGTCACAACAAGCTCTCGGGGGTGCTTCCATAGATTCTTCTCCTCCTGCAGTGCCTCCCCCTGGAGCTCCACTAACTGAGTTCTAGCCAAATTGCTATGCACATCAGTTATTTCCACACTCATGATTTTTTCGTCCTTTATCGCCACACGCTTGGCTTCAGTGTCTGCTGCTTGATTTCCACGTGAGACAAAATCTGTCCCTTTCGTGTGGGCACCGCATTTCACGACCGCTATGCCCACTGGGAGTTGTAGTGCCTTAATAAGCCTGTCCAATAGGGCTGCGTGCTGCACTGGCGTGCGGTCCACTCGGAGGTAGCCCCTCCTTTTCCAGTGCGCTAAGCCTGCGTGCACTGTTGATGTCACATAGGCAGAATCACTGTACACTGTCACCTCTTGGTCTGCGTGATTCTCGAGCGCGAGTATCAACGCCAATAATTCTGCAGCTTGTGCTGAGTAGTGT
This sequence comes from Ambystoma mexicanum, assembly GCF_040938575.1. Classification (NCBI taxonomy): domain Eukaryota; kingdom Metazoa; phylum Chordata; class Amphibia; order Caudata; family Ambystomatidae; genus Ambystoma; species Ambystoma mexicanum. The sequence continues at coordinate 182,309,947 of NC_090929.1, forward strand.
GAGGGTAATCGTACACTAATGAGTACTCGAAATTCCCCATTTGCCGTGTGCTTCATCACAGCAGCGCCTGTATCTTTGTCCATCATCTTGAGCGATCCTCGAAGAACCATCAATGAAGACGATTTCTCCTCCTGCCAATACATTTTCTTTTACTCTGGGAATCTCATCATAGAATTCTTCATAGTTCGCACAATCATGTATTGGTTCTCCTTCAGTGACTGGCTCTGCTATAAACATAGGTGGGTTCACTATTTTGCATCACACTATTTTAATCGTTGGATTTGATATGATCACTTCATATGCAGAAGCTCTCTGAGCTGTCAATGTGGCTTTTGGTTTCTCTAAAAAAGCAAATAGTGTGTGCTCGATGAACAATGTCATCGGGCATCCCATCACAATGGTTTAGCCTTCTCTATGGCGAACGCTGAGGCAGCTAAACTTTGTTCGCATGGGAAGTGACCCCTCATCACTGGATCTAAATTTCCACTGTAGTATGCAAGGGGCTTGTACCCCAGCGTGGTTCTCTGTGTGAGTACTGCCGTCATAACACTGCCATTCATGTGTGAAAACAGGTAGAATTCCTCTGCATAATCAGGAATCCCTAAAACTGGTGCCGTACAAATGGCCTTTTTTAGTTCTACAAACCCTTCTTCCATGGTCACGGACCACACAATTTTTTTCTTTCGTTGCCTGTGCTTTTTTCAAGGCTTGTAACAAGGGTCTGGTATAGGAACTGTAGTTAAAGACCCATGCCCTGACATAGTTGCATAATCCGAGAAAACTCTGCATTTGTTTTATTGTGTGTGGTTTGGCTGTCTTTGAAATGTCCTCAGCTCTTTCAGGGGTAACCCTTTTCCCCATCGTGTGAGATAAGCTTGCCTATATACAGCACTTCTTGTTGACAATATTGTAACTTCTCCTTGTCAACTTTATATCCTTTCTCAGCCAGTATAGTGAATAGCTGAATAGAATCGTGCCTGCACTTTTCCTCTGTAGTGCTACAAATTAGGATGTCATCCACGTATTGTAAGACAATACTCTCTAACGCGATATTGCTCAAGTCCATCTGCAGGAACCTGTTGAAAATCAAAGGAGACTCACAGTACCCTTGAGGCAGCCTTGTGCTTTACAGACAAAATTGTCTGAACGTAAACGATGTTAAATCTTGTGAGTCTTTGTGCAATGGGATTGAGAAAAATGCATTTTTCAAGTCAATCACCGTGAAATACCTTGCTTCAACTGGTATATTACATAGGATCGTGGACGGGTTAGGGACTAGAGGGAACTCAGCCTTGACTATCTGGTTCAGTGGTCATAAATCGTGGATTAAATGCCAAGACCCTCCCTTTGAATTCTTGACAGGGTACACTGATGTATTACAGATTGACTATGACGTCACTAAGATGCCCTGCTCCATCATGGCAGGAATTGTCTTAAAAATCCCTTCATCTGCTTCCCTAGACATGGGATACTGTCGTGCTCTTGGTAGAATTGCTCATGGTTTTAATTTAATCTTCACTTCTGCTACTCCTTTGAATAAGCCTACATCATAGGGGCCTGTAGTCCATACTGAGACAGGCACCTTTGCCATGTCATCCTCAAAATAATCAGGACGTTTTTGTGCGAGCATCATTCCCTGAGGCACTTCTCTTTTGATCATTTTCACCAAATAGATTAGATTAAAGGCATGGTCTAGTAAAATTTTTTATTGTCCCTACGGATCGGCCATGTTTTTTTAAGCCTAAGTGGCTCGATTTTAGAAAACTTTCCTATGGACCTTACCCGAGTTTTTGTCCATTGAACGCACGCGAAAACAAGCACCAGGGAGCCGGCATTTTCTGATAATCCTATCTTTTCCCCGATCGCCCTGGCTGACCTGCTTTTGCGGCACTAAATCAATTCCCCCGCCCCTGAGCCTGTCATCAGCAGACTCGTACCGCCCATTTCCCAACGCCAAAGCACGTCTCGTGTCAACATTCGCTGCGCTTCAGCTAATGACGTGTCGCCATGGAAATGGCAGGACGCCTCTCTCCTCAATAAGTATAAACAGACCGTTTCACAACACACAGCAGCCGATTTTCGATTCCATTCCTCTCTCTGTGTTACTTTGAGTATTCTGTGACTCGTTTCAGTGCTCTGGTCAGCTACCTTCGCCGCTTGTAGCCCGTGTGAACAGATACCAGTACCACCGCTATAAATTATTTTAGTTTGTTTAACACACAATGGCTACAATAATGCCCTACATGTACGAGCCCGAGTATACCGAGGAGGAACTACTGGAAAGGGAAGCATGCGAAAACGATGGGGATTCGGACGGCAGTTGGCAGGACGAATCAACAGATGAAGAGCCTGGGCCTAGTCGAATGGACGGCGTCTCCACCTGGTGCACATGCAATCGGTGCGAGCTAATGCCAACCGAGGACGAGAACTGCTGCTGCCGAGAAAACTCGGGATGCCTGGCCTACATTTCGGAAGTCGAGCCACGACCGCAATGCATCACCGAGCTGCCAGACTTCAGGGCAGCCTGTCTCACACGGGCCGTGGTGCTTATGCACGAACTTCGAGCAACTGTTCGTCCTCGTAATCCGAGTAACGAGTAAGTATACTCTGCTTGTCATGCCACTCCTATTTCATGGTCTTCTACTATATCCAAAATTACATCTACATATCATTGTAACGCATGTAAGTCATTGAAGAGTGTGCATTGTCTAGATAGCATTTGTCCGTGTAAAATGCCATTAGTTACAAGAATTGTCATTGACAACAAACGTTTATTAAACTTATCTTGGTCATTTAAAAACAGTTTGTTTCATTCCTTTTCACAGGTGGTAAAGGCTGGTGGCCTATCGTTCCTTTACATGGTGGCTTCACAGGAGGCTTGGACACCGCGTTCGAAGAGTGATACCCGCCTGTGCCGTTCGTGCCATTAGAGAAACGTTCCCGAGTGACAGCGGTCAGTACAGGGGATTTTCTCTCGCTGTGCTGCAACCTGACCTGTATAATCTTTAAAGTCTTGTATTTTTGTGTCATGAAAATAAGATACAAAATAAAACACCACATATGTTTTAACAACGGTTATCTCGATTTTCTAAATGAATCAAGTGTGTCTCCATTCAAGGATGGACATCAGACATCTGTGCTCCGAATGGGTGAAGGTCTGGTTGCTGTGAAGCAGGGTGGCCACTATCTATCTAAGCTAACATAACATATTCTCGATAATGCATGCACTAAAACACACTTGTTCAAAGTCGTTCAGTAGGTTATGTCTCTATAAAAGTCACACATATATCTATACTAACATTTATCATTGGATTATACAGTCTTGACCACTATAATACACCGGTTGAAGTGTGGGTCTGTGCTCACAAGAATCTCTGGTATGTGGCATTTGTTAATGATAAGCAACGATATACTGATGCGCACTGGCATGGGGGGCTGTGACGGGCGCGAACGGCCAAGGTCCCAAACTGCATGTACACTTCAAAAGGTGTCCCACGCCAAGGGGCCATCGGTCACATGGCCTCCTCAGACCCTGTGTCTCCAGGTAGGCCTCCCCTGAGGCAGGCCGCCCCCCTGCAATCCACATAAGTGTGTCTCCATTCAGCAGTCTTCCTGTGCCTTATCTGCACGCCCCAGGCCCATCCATCCCACCCCCCTGTATCAAAGGCGGTTCACACCCAGGGATGAGCGCTGGCATGGGGGGCTGTCAGGGGCGCGAAAGGCCAAGGTGCCAAACTACATGTCCACTTCAAAAGGTGTCCCACGCCAAGGGGCCATCGGTCACATGGCCTCCTCAGACCCCGTGTCTCCAGGCAGGCCTCCCCTGAGGCAGGCCGCCCCCCTGCAATCCACATAAGTGTGTCTCCATTCAGCAGTCTTCCTGTGCCTTATCTGCACGCCCCAAGCCCATCCATCCCACCCCCCTCTATCAAAGGCGGTTCGCGCCGGTGGATGCGTGCTGGCATGGGGGGCTGTCAGGGGCGCGAAAGGCCAAGGTGCCAAACTGCATGTACACTTCAAAAGGTGTCCCACGCCAAGGGATCATCGGTCACATGGCCTCCTCAGACCCCGTGTCTCCAGGCAGGCCTCCCCTGAGGCAGGCCGCCCCCCTGCAATCCACATAAGTGTGTCTCCATTCAGCAGTCTTCCTGTGCCTTATCTGCACGCCCCAGGCCCATCCATCCCACCCCCCTCTTTCAAAGGCGGTTCGCGCAAGTGGATGTGCCCTGGCATGGGGGGCTGTCAGGGGTGCGAAAGGCCAAGGTGCCAAACTGCATGTACACTTCAAAAGGCGTCCCACGCCAAGGGGCCATCGGTCACATGGCCTCCTCAGACCCCGTGTCTCCAGGCAGGCCTCCCCTGAGGCAGGCCACCCCCTGCAATCCACATAAGTGTGTCTCCATTCAGCAGTCTTCCTGTGCCTTATCTGCATGCCCCAGGCCATCCATCCCACCCCCCTGTATCAAAGGCGGTTCACACCCGGGGATGAGCGCTGGCATGGGGGGCTGTCAGGGGCGCGAAAGGCCAAGGTGCCAAACTGCATGTACACTTCAAAAGGTGTCCCACGCCAAGGGGCCATCGGTCACATGGCCTCCTCAGACCCCGTGTCTCCAGGCAGGCCTCCCCTGAGGCAGGCCGCCCCCCTAATACCACGACATACATACGTCATTCGTTCACAAACACATCCCAGTTTCTAATACTTTAAAAACCACTCGATATGTCTCATGAGAACATCTTTGTGCTTTGCAAGTCAACTCTTGAACGTGCTACCTGGGAACCACTGAGATCTATGCTAATCTGCTTGTCGTCGTGCTATCCGTGAACTTCTGTGACCGTTTCGAGCATACCCATCAGTGCGCTACTTGTGGCCATCCACCTATTCTCCCGCAACATACTGCTCTGCTTGCTGAATCCAACTGTTTGTTGGTCAAGGTATGGCCATGTATCCTTGTCATATTTCGCAGATTTTTAAATTTCTATCTATTTTCGAGTAGAGTACACAATAGTGCTATGTTCATTGGTCTCATTGGTATTGACTTGAGTTTCCATTGCTATGCTATCAATATATCTATTTATTTTCATCTGTGACTATTGTGATTGAATTGCATCCTTCGGGGGTCCAGTCAATAATGTTAGCATGTTTCCTTCTCGTGCAAGACAGAACATCCAAGGGACGAGTCACATGTTCAGATTTCAGTCACATCAATTATACATTTCTGCAATTTATGCAAATACTAAGCAGCACATAATGAACTGGTATAGTTCCTGCGACCAAAACAAACCTTGCATTGATCATTGTATGATTCATTTACTTTTGTATCAAATCTTTACTCTTGAAGATTGTATAATAATGTCGATATTTACTTTTCAGATTTATCAACAATGCCTGCCTGTTCGATTAGCGGTTTCCCTTCGAAGACCCATGCGAAATCTGAAGGAACTACAATGCATGTATTCCCGAAAACTGTTGATCGAATAAGAGAATGGGTCAGACATTGCGGATATCCACTGGATGAGCTGGAAAGTAGAGTCCAACAAGTCTTAGAGGACAAGAGGGGTGATCGATACTGCATCTGCAGCCGGCACTTTTCCTTGGACATGTACACAACTTCTTGGGTAACAAAGAAGAATAAACGGCGAACGACACGGAAATTGCGCGAAAACGCTATTCCCACTCTATTCGTCCACATTCCGCCACCGGTGAGTCAAGTGTCCGGAATTTAGCTTTCGGCCTTGCGGTAGTGTGTAGCCGAATGGATTAATAGATATTGTAGGTGTTCTATCCCTTGTAATAATTTCGATATTGATATGAGTGTATAGTTTTTTGAATAATGACATTTATCAATATATTCTTTTTCGATTTCATAACCCACAAACGCAATGTATATATATATATGGGGACAGGGAACTGTGCTGTATTGAGCATTTTTCAAGTATTCTGTCGGCTTACATGGCTATTTTTAATATTGGCATTTCATTATCAATCATTAATTGACCTTTACAACTTCTTGACTATCCCTTGAATCTGAAGCAAGAACATTCTACATCCTTGACGTGGTCGCAGTTATCAATCACTTCTAGCGCGTATCAGGTAATCTTACTAGGCTAATCCGCTACATACTTGTTTTATGCATGTCAAGTAATAGTTTTATTCTATCGTGTAATTATTTTACCGAATGTTTGGTTACTGCTTTCCAATTGATATACACCTTAGTTATCATCCACTGGTGTTTGTTTTCAGTTATAATTAGTGTTATCCATACTAATGCAAGTACTGTCTTTCAGGGAGATGCTGAAGCGTCCGCCACATCTACAACATTTCTAGATGTTTTTCAACATCAGGAGGTATGGATACTGACAGGTCCATGGAGCGTCATCATCAGAGCTGGAATTCTTGTTGTTTGATTGTTCTACACAATGTTTCATTCGTGGTTAGCCGTTGATATGTACCTGTGCTGTCGACCCCAGGTGTGTGTTATGTTTTCACAATTGTAATCCTCACTAATGCAAGTACTATGTTTCAGGCAGTTGATGGAGCGTCAACCCCTGCACTTGATGCAGAGCCTCACATTCAAGTATACAAATCGGCGCAACAGCTTTCGGAAGTGCGCACTACATTTGCAACATCCATAGATATTCTTCAGCAGCATGAGGTATGGATAATGACAGCTCCATCATGCGTGATCATATAACGTGATTCCATTTGCTATACTTTCTTCCCTATTAAGTGCTGTGTTTCAGGGAGACGACGAAGCTTCCACCACAATCACAACATCTCATTTAGATGATGCAGATGTAAAGGAATCGTTGAAATAAATCGATGAAATGTGATCATATTTGGATTTTCCTTGATTCTTTTGGACAATGCATCATTTGCGGTTATCTCTTTATATGTACCTGTGCATTCGACCCCAAGTGTGTGTTATGTTTCCAATATTGAAAACCATACTAATCCAAGTGCTGTGTTTCAGGGAGACGACAGAGCTTCCACCACAATCACAACATCTCATTTAGATGATGCAGATGTAAAGGAATCGTTGAAATAAGTCGATGAAATGTGATCATATTTGGATTTTCCTTGATTCTTTTGGACAATGCATCATTTGCGGTTATCTCTTTATATTTACCTGTGCCGTCGATCCCAAGTGTGTGTTGTGTTTCCAATATTGAAAAGCATACTAATGCAAGTACTGTGTTTCAGGGAGATGCGCATGCCTCCTCTCCAATACAACCATTCATGGCAGTCCAGGCAGAGCCAGAGGTATGGATACTGACAGTTCCATCGAAATAGATCATCACTGGTCGACTACTTGTCGTTTGATTGTTGCACACAATGTTTAAATCGTATTTGGCTATTGAGATGTACCTGTGTGTTCGTCCTCACGTGTGTTTTATGCTAACAATATTTTGATACATAGTAATGAAAGTACTATGTTTCAGGGAGACGATGGAGCCTCATTCCGTGCTGTCTTTGTGGATACAGAAAATATAGTCGTTGCAGCGCAAGAGGAAGGGAGGACATGCAGAAACGAATCAGAGCTACAGCGTGCAGATGTTGAAGGTCCAGTCAAAAACGTTGCAAAGAAAAAAAAACAAAAAAAGGTTAGTTACAAACAGTTCATAACTTTAAAAAAAATGTTTGTGCTGGGGACTATTTTATGTTTTTTTCCAGTCAATTCTACTACACTCCATCTTGTGTTTAAACTGAACATCCCTTTTCCAATCTCTCCTCCAGTTACCCGTGGGTGTCAGAACTATACACACACAGACAGTGAAGCGAATGAGAGATGTGGCTTGCCAGAACGTGTACACTATGGAGGAACTATTAATTGAGGCTAGGCGTGTTCCGGCTCGAGATGCTCATGTCCAATGGCCAGAACATGAATTAATTGTGTTTGGAGACTACAGCAAAGTTGCATTGGACCATAGCTACAGTGCGACCGCATCACCACAAGAAGATGTTATTGAATGTATTGAAGATAGCTCTGAAGTAGTTGCAGATCAATTTACACAATCTAAACCCGCCAAAAATTTGCCACCAAAAAACCTGTCGACATTGTTGTGTTCTCCCATAAATGTCGAAGTAATAGATGTTGAAATGACAGAGAATGAACCAGGCGCAGCATCCATAGACGCATCAGAACTTGATATCAGCGATATTACTTACCAATGTGTTGAAATCTCCACAACGTCAAAGGCCGAAACAACGTTGGCGCAGGATGACAGTCTAATGAAAGAGAGCAAATACATTGTATTCGACAGTTGTTTGATGGAAATTATAAGTATGCTGAAATGTGTGCATTCCATTAGAGGGAAAGTATGTGGGAAGCCATTGATTAATGTGACTCATCAAATAAAAGGCAGTAACGCCAAAATAAATGCCGCCTGTAGATTAAATCATAGGTTCTCATGGTCTGCACAACCGATGCTGGGGAAACTGCCAGCAGGCAATCTACTGTGTGCAGCTGCATCACTTTTTAGTGGCTCCAGTTTTAGAAAGTTAGAGGCTTTCTTTCAGTTTGTGGGACTCCATTTCATTTCTAAAGCGCTGTACTACACATACCAACGTGATTATCTGTTTCCGGCCATTAGTGATGCTTGGAAAATTGAACAATTGTCTCTAGCAGGTACATACGAAGGCAAACGATTCAGGCTAGCCGGCGATGGACAGTGCAACAGCCCTGGATTTTCTGCCAAGTACTGCACCTACCACTTTCAGGACATGGATAGTAAGAAAATTGTGAGTTCGGTGGTCGTGCAGATAACACAATGTACATCCTCAGTGGCCATGGAGAAACTAGGTTTTATAAAATCAGTGGAATATCTATAATCGAGGGGAATGCACATCGACCTCATAGCCACGGATAGACACGTTTCAATTGCCAAGACAATGAGAGAGCACTTCCCACATATTAAACATCAATTTGACGTATGGCATCTTGCTAAATCAATCAATAAGAAAATCTTGGCTGCAGGTAAAAAAAAGGTTTTGAAAGTATTTTGCAGTGGTCACATTCTATCACCAACCATCTTTGGTGGAGCTCCAAAACTTGTGAGGGGTCAGTGGAAATACTACTTAAAAAATGGCGGTCACTGATGCACCACTGTACCAACGTTCACCGCTGGACAGCAAATGAACATTTCCACCAATGTGAACATGGCCCTTTGTCCCCAGAGGAGGCACTGAAGAAGAAGTGGTTGATTCCATCTTCACCGACACACAAAGCCATTGAGAAGATTGTTTTCGACAAAACTCTATCAAGAGATTTGAGAGGACTGACAGAATTCTGTCACACAGGAGATTTGGAGGTGTTCCACAATATGTGCCTAAAGTAGAGGCCAAAGCGCTTGCATTTTAGCTTTCGGGGCATGAAACATCGCACTCTACTAGCGGTCTTGGCCCATAACAGCAATGTCGGACGTGAACAATCTAGGACTAGGGGTAAAGTAAGGGTGCCTCGCTACACTAAGGTGTTTTCAAAACGAAGTAAGCAATGGGTGATCAAACCAGTCTATGATGAAATGCAGTTCGACTTTGTGAAAGGCCTTATTGTTGATGTGTTAAAGAAGCACAGATATGGAATTTTGGACGTTTCTGTGCAGAGCAGTGATCCATTGCCACCGAACATTGCGACTGTGCCATGCCCACCCGAAGCACAGCTGATTGTGAAGTACAAATCCCGGTTTAAATAATTGCAATACGATTGTCTTTTTGTAAATAAATGTTATTGTACAGTGTACCTGTAACCCTTACCCCTACCTCCACCATCATGGGTGGCGAACAAGCTGGGTGTCATCTTTGAATTCTCTCTATTCACCTCATATATGTGTATGTATATATTTTTCTCATGTCTCATCTCATGTAAATGTAAATGCTGCGCACTGTTAACGGAGTGGAGGCTTGCGTATTGCAAATAATAAAACAAACAAACAAACAATAAATCTCACTTTTAACTCAACTCCTGTGGTACTTTATACTTTCCCTGACCTTCCGCCAAAAATTAAATGTCTCAATTTGGGCTGCAAAGCTCGCAGACAACGGGGACAAAATTGGGGCACTTAGAACGCGCCAGCCAAGCGGCCCGTGGCATTTGGGAGAGAAGCCAGTTCGCATTTGCACATTGAGGCGCACTACATAGACGGATTCTAAACTTCAAGTTCTCACAGATGCCTATACTACGTGATGTTGCAAATAAAGAATGCGAAGGAGAGCGCCCAGATGAGGCCCACAAGTCGCACTGGAAGTATAAGGGTCTATTGTTTTTTGACCTTGAGACAGGGACCATGCCGAAAGAACTACATTTGAAGGGAGTGCGCAATAACGTAAGAGACGATAAGGCAGAAAATTCAGAAACTAGACCGAGTTTCAGTTTTAGGTCAGTATACGAAAAATCATTGTCAAGAGCACGGTCCGTTTTACAGACTGCATTATGAAGAGACACAATGGAAATTTCAAATATAATGTAAGTAAATCTTTACACGCTTTTATACGGGAATGAAGATTTAATGAATGGATGCATGAATAAATGAATGAATGAAGAACTAGGAAAAGCAAGTAAAACTGTTCGTAGTGGGCACATGGGCATGCAGGTCCACTGGTCTCACCGATCTCGGTCCTTGGCCCAGCCACTTTTCCCTGCACTACGGGACTGTCTCTGTATCCTTCAGCCACTTCTCCCGGCATTTACCTTGCACTTGCCACCAGCTGGCCCTATTATTTAATTTGTATTCAACTAACCATGTACAGCCCTTCCCCATGCGTGATCAGAAAGACACCTGGCCTAGTAGGATCGTTGTCTGTCTGCCCTTGTTCCCCACCTGCCTCGTCACGCCTAGAAACACTTGAGTATAGGCGCGTTACAAATGCCATATCATATATCATATCATTCCTCACGCATGTAGACTAACTGTCGTTTATCATTGTGTGTTGTCCTCGATTTATTTCGTTACTTTTCGCATTGATTTTAGAGCCGAACATACTCCATTGAACTATCCTTGCAAGCAAATAATTTCTGATCGGCCGTAATAAATAAAATTAGTAATATTAATGAAGCTCGGCTAGGGAGACTAATTATCATTTTTTTCTTTTCATAACAGGTATTTGATCCCTTTCTGCCACTGCCACCTGTTTGAGACACCAGCGGATGGATTCTTCAGCAGACACCTGCAGCTTCGTGTCAACAACTGGAGCACGATCACCATATTATGGGACGATCGCCAAGGGCCCACATGCCCTTACACTGTACTAGTGGCTAGAAGCAACATATCAACCTTTACGCTGGCCTAGTGACTACTTGATGGAACAGCCTTGCGGTTCACCGTGCTTCCAAAGTGATTCTTTTTACGAAAATGAACACCCTGTGTACCATAAAGGAACAGCGCGTGACTCAAGATGAAACGGAACAGTTATTGCGGATACAGATAAAAGAAAATAAATGGCTTCCGGAGTTCATATGTCAATTGCTGAATATTCTCTAAACATTTAATGTCAAATAAATGTACTTTACCAAAAGTACTGTGTTGCTGTTTCATTTTAAAGTACAGTTTCATATTCCGAATTGTGGCGCGCTGTGTTGTGAGTTGATCTGTGTTGGTTTCCGGGTTCTGTGTGGAGTCGCGCAGAAGACGACTGGGCGCGTTTGCCTACGCAGCACAGTAACGTCACGGGGAGAGGCGGGGAATATGAATGTTTTGATAATGTCAGGCTCAGGGGCGGGGGAATTGATTTAGTGCCGCAAAAGCAGGTCAGCCAGGGCGATCGGGGAAAAGATAGGATTATCAGAAAATGGCGGCTCCCTGGGGCTTGTTTTCGCGTGCGTTCAATGGACGAAAACCCGGGTAAGGCCCATAGGAATGTTTTCTAAAATCGAGCCACTTAGGCTTAAAAAAACATGGCCGATCCGTAGGGACAATAAAAAATTTTACTAGGCCATGCCTTTAACCTCAACTGTTATCTCATCTTCACTTGTTTGTTCTTCAAACAGACCATCATCAGTGACGTCAGTCAATCTGTAACCTTCCCCAATGGCAATTACTGCACACCATTGTCTGCCTTCATCATCATAACCGTCAAGCAGAGCCATTTCTGTTCGCACTATGGCTGCTTGTACTGTCAAGGGAAACACTCATCACTTTTCCTCATGCATAGTTACTCTTGGTCTGAATAAAAACTCATCTGGGGTTCTCATGGTTTTGTCTGCAAGGCCTGGTAGCCATGCCATTAATATGCGTACTCCATAAGTGATATTTCTGGTTCCACTGAAATAGCTCTCATAGCCGTTTCTCCTGCGTATGCTCTAATCATTTTGCATACGTTCAAATAATGCATTCCTGGAGTTGAACATAATATGCCCTTCTGTGTGAACGAAATTGTCATGTTTAACTTTGTCATTAGATCTGGTCCCAATATGTTCACCAGGGCTTGCCTTGAATATAGCATTGGCACATTCATGTCACATTCTCCTATGGAAACTGGAAGTTCTTTTGTAAAAGGAACACGACTTGTTGCTCATGTGAAGCTCTAAGTATTTATGGCATTGCCGGACAAAGAAAGCTTGCCTTCACTGTCGGAATTGAAACAATATTATGCCTCCTATCGCATCAATTGTATGTGTATTGGCCTACGCCAAGTTGTTTAAAACATCATGCGAATAAACTCCGCGGCAATGTCTTGACCTTAGAGAAACTAATGTAAGTCGCCATCTTGGATTAAGCCGCCATTTTAGGTTCTCTTGTAATGTGGAAGTCACCCTGAACATCAAAATGGAGGCCGAATGACATTGTGAGTAAGATTCTGGCCGTTGTGACCTCCGCACACACGAATAATTAATATGCCTGTAGGCTACTTGTCGGGGTCGCGAACTGAGACCTTGTCCTATTGCTGGCCTATGTGTAAATATACAACTATATCAGAGAAACTAATCAAAATGCATAAATTATAGGATTGACATGGCTAGGAACCTTTAGGCCCGATCCTTAGAATGGTTAACCCGCGAGGGGGTTGCCAAGGGCTGGACAAATCATATAAAAGACCCAAGTATTCCAATGTACGGTCTGTCTTACTAATGCATCGAACCTTCGTTGAAGTTCGTTACGTTACTCTGAGAGCCGAATAGCTATCCGTTTGTCAATTGACTTTGGTAACTGTTGTAGCTTTTAAATAAAGCACTTGTATGTTCTTTGTAACCTGTGTTGGTGTGTTTCTTTTGGGCTTCCCGGCCTCATATTATTTTTATGTTTTAACAGTTGGCGCCTGAATAGAGACCCTCAAGATTGATGCCGGATCATTGAAGGTTGACGCAGACTATCGAACCGGGATCGGACGGTGTGATACTGCGGGCCCGACCGAACGAGACGCGATACCTTGGCAGCACTGCACGATCCGATCCTTGGACGATAGTCGTGTGGTCTGACATGGCATCTTGACGAGGGTCCATTTTTGAGGCGGGCAGATTTGTCGTAACCACCAAACACAAGGTAAAATTCGTTAGGTAAGTTCTTTAGTAAACCGTACGGTCCTCCTTAGGTTTGGTCAGGTGCAGTCGTGACCCGGCTCTTAATTTAACCCTGACAATTTGAATTTGGCGTATTGTTTCTGCAGACACATGTTGGGTGTCCTGACCCACGTTTGAGCTATCATGCTGCAACATTTGGTGCTGTGGGCTTAGAAAATCCAAGATGGCCAAAAAGCCCACATGTACGCCAGAATAGGAAAACTGTGCAGTACTGGCATGGAAAACATCATGATGGCCAGAACTTCCCAGAAAATGCACAGGGAAATGCATGAAGAATAGGCTGCCGCCCATTGTTGCCTATGTTGTGAGCACAGGAGGGCACTGCCTAAAACCACCATTGGGCTACCCACACAGTAGCCTGAAACCATTGGGAATGGCAATGCTGATTGCCAAAAGCAACCTAGAACTGTGGGGAATTCATTTTCTTAAACCCCAAAAATGGTTGCATTACCAGTACTCACCACTATCAGAAAGCCGGCGTTTTAAAACCACCAGACTTGTGTGTAAAACTGAACAAATGAAACAAAACCAGACCAAGGAAAGACTTGCTAAGAGGTGGATACAATGTAAAACTATACTCTGAAATGACTTGAAGGAAGTAATTATTTAATGTGTATGTAAAAATCGTAATAAACTTAAACTGGGGGACAAAAAGTGACATTTAGCTGAACAAAGCCCTTCCTTGACTCAGGCAGATGGTTTATAGGCGAGGTCGTAAAGTGGCTTCCTCTTGGCAGAAACAGGGAGGGGCAGCCCCTCTGAGGACAGGCTGAGCTTAAAGAAAGTGGATAGACTGGTTTCTCCACCATGTGACCTGGGAAGACACACCCCTGTTGGCCAGAATATGATTTTAAGAAAGATGTATAACTCATGGTGCGGACTTGTCAAAATTATCTAAATGATACCATAATTCTTGTGATTTTTCTGCCCACATTATAAGAGGTTTTAGGACCTGGTGGTATGATCTGGGGGGTTGCTAGCGGAAAATAGGGTCTCACTCCAAATGTCTGCATGTTAAAAATCTGAAACTTCATCAATTAATGTCCACACTCCTTGCGCACATGTGTGTAAATTTGGGTAAATGTCCGATATTGCAAAACCAGTTAAAAAGTGCAAAATGTTGCCATTTCTGAATGCAAGCCCCCAGGAAGAGCAGAGTTTGAACAGAGTATACCTCATGTGATATGTGATGGGTGCATGTAATTTTAAACAACTGTGTATCTGTGCAATATGTATTTGAATCAAATATAGATTTATGGGCAAACTGACGAGGGGAGGATCCTCTGACCCATAAAACCTACAGCATCACTCTGACTCACATTTCCTTCCCCCAATCATGGGAGAGGGGAGAATTGGGCCAATGACAAGTAGAGAGGGGCAGGCTTAGCTAGGCCCAGGCACACACCCATTTTCAAAACACATAAAAAGAGACTGCTGGGACAGGTAGAGGGATTCAAATCCAGTTGCTGCAATGCACTCTGCCGGACCACACAACATCCAGAAGATACCAGATCCAACACTTAGACTTTAAAAATCCAAAGAACTTGATTCAGAACTCAAAGGAAGGGCCTAAACCCACAAACTGAGAACTCTTCTCAGCAGGCCTCAGCATCCAGCAAACCTAACAGCGGTAGCAGCATCCAGGAGCCGTGCAGATCAGCGCTGTGTCCAGAGAAAGCTGTGCAGAAAGATCCAGGAGCTCTGCACAGACGCTGTACCCAGAGATCCAGGAGCCAGGCCAGGAGCAGTGTCAGACCAGACCAGCAGAGCCGAGACCAGACACTGTGTGCAGAGACCGTCCGGGGTGAAACCAGAACCGAAGCCATCTTGACCCGATCCGTGAGACCTAGACCTTCCAAATACATTGTGAGTACAGCTAGGACGGTGTGAAACCAAATCTCTTAGTTTCCAGTGATATAATTCAATCTATTTAATCTAAGTAGAACTGCCTCCTAACTGTCACTTGTCAATTCTGCAGCCGCATAGCTGTCACCTGTCATTTTTAAAAGCTGTCACCTGTCAATTTGAGTTACTTTAAATTCGAAAAACGACCTTTACAAAATCGTTCATATCTTTGGAACCGTTTGGGCTAGAAACTTGGTTTAACTTTCTTCTGAAAGCTTAGAATCTTACCTTTCCAACAACCGACTTCCTACTCCTTATACTCTTTCTGCAATCATGATTCACGCACTTGCGAATTTTACCACGATTTGTGATTTGGTTAAAAATCCAGCCACGTGTAACCATCAGCAGTCATTTCTTTCCTTGCTAAAATTTCGTTTGCCTCTTAATCACCATCTCTGAATCATTGCTAAAGTGAGCCTGCACTCATCCCTAGTATCTCTCACTCACCTTGAACCTCCTAAAGGGAATTAAAAGCATTTTCAGCATATTTCTCACTTCATTGTCACCATATTCAAAGCATTTTGCCTGTGTTTCAAAACTCCTATCTGTTGTATAAGTTGCTGGGGGGGGAATTGAACTGAATTCTATTTGATTGCATTCCTAAGAACTGTGTGCTCTCCTCTTCATCTCCTTACATTGCATAAAGGGGGGGGTGAATTGTCCAAGAAAGTGATTACATTGTCTTTTGCTGAAATCCTATCAAGGTGTTTTCTGTACTGCATTTTCATTCCACATTGCATCTATTTGAAACCATAAAAGTATTGTTGCTATCTTATCCATCCTATACCCACTCATCATTGATTATAAAGAAGTGTGCTAGTGCCAGACTATCCATTATTGATTACTGCTCAGATTAAGTGTGATATTCAATTATTAATTTATTATAAAGTGTGATATATATATTGTTTAATTTTTTTTCAAATAAACCTTTTAAACTTTCAAAACAGATCTACTTCTTGGCTCAGTGGGGTAAGGGGGATTCTAAGGGAGGGGTCTTATACAGGGGTTGTCATCCAGAATATGAACCTGGACATAAAGATATATCAATAAGGGTTTTTCATTCAGTATCCCAGGCTAGGCATTGACTTGGCTGTAGTGCTGGATTGAATCTTCTTACACACAATTATTGACCAGGTAACACCAATTTTTTGTGAAATGCCTGGGAAATTGTCTAGCTGCTTTAGGGCTTTGTTCCGCAGCGATCGACAATCTTTGGAATTTAGCCACCCGGCACCACAGGAGGGGTCGCCGGCATGTACTATGTATTGTAAGTATGGCATTGGAAGTATAGTATTTAATGATATTTGGCACAGACAAACCAGACATGCCTCCGAATTTCAGTGGCCAATCAATGATAGTTTTGAGATCCCCCGTATTGAATACCTAGAATCGGGCTTGCTAAAAAAGAAGGCCAGACCTGCAGCCTTTGATGTTTTGCAGAATTGGAAAAAAGAAGCATTGCAGCAGCTTAAAAGTAGGGATAAACATGCACGCCGTCATAAAACAAATACCAAAAAGGCGTTGTTATATGATAAAGAAAAACATTCAGAGTCAGTTAAAAATATGGATAGGGCTTTTTCACTCGGAATCCAGAAAATGTATCCCTCTAAAGATTTTGTTACGCTCACCTGGTTCCCACGGGGGCGTCGACCGGAACTGGGCCGCTGTTATTTCCACCAGCGTGATGTGTAGCGCCGAGATGACTGACTGGACTGGCCCGCTCAGCCTAGTTTGTCTGGCTCGCAAGAATATTCTTCTGCAAAGGAGAAGAGGAATTAACCACCCGTGGAATTGAGTGTCAATCCACCTTCCCCACTCCCGTTGTCTTCCCACTGATCACTCTTGATGTCCCCTCCTTAGTCTCACCTGATGGTTTGGAAGGATGAACTCTCCATCCTGCGTCGACCGCAGGGGCGCGTTGATGACCAGTTACTTCACTGGCGTAGAGGAATTGGTGAGTTCCAGTATTGACTCTAAAGTCCAATTGTTCATAAGAGTTCAAATGTCTGCTCTTCACTCTGTCCGATTCCTTGCAAGTTGCCGATTAATCCACTCGAAGATTTCCAAATGGCACTCGGTAAGATTCAGGTAAGTCTATTGTGTTTTTCCCCTTAGGGGCCGGGGTACGGCGATGAAGCAGAGTTGACTGTGCCGACCCGAGATGAGGTGAGACCCCCGTGGTAAATCAGGTAAGTTTTGAGGGGGGTAACTGGTATTGTCCTTGCTTTCTCCCCTTAGGGGCCGGGGTATGGCGATGAAGCAGAGTTGACTGCGCCGACCCGAAATGAAGTGAGTACCTCCCGTGGTAAATCAGGTAAGTCCTTGGGGGTAGCTTGTATGGCCTTAGAGAGTCCCCTTGCTCACCTTTATGTCTTTGTCTCCTTAGGTGTCGGAGGGCAGCCGCGAGATGGAGAGAGCATGATGGAATGCTGAAGTACCGCCAAGCAGGTGAGTTCAGCGCGGCGCCGTAGGAATGCGAAGCGATGCTTCAAAGACTTCTGTCTTTCAGTTCCATGGCGAAATGGATCAGGATTCAGGTAAGGATTAAAGTTAAAACTCCTGTTCTAACCTTTATCCTTTTTGTCTTCTTGTTTCAGGAGTCCCAGGACTGAAGCGGGCGTGGCTGAAGACTGGAGCTGCTGAAAACATGGTGATCGTTACGCTGCAGCAAGCAGAATAACGCGAAGCACGTGTGGCTGTCCGGGCGTGGTTTAAATAGCCTTGGAAGAAGATCCAGGTAAGTATTCTTCCACAGCCCCACCCAAGTAACAAAATAGTCCCTTCAGTAAAATAGTCCCTCCTAAGCCTCATTTGGCTTGAGTCTTCATGCAGCATGGTCTGCCTCAGGTGAGTATGCAGCATGGTCTGCTTCAGGTAAGTTATCAATAATGAGCCTGGCGCCCATGGCGCCAGGACTGACTTTATCTTTATGAGCCTTGCGCCATAGGCGCCAGGACTGTACCCAAACAGCCCCTAACTGGGGCTTTTGGGCATGCTCCAAGTGGCATGATGCCTGCTTCCGGCGCTGCAGGGCCTGGTCTGGTCTTCCGGGGGCAGGCATCATGACAGATTTCCATGTTTCTGAAGAATTTATTGAAAAATTGTTAAACGAACGAAGGCCTGGTGCCTCTGCGCCACCTCCGTATGATCCTCTCCCGGGTGCTTTGCCCATTCCTGCTGTTGTTCCTGCTGTTATTCCTGTTCCCCCTGTACAACCTATTGTTCCTATTCCTCTAGTTGTTGTTCCTCCACCTATTGTACCACCCCTTTCTCTTGCGCCGATAGTTGCACCTTTATTGAATTTGCCTGATCCGCCGCTCCCGAGTGGTTCCGTATTAACTGAAGATGATCAGGGTGCGGGGTCAAAGATTGTCACTCGTAATACTGTTTCTGCAAACAAGAAACGGGAATTGTTTGCATGGGCTAAGCACTGTATGGAGAAAGGTGATCAAGTTAATGTTTTTTCCACATTATCAAATTTGAACAGTTTTCCTGAGAAAAATGTTTTTATCGAACGTTTGGGGACACATTTATGTGTGATGTGGGGTAGATTACAAAATTCGGATCTCACACAAGGGGTGAGGGATCTAAATGCTTTAGCACTTTCGAGGAACACAGAGGAGAAAGTACATGGTCATGTCGAAAGATTGTTTGAGTATAGGAGGACTTTGAAAAATCATGAGATGAGGATGATGAAGACGACAGTATGTATGTGCAGAAACGGTTCCTCCCGTGTCATAGATCGGCACCTGAGGAAGTACGAATTTGTACCAAAGATGCGATTCGATGGATCTCGGATTCATCGATATCGCCAGATGAAGTATATGACACGTATAGTCAATATACAGTGGAAATGCAAAGGAAGGTGATTCAGGTAATGGTACAGTACCTGCAGGAAGAATGTGTAAGGAAGAAGGTTAGTTGTCCTATAGAGTTATTGGGGATTTGTAAGAGGGCTTTTTCGCCCGACACTTCTTCGACTGCCTTAGCGCTCGACCTGGCTCTGTTGCTTAGTAAGCGGTCGGAGTTACCTATATCTCAGTTGCCTATGAGAGAGGTTCCTCCGACATTTGTCCCAAAGTTTGAGATTCCTGCTAACGTTGGGACTGGTGCACCCGCTGTGGATATCCCTGCGCATTATGTATCGCAATTTGTTCACGTCCCGTTTTCACGACAGGAAGTGAACACTATTAGACAATCAATTCCCGATATCAGGAAAAACCCGACTGGGTTTTACAAAGAGATAGAGTCTGTTTTGCAGTCCTCTGTATTCATCTTAAGTGATATTGACTTGCTATTCGCTGTACTCCTACCCGTAGATTTATGGAAGCAGGTTCGGACAATAGACGATGTGACAGGGTTGGGAGATACGTGGGCTAACATGACTAGGTTTGATGGGGAAAGACCAGCTGGTGAGAAACCACCTCAGGTAATACTCACTTTGCCCGATAGAATTGTCGCAAAATTAAAAACTATAATTCCAGAGAAAAGAATTATTTGGGACAAGCTTAGGGCCTGTGTTCAAGGAAAAACTGAAGGCGCCACTGAATTCTTTAATAGATTCGAACAGGTATTTTCTGACTTCAGTGGATTGGATTTGGGTACAGAGTCTGGGAAAAGGTTGTTCGTGGACAAATTTGTACGTGGATTGTTGCCCGACATCCAGTCACAGATTATGTCCTCTGAGAACGCTTGGCAGGCGAAATCTCAATCTGAAGTTTTGCACATGGCTCAGTATTATGAGAACCGTGTTAATAATGAAAAGGAGAAACTAGAGAAGAGGAAAGGAGATCTGAAGACTAAAGTATTGTTACAACAAATTGCTAGAAACCCCAGAGGAGGTATGACACAGACCAGAGGTCAGTATGTCCCAAAAGGAAACGCTCCTTTGGGTTCTGTGAATATTAATCAATGTGCCTATTGCCGCCAGGAAGGTCATTGGCGAGCACAGTGCCCCGTCCTTCGACAAAGGTCAAACAATGCGTTTGGGAGTATGGGTAGACAACCTAGAAGTCGCCCTGGAGCAGGGGGCCCTGATAGAGGTCAGTTTTCACAAGATCCTCAGCAACCTTTTTCACGGGAAAATCAGACCTCGAGTGTGGACGCAAGAAACATATTTGATCACCCTTCTGCTGCCTACCTTTCTGAAGAGCTTCCTTCCGACGACATTTTATTTCGTTAGGACTGCCCGAAGCAGGGTTTGGAACCTTCGCCTATTCCCGTTAATCAGAAAGGCCTCTACTTTGAATTGTTAGTGGGGAATAGGAAACACCAGTTTTTGATAGACACTGGAGCACAGAAGTGCTCCATTGATCATTCCCGGGTTCCAAACATTCCACTGTCAGGGCAAACAAATGTTTCTGTAGGGTTTTCTGGTATACCAATTGTTTGTCCGGTTTCTTCACCGGTGTCTGTTTCTTTGGGTCCCTTTACGGACCATTGTCCCTTCCTTCTGACTTCGAACTGTGGAGAGAATTTGCTGGGGTTAAATCTGTTGAAGAAATTGAATGCAGTAATTCATTGTTCCTCTGATGGAGTACGACTGATGGTTTCACCACAGCAACTTCCCAATTCTCAGTTTCTGATTCGACCATTGCCTCCTGAGTTTAGCGTTGTTCCGGAATGTTTATGGGCAGTGGACGACAATGATGTCGGGGTACTAGAGATTGAACCCGTCAAAATAGTTTTGAAACGTGGAGTTAAATTGCCGCGCATTCCGCAGTATAAAATATCAGTTGAGGGCGAGCGTGCTTTGAAGTGCATTGTCTCCGATTTTGTGCATCGTGGGGTGATTGAGGAGATTGCAGGTAGTTTATGTAACAGCCCGATTTTGCCTGTATACAAGAAAGGCGACAATGCAATCCCATACCGGTTCATAATTGATCTTCGTGCTATTAACAAAGTCGTCGCCCCACAATTTCTAATTGTGCCTGATCTAATAACAATACTAACAATGATCCCTGCTACGGCTACGCACTTCAGTGTTGTGGATTTAAAAAATGCTTTCTTTAGCATTCCTATACACAAAGAGAGTAGATATTTGTTTGCGTTCACCTTGGGGGGACGTTCATTTACATTTACTCGGGCACCTCAAGGGTATACTGAAAGTCCAAGCATTTATAGTAGAGCTTTGAAAGAGCAGCTCGACACCCTTGAATTGCCACCTACTTGTACACTGCTTCAGTATGTCGATGATTTGCTTTTGGCTGCAGATTCTGAAAGTGCTTGTAAAGAAGGCACTGTACTGTTGCTTGTTCATCTAGCTAAAAATGGTCATAAAGCTTCGCTCAAAAAATGTCAATATTGTTGTCAGGAGGTCACCTATTTAGGCTACCTCCTGTCAAAGGAGGGGAGAAGATTGACACCTGAAAGAATAAAACACATTTCTGGCATGTCTGTTCCAAATACACAGAAGGAAGTCAGAGCCTTAATAGGTATGGCTTCTTACTATAGGTTGTGGATCCCGAACTTTTCACTAGTGATAAAACCGATGTTGGCTTTGACGAAAAAGGCCATTTCTCTGCCACTGCCATGGAAGTCGGAACATCAACGATCATTTGAGCTTCTCAAAACCGCGTTATGCTCTGCACCGGTTCTGGGTACTCCAAATTATGATAAGGCCTTTGTGTTGTTTGTGCATGAATGTGATGGATGTGCTTTGGCTGTGTTAACACAGGAACACGGAGGGAAGAATAGGCCGTGCGGCTACTACTCCTCCGCCCTTGATCCTGTCGCATGCGCTTTGCCAAGATGTTTCCGAGCTGTCGCTGCTGCTGCCGCGTCTGTAAAACAGAGTGAGGGAATGGTCCTAGGCCATGATTTAATTTTGATGGTACCTCACTCTGTAGATATCCTATTGAATAAAACCCAAACGCAACACCTCACCTCTGCACGGCTAACAAGGTATGAATTAATTCTGTTTGCCCCTCACATTCAAATTAAGAGGTGTTGTGTTCTTAATCCGGCTGAACTTCTACCTTTCCCGCAAAATACTGTTTGCGGTGACGAAGAATTACATGACTGCCTGTATACCACTGAACAGGAAACGAAGGGCAGGATAGATCTTATAGATACTCCTTTGGACAATGCAGAAGGGGAGCTGTTTTGTGATGGCTCCTGCTTCAAACTTCCAGATGGTACATCTACAGCTGCTTACGCAGTTACTACGTTGAGTACGGTTGTTGAAACTAAGAGAATTTCGTATAACTCTGCGCAGGCCGCAGAGATTATAGCATTGACCCGAGCTTGTGAACTCTCCGAAGGGTGTATAGTAAACATATATACTGATAGCCAGTACGCCTTTGGGGTGGCTCACAACTTTGGGAGGCTCTGGTCGGAAAGAGGGTTCCTAACCTCACATGGGACCAAGATCCAGCATGGTCCCCTGATAGTGCAATTGCTCTCAGCACTCTCACTCCCTAGGCAGTTAGCGATCATGAAATATGCAGCACATCGTAAGGTCATAGATGATGTGGGAAAAGGGAACGCTTTCGCTGACCAGATAGCCAGGCAAACGGCTACAGACCTTAGCGCAGACATGTATGCTCTAAGGGAAACAAAAGATGCCTATGTAATGGATGAGGGTATTGGGTCTGTCCGAGATATTCAAACTGATGCCACAGTAGAAGAGTCTAAAAGGTGGGCCGAAGGAATGTGGAAACTGGATGATGATGGGTGTTGGGTGGATGCATCTGAAGGAAAATGGTTGCTCCCTGATTCATATGTGCTGGCAATGGTTACGATGGCACACGTTCCTACGCATGTGTGTGCTCAGCAGATCACGAAAATGTTAGAACAAGTCTGGGTGAATGATAAAATTTTGAAGACTGCGCAGCGACATGTTCAGAATTGTATGATTTGCTTACAGCACAATGTGGGGAAGGGGATAGTAACTCCAAGGGGAAGCTTTGGGCCCCCTTCTGTTCCCTTCGAGGTCATCCACTTTGATTTTATTGAGATGGAACGGTGTAACAATCTAAAATATGTCCTTGTAATTATTTGTGCTTTTAGTAAATGGGTCGAGGCTTTCCCCGTTAAAGATGCTACTGCCATGACCATTGCAAAGACTATGGTAAAAGAATTCTTTCCACGATTTGGGCTTCCAAGGGTAATTTGGTCGGACAATGGTCCCCATTTTGTTGCAGCAGTAATTTTGCAGATATGCACAGCGTTACACATTGAAACACGATTTCACTCAGCTAGACATCCCCAAAGTGCCGGGTTGGTAGAGAGACATAACGGTATCTTAAAGAATAAGCTTGCAAAAACATGTGCCGACACCAAATTGAGATGGCCAGATGCCTTACCTATTGTATTATTAGCCATGCGTACCACAACTTAAACTAAGACCGGGCTTTCTCCATTTGAGGTAGTGATGGGGAGACCTGCTAACATTTGGGGTCTTCCCTGAGTTAGGTGGAAAATGTATTGCTTGTAGACTACTGCAACCAGTTGACTAAAAACCTGTATTTCATTTATCATCAGGTCCACTCAGCTTTACCTGTACGGTTCACGGGCCCAGGACACGATATTCAGCCTGGAAGTTGGGTCCTAGTGAAGGCCTACGAAAGGTCTTCCTGTCTCGCTCCTCGCTGGAGGGGACCCTACCAGGTGCTGTTGGTCACACGGACAGCAGTGCGGGTGGCTGGGAAAAAACACTGGATCCACGCGACGCATGTCAAGAAACTTCCTCACCCAACGCCACACGTTACAGAAGAAGCAGAACCCCTCGCTGATGCTAGAATCTCTGATCTTGGAGTAGCAAACAGCGCTTTGAGTGCGTCGGAGAATTTCTCTGAGCCCGTGGAGCTTGGGGAACAGTCCATTTCGTCTCCACACTCTTTGGAAAAGTCACTTCCGGAAAACACTGCTTCAATTTCTGCGACTTCCGTCGTCTCCGATACGTCGCTTCCCTCAGGAAGTGACGACGCCTTGTTTCCGGATCAAACAGTTTTGGGTACCACTAGGTACGACCTTCGACGAAGAAAATAGAACTGCGGCACGGGTCTTTCCGTGCATTTGGAAAGAAGAAGTGATTGAAAGTTTTCTCTTGTAAAAGAAAGTTCCTTTCGAACATAAGGAAAAAAAGGGATTCTGCTGGCTAGAGTTGGGAAGGACTAAGAAGTCGCGCGACCGTAGTGTCGCCAGCAACGAACATTGGGGTCGTCGATTGAGAAACTGCAATGCCTGCCACCTCCACCGCTGCTCCCCGCACTGGACTTGTAAATAGGGGGGTGACCAACTCGGACAACGAACAATGTGCCTGGGCCCCGAAAACGTATTGCTGTGTTGTGTTAATAATGGTTGGAATTTGTGTAATTACTGCCGTAGGACTTTGGTACTTCGAAGACATGTACCCTCTAAAACCTCTACTGCCAATTGAGATTGTACCTACTGCTTTGACTCCCTCTGTACACCTTCACACTCTGTCACCTAGAGACTCCCAGCATAGACAAAAGTATCATAATGCCACTTTAATGATAGTAATGAATGCAACGCATGCCATTTTTAATAAGAGTAATTGTTGGATTTGCACTCATTTACCACAACATGGGAACAAGGGGCTAGGATGGTATATTCACCCTTTACCTTTAACGACTGCTTGCTGTGCCTCTCTTAGAGCACTATTCTTTGGCCGTTGGAATGATAGCATCTCAGGGAACTTTGGTGGAACTAATTTAAATGATTTTGAGAAACGTGAATTAACTCCCCTGGGATGCTTGCTTTTTGCAAATAGAAGTAAACCTAATGTTGCTTCTACTAGGCCGTCTGATAAACTATCTCTGCCCTTTCAAACTCTAATTTCCTTTAAAATGGCTCTGATAGGCAATAAGGACGCCGTGCTATAAATCATAGCCCTGATTCAGTCCCCTTTTGTGTACAAAGAAATGGCACTCGGCCAATGGGAGATTTTGAAGGTTGTATGAACATTGTAAATTTGACTGGAGAGAACAGGCCTCTGTATGTAGGGGGGCCTGTTTATTTCATTTGTGGTAGTTCAGCATTTCGTTGCCCAAGGATTGGCAGGGAACCTGTTATTTAGGAATCCTGTTACCTGGGGTATTTGTAGCTAGTACATTGGAGGTTTCTAAGGCTCGCCCACGGCGGGACGAGAACAGAGATATCCCTGGGCAAGTATTGGGAGATATAGCAAAATCAGTTGTGCCCTTTTGGGGACAGATAGCAAATTCTGAAAACATTAGGGGACTAGCAAGAGTACTGGAGAGAACCATCAACCGGACCACGGATATACTCTACAATATGCCACTAGAACAAAAGGCAATAAGATTGGTAGCACTCCAAAATCGGATGGCATTAGATGTCATTCTGGCAGAACGTGGTGGAGTATGCAAATTAGTGCGGTCCGCTTGTTGTGTTTTCGTACCAGATTCCTCACCGACAATTTTCAAAGCAATACAGAACTTGCACATCCTTAGTTCTGAGATGCATGTTCCTGTGGGAGATTGGAATGTTAGCGCCTGGTTTTGGGATTCTCTACGATCTTGGGGTTGGAAGGTGCTTTCTGTCATTCTGGTTATTTTAGGGATCCTGCTATTCCTTTGTTGCTGTTTTCAATGTCTACCTAGTATATGTGTAATGCTAGGGGGATGTTGTGCTCAAGCAGTGAGCACAGTAGGGCACAGAATGTATGCCCCAGATACAGCATCTAAAGAGTTTGTGTTACAAGAGGTTCTGATGAATGACCTAATGGCTATAGACATTACAGATAATGATTCAGGATGTATGGACGACAATGCATGGAGTTATTTGCAAAAGTATTAGAAATGACATTAGCACTTGGCATAGGCCAAAAGGAGGGTCTGTCGGAATTGAAACAATATTATGCCTCCTATCGCAGCAATTGTATGTGTATTGGCCTACGCCAAGTGGTCTAAAACATCATGCGAATAAACTCTGCGGCAAGGTCTTGACCTTAGAGAAAGTAATGTAAGTCGCCATCTTGGATTAAGCCGCCATTTTTGGTTCTCTTGTAATGTGGAAGTCACCCTGAACATCAAAATGGAGGCCGAATGACAATCTGAGTAAGATTCTGGCCGTTGTGACCTCCGCACACACGAATAATTAATATGCCTGCAGGCTACTTGTTGGGGTCGCGAACTGAGACCTTGTCCTATTGCTGACCTATGTGTAAATATACAACTATATCAGCGAAACTAATCAAAATGCATAAATTATAGGATTGACCTAGCTAGGAACCTTTAGGCCGGACCCTTAGAATGGTTAACCCGCGAGGGGGTTGGCCAAGGGCTGGACAAATCATATAAAAGACCCAAGTATTCCAATGTACGGTCTCTCTTACTAATGCATCGAACCTTCGTTGAAGTTCGTTACGTTACTCTAAGAGCCGAATAGCTATCCGTTTGTCAATTGACTTTGGTAACTGTTGTAGCTTTTAAATAAAGCACTTGTATGTTCTTTGTAACCTGTGTTGGTGTGTTTCTTTTGGGCTTCCCGGCCTCATATTATTTTTATGTTTTCACATCACGTACGTATGAGCGTGTCGCACCTGTGTCAACTAAGAAAGAATATTCCCTATCCCCTATACAGACATCTACCCTTGGTTCCTGGTGAGGGTTTGGTGTTACTGATAGGATAGAACACATCAGGTCTCCCAGTGAGCTGTCCTAGTCTATCTTGTCCCATTATGATTGAACAGTTTTCACCCGTCACTTGTGGCATTTCTCCTCCCTGAATTCAGTATCTGTCCTGTACCTGTTGTTTGTGACAGTTGCATCGGCGACTGCTGAGACTGTCCCTGTGGAAAAGGTGTCACATTCTGGGGTTGCAAACTTTGCTGTACTCCCGGTGCTTGCTGCTGCACCGTGTGATTCTGTGCAACTCCATTTCCACCCTGCTGCGAGAACGCAGATGGATTCACCATCCCTCCTCTGGAGAGCTGTTCGATTTGCACCATACCTTGACTTCTCCATGTGCGTGCTAGATGCCCTGTCATTCCACACGTCCAACATATTGGCGGTGGTCTGATCATTTGTCCATTTTGCATATCCTGGTTTCCATTTTGCATATTTTGAAAACCTCCCTGATTGCTCTGCCATCCTCTCCCTCGAAGGCCTCTTCCCCTTTGTTTTGATGAAACTGTCTCTGGCTTTTAGCCTGCTGCATGTATGATCCATCTGTATTAATTATCATTGCCCGCTCAGTGATATACTTTGATAATTTTTTCGGCACTAATTTAGCCTCTTCACCTTTCCGTGCAATGTCCTTTTTGTGATTCTTTTCTTGCAGCAGCCTGCAATAGTGCGCGATGGTCAACTGTATTTCAGACCATGGCTTTGCCTCAATCCCTACCAATTTCTTGAGCTGCTTCTATACCTGTTCTGGAAGCCCTTGGCACAATACATGGTAAAACACAGGTATAGATTTCCCCAAAGATTCTTGAGTTTCCAGCACCCAGGCGTCTTGGAAATTCTGAATGTAAAGCAAAGGATCATCTGACTCCTTCATCTTGCGTATCATTAATGCTCCCATATCTGAAGTGTTTGGGTATAGCACTCGAATCACTTTCCATACCGCGGTGCTGCAATTGTTAAACAGCGCTCCGTCATAAGCGGTATTAACTGTAGTCACTCCTGGGTAACCTGCTTGTGCCCACACATCATCAGCTCTATCACCAAGTATGGCGATTAAAAGACCCTTAATATCCCCTATAGCTAACGTGTTCCCTCCTGTCATTTTTTCTAACTCAAGTATCCATTTACCGGCTCCCGATGTCAACATAAGGAGCTTATTTTTCAGGTTTTCTCTGTCCATGTGAGGCCATGGTATATATTGTGGCCTCGTTCCTCCCTTTTCTAGTAGAGGGAACTGTAATACATGACACTCCTTTTCCTCTCTCATCATTTTTCTGTCTACCACAGGGGTAATATACCTGCATCGCCGTCTACCTGGCAATGTTCTTAGTCTGCTCACATAGGGCAGTGGAGACACCCCCCCCTCTGACCGTATGATACTCCTTCATGCCGATCTGATTGTGTGGCTAACTCCGATGCTTTAGGTGTAGACCCACTATAATCTGACCATCTTACTCCCTTTCCCTTGGAGAAGCGTTTTTCGTGTCTTCTCTCGTCTTCTCTTTCTTCACATTCTTCTCTTTCTGCGTCCGATACTGTGCGTGCCCAACTCATGTAACCTCTCTCATCCTTCTCATTTCTGGATAGGATCAGCCTATCTAATGACAGCTCTCTATTTCTACTACCTCGTGAGGCATCCTCAGTATCGTACAACTGGGTGCTCTCCAGACGTTCATCCTCTTCTTCCCATAGGGGTACTCCTTGTAGCCCCATCTCATCACATATTCTATCGATCA
This sequence comes from Ambystoma mexicanum, assembly GCF_040938575.1. Lineage (NCBI taxonomy): Eukaryota > Metazoa > Chordata > Amphibia > Caudata > Ambystomatidae > Ambystoma > Ambystoma mexicanum. The sequence goes on from NC_090929.1 coordinate 182,338,714, forward strand.
TCTCTCCGATGCTTCTGGTGTCAATGTCATCTCTGATATTTGCCCTAGACATGCCTGGTACGGACTTGTACTCAGGGAAGAATTCTTCTATATCTTCCCAGCCTATGACTGGATCAGGCTTTTTAACCTCTCTTTCCAGATATTCGAGATCCCACGCTCTCTGTCTTCGTTTACATTCTATGTCATCATCAAACTCTCTATGCTTCCTCGCTTCCTCTCTGATCTTCTTCTTGTTTCCTCGCATCTCTTACTTCATTTGCCCTTCGCATTTCCTCATCCCTTTGTCTTTTTATTCTCTTCTCCTGTATCTTTTGCTCCTCTTCTTCTATTCTCCTTCGTTCTATTCTAGCTCGATCATCAGCTGTTCTCTGCTTGTGATCGTGTTTTCTCTGTTCTTCTGCCTTTTCCTGTTATCTGACCCGTTCATCATGATAGAACAGCTCTCGCTTCTGTCTATCTTTTTCTTAGCCCCTTTGTCTCTTCATCAGTATTCCTTTTCCTTTCTGTCTAACTCATCCCGTTCTCCCTTTTGTCTCCTGTTCTCCATCACTTTATCATCGAGTTTCAATACAATCTGACCTCCCATCCATTTGTTCTGTGCGAATGCCATCTCATCAGTCCTATCCTCATCTCCCTTCCATCTCTTTTCCTCTCTTCCCATATCTAGAGATGTACTTGCTTGTGTTTGGTCTCCTTTTCCCTTTTCACGCCTCTCCTTGTCCTTCGGGACTTTGGAGGTAATATCTCCGTCTCTGTCCTTCTCTGGGCTTTCATCACTACTTTGCGTAGGTGACTCATATGACGGGTTAAAATACCCGCAATAGCTGCTTTAAGTTCTCTCAACGGGTATAATCTTTCGTCTTTACTAGCTTCGCTTTTTTGTTTCTGATCGGGTGGGTGGCACAGAAGGCTCTTTACCCCCCTCTGTGGATACATTCAGTATCCAATCTAACAGTGGCTCCTCCTCCTTTTCTCGTTGGTACATTTTCCAAAGCTCTAAACTAGCTAGGCGTTTGTCAAACATTTTGCCCGTGTATGTGGCGTGCAAATATGTTGTCATGTACTGTAGGACCGTTTTAGATAGCAAGCCACCTTGGGGCCATGGCATAAACATTTTGTTTGGGGTTCCTTTAACCCATTCCGCACTGTACTGTTTAAGCTTAGGTGCATGCTTTGGCAACTGTTTGCACATGTGTGCCAATGGGGTAATGTCTTCCATGCTTAACCTGTTTAGTTTCTCCTCTATTACAACACTTTATTATGCTTTACGTTTCACAATCAACAATATGAGCTAGCACCAATCGTCTCAAGCTCCAATCCCGTTTTTTCCAACAAAAATGTCACTCTTATTTTTGTCAACTTCAACTATCAATCCATGCCATGCAACATCATAAAATCACAATTGCACAATTTTCCTGCTATTTTAAAAGTTTTTTACCTTATATCGTTCGTAAACATAAACATATAACCGACAAGACAGACTCCGGCCGGCTACACAAATCTCATGCCATCTGCTTCCTCAGATGCATTCTGCCCCTAATTGTATTCCGACATGGAATTTAAGCTCATTTCTTTCAGATCATCTTTAATCGATTCTGGTTGTCTACGTCGTCCTATTCATTCAGGACCTTAAATAAAAGCTTCTTCTAGCGCTCTTTAAAAACCTAGGAAACTGGGTGTATATTCTCTTACCTCAGTCACTCCCGTTATCTCTCTCTATTGCTTGGCCACCCTCGAGTCAATATTTTCCCCTTATATACACATTATACTCTTACGCTGATGTTATTTTTGTCCCACCTCCCTCTGTTACCTTCCATTTACTTGTTTCGAGGCCTATAACCTTTTGCCAAAGCATTCAGTCTTTTTCACTCACCGTTTGCATTTTGTTCCTCTCCCGACACTCAGGATCACTGTCTTCGTTACCGCCTTTCTGTGCTGCTCGTCCGATCAGCTGCTCATTAAAGTGTAAAGGGATTCTTGGGGGGGAAGCAAAGGTTCCTTCAGACGTAACGTGCAGGGTTTTTAATTAAACTAGCCACTATCTATGAGGAGCTTCTCGTTCTATCAGCCGGGTGGCAAAGGACTCGTGATATTGCCAAGGACCCGAAGTTACTTATGTTGATGGTCAATTGGTGTCTTATCTAATCTTAACCATCTAATCTCTGCTACCAAGTGAACTGGATGGACCCCAGCCGGCCCATAAGACTGGGGGTCTCCAAACAGCCAGTTAAGATGAGCAGCAGCACCCTCGAGATAGATGGGGATGCAAATTCGTACTCTGGCATCAAATAATAATGACAACTCAATAGTTTGGCAAAGGGATTCTGTTTAATGACAAGTACAGAAAACGGGGAGTTCAATGAACATCAGCAACCGCTCAATCTCCCTTCTCGCTTAAACTCCAATTAATTTTAAAAAACCAACATCATTTATACCAAAAACTTGTCATCATTGACGTGTAATCTTAAAAACCTAAAATGCAACTCGATTGGTTATAGGAAGGCAACTTTAATATAGTTACTAAATCTGTATATGGTAACGGGGAGAGAGGATTCGATAATAATGACAGGTGGGGCAACTAAGCCCTTCCTTCGAACTGGCTACTATAAACGTCACTAAAAGTAGGACATCCCATTGGCTCTACTATCTATAGGACCCTAGATTACATGGTCCACTATGATTGGGTTGGCATGGATCCCACACATTCTTTTCCACTTGCGCTTTGCAGTATGGAGAATAATTGGCCAGGTGCAGGGAGTAAGCTTGCACCCCAGCTTTCCTTCAATTTATGGTACACCCATACATCACCTCAGTGGCCGCGTATCAATTACTGCTTTGTAGTTTGGCCTTGAGTCTGCCTCTTGGTCTGAGAACATTTAAGGAGGATGGGTACGACAAGGCTCCATCCGTAGGTGTGAAAGTCTCATCCTTTTCTGCCACCTTGGCACGTGATTAGGACACCGTGAAATCGGCATCTTCTTCATGCAGTTCTGTGTATTTGATTTAATTCTGTCAGTCGTATACCATCTGCACTTATCTCGACTTTGCTGATCAGGAGACTCTTGTTATTCTTATCTCTAGTTCAAGGCATCGCCAGCCTATTCCAGCCTGATGAGACCTGGGCCTCTTTGCAGGGTTACCTTCAGCAAGGTTTCTCTCCGTCTTTACTCTTTGATTTGTAGCTGCGGCCTTTCCCTCTTGAAACTTTTAGTAACCTCTAATGAATTCTGCTCATGCGTGTAGTGGATTTTTCACTAATCTATAAAGTCCTTTTGAGGTAGATATATTTATAATTGGCGCCTGCCGCAATCTACCTTGTACTAAGCATAGCAAGCTCCACGATTTCTTTGCTTCTTGCGGTTTCTTGCGTATGTACACGTTGAAACTGACTTAATGTCTTTGAACTGGATCTGGCATACGTTTCTTCATCTTGAAATCAACTGTTTCACCTTAAGCCCACGATGTCACTTATCCATGGCGTTTCGTCCTTTTGTCAACATTCTTGGGTCCTTATATGCTCTCTATGTGCGTCCGTCTGATTTCTCATGACTTCATCAGTAGTCTTCTTTTGGCATCTTCTTGGTTTCTTCGGGTATTCCATTCTGACAACCGCTCCTTTGTCGTGTCTGTGGATATGGATTTCTCAGTGGGTACCTTACTGTCCAAGTTTGCTTAGGTGTCGGTACTTCAATAGGTGCTGTTATTCCGATAGGCACTGGGCAGAGCCCAACTGCGGCTCTCTGCTGGTTTATCTGTTCTTCATACGTCACATATTTTGGCGCAAAATGTTCCTGGCCCTTTGAAGGGGGTGGCTGGGGTGCGGACGATGTCTGGCACTTCCTCTTCAGGTTCATATATCTTCTTCATGGCATCACTTTGTCCTCGTCAGATTTCACCTTAACGTAAGTCCATGATGTCCACAGGTACATTCTGTCATCTTGGCAGGCGACATCCTTCGATGTAGCATCCTTCCATGTGACATCATTCCACACTTTCAGCGTGAGGGTACATTCTGTATTGCTCTCTGAGTGCATACCGTCTCTCCTACACTCTATGCGGTATAGGAACAATGTAGGGTCCCATCTATGGCTTTTCTCCGACTGTTCCAATATGATGGTGGCGAGGGGGTGGGAACTGCAGGATAGCGTCTACCTGCTCCTCTTCAACCAATATTTATCTCCCAAGATGATAGGCTCACATTGTTTTGGCAAAAGGGGCATTTTTACTCCAGGTATTTCTTACACGCTGCAAAATGCACAAACCTTTTTAACATGATGTCCGTTCCTGTGTTGAAAAGTGTGCCTTAGTCACATGAAATGAAAGATACGAACATGGCTTTGAATTTCTCATGTGAGGCCCAGATTGTACTCTTAATTTTCAGGGTGCACAGCACTTTGATTTGTGGCAGTTTCAATGAAAAATGCTGCTTTTCATCTCTCAAACAACAATATGCCTTTCCCTCCTGCAATCTGGTTCCAGTTTTCCTTGCAGAAGGATATTGATCTGAATTCCCGAGTACATTGGAGGTGTGGCAGTTTTTCTCTGTGTGTTTCCCAGGTCTGCCCTGTTTAGGCCCAATGGGATTTCCTTTTATTTTTGGTGAAATGTATCCCACAATTTGGCCGAAATAATCCACCCAACAAAGCACAAGATCATAATACCCACAACAGATCAGAATTAATTATTTTAGCCATACTGTTAAGTTTAGTATGTCATTTATAGAGTGCAACGTCCAGCCATGGGCATATCCGAGCTAAAAGGTAGACTGAAAAGCTCTAGGCAGGCCCATACTGGTTCAGTTAGCTAGATAGGAACATGTCAGATGCTTAAAATCTTTCACAAACTCTGGTGGTCCTCATCAACTTCTAGCTGGATAGGAGGAGAGTTCCTGAAATGTGCTGCCAACAATGCAAAGCTGCTTCTTCATACTGATTAGAGACAGATCAGAGGCACAGATAACTGCTTAAGAGCAAAGAGGGTGAGAATGTATCTCATACATTTGGCTTGAAAGAAATAGGCCTAATGTTGTAGATAGTTGATGCAGTAGGTAGAGTGCTTTGAAATGAAGCTGCTTCTCAAAGTAGAGTTAACAACACCACAGGTAGACTGAAATATGGCTTCTCAATGCAATCTCAAGGCAATCTCAATGGAAATAAAAAAGGTGGTTGGTCACATTTTGGGTAAACAAAGATATATGGAATTACAGAAGAAGGTGTTTCATACAACAGTACTTTGAGGTATCGAAAGAAATATCAGGAGACAATGCAATGTAAAGTGGTAAAAGCAGTTTTAAAGATACTTTAGAAGGGGAGTCTGATTGAAATCCTAGAGTCCAAGATTAGCCCCATTGCTAGGGACCTGACAAAGTTTAGTGTGGCAAAGACCAACTGCATTGGTCCAGAGAGATTTGTTAAAAAAATCAATTTTTGGGCATAAGATAATGACCTCTGTCTTTGTGGGATTCAATTTTCAGGATATTTTAGGCATCCAAGCATTTGATTTTTGCCTATAAAGGACAAAGGCAGGTGCTTGTCACCAGATTCCTTACCAATCTGAAGAGGACCTGGGAGTTGCCGGTATACATGTGCTGCATCAATAAACTATAGCATGGATGTGAGACACCTAATAGCTAAAGGGAAAGTTTTGAACTAGTGGTGTAGTGTTAAGAATCGATTTGCATGATGGATGTCCTTTGCTATCTGGAAGAGTTTATTGAAAGTAGAGTGTTTGTACCATAATATTGGCAAACCTCAACTTTGCAGATTACCGAAATTCAATGTTCCATTGATCAATCTCTCTACCTAGATATCTATCTATAGAACGATTCATGTGGGCCAAGTCACACAAGACACACCACAACCTGGTAACCATCACTGCTAAAAGCCATTTTAAAGCCACCATTACTTTGCTGGTGTTTGCTATATATAATATCCGTGAAAATACTTTAGGGAACAGGCATTTTAAGGGAATAAGTTCACAGCAAAAAGCCCTTGAATATCTTCTAGTTGAAGTTACATTAAGGTATTGGTTTAATGCAGCACAAGCCCTGAAAGTGTTGGAAGCTAACCCACTTTAACTATGAGCACCCCTCCTCCTTCCCATCAGAGTTCTCAATACATGGCACAATAAGCCTGCATGGGAAACTCTATATGAAGGGACTACAAGGTGTGTGACTTGCTCAGGCTATATTCCCAGCAGACCAAGGTCCGGTAACTGCAGGCATGGTCACAATAAGCCTCGGACAAAGATGAAGTGCTTTCAAATGACGACAGTAGTGATTTGGTTCAGTACAACAACATAGTAGCACAACATTGCAAACCAGGCATCAGTTCAAAATCTATGAAGACTTCAGTCACATGACGCTTCCTTAAAGCCAACCACACATTTGCACAAATGATGTACCTTTTATTCGAAGTTGTGACCAAACATCTGCAAAGAAGGGTAGACAATCACAATTGAAAGGCAATGAGTCCATATTGATATATAGGCTGCACAGCATGGCTCCAAGCGGTCTGAATGAACGTAGAGATTGTGCATGCTTTATTGAGAATGTACACTTTGCGATCATTGTTCACATTTGACTTGGATGCCAGCATTCAAATCCATTATCATGAAAAGATCAATTGCATAGATGTAATCATTGTTAGTACATGAACCATCGGACAGTGGAGAATGACAACACTAGGCAAAGGCAATAGACCACGTGATGATGTCCTCAGATGAAGAGGGCAGCAAACGAGGGCATGCCATCTTGAGGCCTTCCAAGAACGAGATACATGGATTTCTCTTGGATTGACAAATATGGCGCATCTCATTAATGGTGAAAGAAAGTAGCAATTAACATGTGTCCTGGGCTTTCAAGTTTGTGTAACACCTAGTACATTAAATGAGGAATAGATCATCGATCTGTGATGAGATCATTTTATATCACTTGTTTATGGAACTACAGTTTTGGTCTAGCTTATTGTAATCCAATACTTATGAATCCCACTTCATGGCAACTAAGTAAACACAATCCCACTGCATGGCAACTAAGCAAAGAGAATCCCACTGCACAGCAACTCAGTAAAGAGAATCCCACTGTGAGGCAACCAAGTAAAGAGAATTCCACTGCATGGCAACCAAGTAAAGAGAATTCCACTACATGGCACCCAAGCAAAGAGAATTACACTGCATGGAAACTAAGTAAAGATAATTCAACTGCATGGCAATTCAGTAAAAAGAACCCCAATGCATGGAAACTCAGTAAAGAGAATCTTATTTCATGGCAACTCAGTAAAGATAATCCCACTGCATGGCAACTAAGTAAAGATAATCTCACTGCATGGCAACTCAGTAAAGAGAATATTATTGCATGGCAACTCTGTAAAGAGAGTCCCACTGCATGGCAACTAAGTAAAGAGAATCCCACTGCATGGCAACTCAGTAAAGAGAATCGTATTGCATGGCAACTCGGTAAAGAGAGTCCCACTGCAAGGCAACTAAGTAAAGAGAATCCCACTGCATGGCAACTCAGTAAAGAGAATCGTATTGCATGGCAACTCGGTAAAGAGAGTCCCACTGCATGGCAACTAAGTAAAGAGAATCCCACTGCATGGCAACTCAGTAAAGAGAATCGTATTGCATGGCAACTCGGTAAAGAGAGTCCCACTGCAAGGCAACTAAGTAAAGAGAATCCCACTGCATGGCAACTCAGTAAAGAGAATCGTATTGCATGGCAACTCGGTAAAGAGAGTCCCACTGCATGGCAACTCGGTAAAGAGAGTCCCACTGCATGGCAACTAAGTAAAGAGAATCCCACTGCATGGCTACTCAGTAAAGAGAATCGTATTGCATGGCAACTCGGTAAAGAGAGTCCCACTGCAAGGCAACTAAGTAAAGAGAATCCCACTGCATGGCAACTCAGTAAAGAGAATCATATTGCATGGCAACTCGGTAAAGAGAGTCCCACTGCAAGGCAACTCGGTAAAGAGAGTCCCAATGCATGACAACTAACTAAAGATATTTGTAATCCATGGGAACTAAGTGAAGAGAATTCCACTGCATAGCAACTAAGCAAAGATGAACCCACTGCATGGCAACTCAGTAAAGAGAATCCCACTGCATGGCAACTAAGTAAAGAGAATCTCACTGCATGGCAACTCAGTAAAGAGAGTCCCACTGCATGGCAACTAAGTAAAGAGAATCCCACTGCATGGCAACTAAGTAAAGATAGTCCCACTGCATGGCAACTAAGTAAAGAGAATCCCACTGCATGGCAACTCAGTAAAGAGTGTCCCACTGCATGGCAACTAAGTAAAGTGAATCCCACTGCATGGCAACTAAGTAAAGAGAATCTCACTGCATGGCAACTCAGTAAAGAGAGTCCCACTGCATGACAACTAAGTAAAGAGAGTCCCACTGCATGGCAACTAAGTAAAGAGAATCCCATTGCATGGCAACTCGGTAAAGACAGTCCCACGGCATGGCAACTAAGTGAAGAGAATCCCACTGCATGGCAACTCAGTAAAGAGAATCTTATTGCATGGCAACTCGGTAAAGTAAAGAGAGTCCCACTGCATGGCAATTAAGTAAAGAAAATTCCAATGCATGCCACCTAACGAAAGATATTTGCAATGCATGGCAACTAAGTAAAGAGAATCCCTCTTTACGGCATCTAAGTAAAGAGAATCCAACTGCATGGCAACTAAGTAAAGAGCATTGCAATGCATGGCAACTAAGTAAAGGTTTGAAGGGAATTTAGCCTAGATACCTTGCGCTTAAAGAAATACTATTCCAATTCCAGATTCCCGTGGGTTTTGTAATCTTTATTTAAGTGATATGGGTGGTCAGCTGACACGTGTTTCGACCTCGCAAGGTCTTTATCAAGGCTAATTGGAGGGTTCTGTATGGCCAAGTGGCAGACATGTAATGGTTAGCATCCATATATTCTGGTGCTGGCTGATGGTTTCTACAAAGAATGACTTCATGGAAGACAATATACCAAAGGACCATTGAAATGGTGCAATGAACCACACATGGCATCACGTGAATGGCATCTGGGCAAAACAAAGCCCTTTTTAATGTTTCCATTCTTATTTCCAGATGCATTTGCTCTGACTGAGAGGTAAATTAATCTTAGATTTTATTAACAAAAACCAGGCAAATAGAGCTCCTGCCATTCTTGACCCGATTCATTGAATTTTTGCACGGTTCAAAGTGACTTTGCACTGCTGAAAATTAACTTTGCACTGCCAACATGTATTATTGCAGTGCAAAGTTCATTTTGTATTGCAAAAATGACTTTGCACTGCAAAAATACACTTTGCACAGTTCCATGAATCAGGGTTTGTGTCGGCAGTGCAAAGCTACTTTTCAGCAGTGCCAAGTCACTTCGAACCGTTAAAAAAAATGCAATTTCATGTGAGGCCTCAAATTGTTCAGCATAACCTTGTTACAAATGTCCAATAAATAATACATATATGTATTTGATGTTTATATTGCCACACATGCAACACACATTCTTCAGAGCTTTTATTTGAGGATGTATTAAACAAATTAGGTCGTTTCTAGCATATAAAGGGCCTAATTGACAAAGCATTTTTGAATGTGACTTTCCCATTCAGAAACACCTGTGTAAATCAGGCCCACTATCTATACATACCAGTGTGTAGATGGGCCTATTTAACGTGCCTGTATACTGATGTGTGCAGGGAGATTGTCTATCACTGTGTTCTCAGGCACTATTTATCAGAACTGCACATCACATTAACGTGGAGCGCAATCTACTTTAAATGTAAGCTCTGACCATGGCAAATGATGGCTGTAAATGGACGTATACATTTTGACGGATTTATAATGGCCTTATCTGGGCATTTGAGGCTGCACCTGGCATGTGATGTCACGTACGATAGATGTAGCCAGTCATACGAGCATTCAAGCGGCATTAAACAAAACAGGTATGCAACCTAGGGAGCTAGAATTCAAGTAGGCTTAGCTTTGCACCTATATGAACATCGTACTTAATTAGATAATATTAAGTTCCTGGTTGTTTTAACATTGATCGTCAGTTTTGTGCATGGATTGGCTCTTTTTTGTTTTTGTAATTTCTGAAAATTGCCACCAAAATGCCAATAAAATTGAAACATCTACACTCTGAAGGGGTGGAGTCCAGGGTGTGTCGGCATCCTACTGCCTCGTTGTGCGCCCCCTTCTTTGGGCTCCTGTATCCCAACCGACGGGTCCCTTTTTGCTTTTTTCTATAAAAAAATAATACATACAAGCAGAAGTCAGAAATTGCTAGACTGGAATGTCCCTACCGGTCTGTTGAATATGATAAAACTGCTGTACCAAAATACTAGTGTGAGAGTACACCTAAATGGCCAGGGTAGGTTGTCCAACCCGATCCACACTTATAGGGGGGTCAAATAAGGTTGTATACTTGCTGTCACACTCTTTAACCTACACCTGGCAGATTTGACTCATACCTTTTGCCTACCAGATGCCCGTCCGGGAACATTTGGGGAACTTTCACTGAATTGGCTGTGCTATGCAGATGATCTGCTTCTCCTAGACTATTCACCGAAGGGACTCCGATGTTTATTAGTTGCCCTGGGAAGTTATGCAATTGAAAATGGGCTAAAGATAAACATGACTAAAACAAAAATAATGGTATTTCGAAAAGTAAAAAACATGCCACTTCGTTTCACATGGAAAATCAAACAGGAGCAGATTGAAATTGTCCAAAACGAAAAATATCTTGTTTTGTATATAGATGACAAACTCACATGGAACTCCCATTTGGACGCAAATGTGCATTCATTGGCAGGCAGGGTGGCTTGTCAATTCACATGATACTATTGTTGTATAGGACAAAAATCATCCCATGTATGTTATATGGTGTTGAAGCATGGGGAGATATTTTTTTGTCACCCCTTAACAAATTGGAATCAAAAATATTAAGGCTGTGGTTTAGGATGCCACGCAACCTGTCTATTGAATATCTCAGACTTGAATTTGAACAGAAAGGTGTTGCTGTTGAGTATAACTACAGAATGGCCATGTGTTATGAAAAAATGAAAAGCATTGACAATGCCACCATTTTGGTTTAAGTCTTCAAAGCCTTCAAGAAGCTGGACAATTACAATTGTTTTGGCACCTTAAGTAAGTTTATCCGAGTAAATGCTACTTGGCTAATGGGCATTGACCATCAGGTTACTAGAATCTCAACCTTAGCACCGAAATCATGGATGAAACATAGACTATGCGCATATGGGCATGAGGCTGACCTCACACAGCAGGCAACCAATGTTAACAGTGATAGAAGAATTGGCTTTTTGTCACAGCTGGTCTGATAGGCGACTCAAAATTATCATCCAAATTCACTCTTAATTCACAGCATCACATTGATGAGTTCCAAAAAATAATGTGTATTGCTCTTGGATCAACTAGGTAACTGTACGCAGTTGTCGCAAGTGGTTGGAGTTTAACGGTCTAAAGCTTAATCCGTTGCATAATTAGTTGAAATATGAAATAACTCCAGAACTTCTGCACCATATGATCAGAAAAACATTTGACTTTATTCAGAAAAGTGCCCTTTGTTGATAACACGTGTTTCGGCTCTCGAAGCCTTTCTCAAATCAGGGCTGTTAGTTCAAACTTCTTTACTTTTGTCATTATGTAGGTATTAAACAGGATATTAAACCATTTATACAATTGATCATGACACATAATTAAACATAAAAATATAAAAAGTAAATTACAATGAGAATATAAGTCACATTGACCGCAATAGCAATAACACAAGATACAAAGTATTGATTAGTTTCATAAAAAATCATAATGACCGACAATAAAGGGTCAGAGATGGGGAGGATCAATTAGGGTATTGAGAACAGATTCAGAAAATCACGTGGGGAGAGAGAGAATGAGACAAAAAACACACAAACGAGAAAGAAAAACCAACATGTTAGTGTTGGACAGTGTTTTATCTTATTTACATGCGTGCGATAATTCATCATGTGGATATATCCTGAATTTAAACTTCAGTTAATGAAACCTCAAAATGGCGGTTGACGCCTATACGACAATAATATTATGGAGAATAGTAATATGTACACTAAAGATGGTACATTTTATACTAATACAGAAAATTGTTCGTCTGTTGTGGTTCGGTCAGTGCAGAAGTGTAGGCTGGAGCGATGGGTGTGACATCTTGGGTTCCATTTGTGTGGTGGATTCTAAACCAGCCCAGTTTCTTTATGGAGCCTGTGCCCACTTTCTCATCCACAGTGTCAGATATTGGTGGATACGAGCCAATGCAAGGGTTTTTGACACCATAATGTAATAGTTTTCAGCCTTCTGAACCTAGCACAGGCCAGAAAATGCAGCTTGTAAGGGCAATCTGGCATGGTGATGGATCATTTTACCATGGTGTTTTTCTTTCCATTAGGATACTGTGGGTTAAAAAGTGGCTTCACTGGGTACTGCCTGTCAAAATAAAGGAGGCAGAGCAGCAAGCGAAGTGGCCAGGGAGCAGATGGAAGAGTAGGTCAAGTTGTAAGTCAGGCAATGTTGCCTTAGTAGAAAGACCCCAAATCATACGGGTCTGAGGAAGCCTCGTAAGATATTGTCCTGGCCCCATTTCTTTGGGTGATGGGGCCTGCTTCTTTCAGTGAGTAGCGGATGGCTGTGTTGGCGTGGGGGCTTCAAGGGTGAGCCTTTTGTGAGGTCAATGTTCTGTTACTAGCCAATCTAGGAAATGGCTCTACTGGTTCGCGAGCCAGCAATTCCTCCATGGTCTGAATGGGTATAGTTGGATACTGCCATTATTTGTGACTCGTTCTTATGAAAATCAGAGGTTTAGTTTCCAAGAAGATCCAACCATTACTAAGAGTGAAAAGGGGTACTATACTATGCTAGAAAATGGCCCACCGCAGTGCCCGTCATTCTTACCTGTATTTCAATGCATTGTTCTGTCCTCAAATCTGGCATGAGGTTCACCGTAAGAAACCTAGAAGCTCCTCTACAAGATCATTGAAGCAGAAGTAAGATGAAGCTGGAGAATGGCGCATCAAGGGTGGCCCGAGGGACCTAATAACCATGTGACATAGTGCTGAATGGCAAAGGTTTGGAGTATTACTAAGACTGGCGCCTTCCCATTACCTGGATCCTCTACTGACAATTCATCTAGCCATATTCATACTCCTCGAGTCATTTCCCAGTGTGTGGCAGAGGGTATAATACTCAGCACAAGCATTTAGCAAGTGTTTCACAATAGGTATCTGGGATGTTTAAGGCATGGGCCCCTTGCTCTCTGTGCACCTTCATGGCGATGCCCAATTAGGCAGGAGGCCATTCCTGGGCTTGCTGTTGGTACTCTTGCTATGATGAGATTTGCTTGGCGTTTTGGGCGGGGATGCCTTTATGGGCAAGATCAGGTGAACATGCACATTGACCTCTGGTATCGTACAGAGTATTACAATGTCGTCAACGTCATCCAGAATGGCGTACAGCCCAGAGAACAGGCTCTTTTATCTTTTATGTATTATCAGTACAGTACATCTCGCAGTGCTGGTGGATATGGTCATGCTGTGGGGTGGCATGCATCTGGTATGGGCTTCTATGATACCTGGTCATGCTGGGATTGATATGCGTCACAAAACCCCCCATGATGTTTAATCAAGTTGTCCAAATCCCCTCTTTGGTATCCTGGTGTTTTGATATGGTAATTGAGTTTGACCTGCAAAATCCATTTGTTGGGTCTCCCAGTCCCTCTGCCATACTTTTTACTACCATGGTTGATTGGGCCTAACCCTTGGAGTGGCCTGCTTCTTCCAGCCAGGATGGTCCATCGTTCATCATGTATCTGTCCGCTTTTGAAGGCTTGTTTTGCTTCAGCTTGAAAGCCTAAAAAATCAGTGGTGAAGTATCCACATCTACCCAGGGAGTTTGCTACGTGTTGTCGACCATTGCCGGATTCTATTATGGTTATTTCTCTGCAGTGCCTTCAGACTCCATCATCCTCAAATAAAAATTTGAGGAGCCAATGAAGTCGTTTGATTGACTGTTTACTAATCCTCGCAATTGGGAACTGCCGCCATTGTGCCTAGGTAGAAGAAACTGTTAGCTTAAAGGAGGACCACTCCCCCTGTGTTTCACTCACTCACCCACCTTGATTGTCTGTTTTGTGACCTGGTCTAATGGACTAAAACTCAGAGCCTGTTATCTTGGGGCATTGTCTTTCCATCATGAGAGAATTCTCCCTCAAAAATAATAACGTATGCTGTTTCCCCAAAGCATGTTTCCTTTTGTCTAAGCTTCCTTAATGTCAAGTGTTCCTTCAGCCTTCTTCACAAGGTTCCTGGTGGCAGGGGATAGTTTTCTGACTAGTACAAAATATATGCCGCCATCTTTGGAGTAGCCTGTCAGACATGTGCCCCGTTTGTGCTCGAACTGCCCAGAGGTCCCGCCACAGTTGTATTCAGAAGCTGCCTAATGTAGGTAAACCACTAGCCATGCAGTAGAACCTTAACCTCCTGGCCAATTGATTGAAATCAGATGAACGTTACTTGACTGGTCTTGCCTAGTTTGAGTAGTATTTAGTGGTTCTGCAGCTGCACCAAGCTTACTGTAAAAACAAGTAGTAGTAAAAAGGCTGCCTTTCTGCTCCAAGGAACTGTTCAGGGAAACAATTCTTCAGGTTTGATTGGGTGCAAGTAGGCCATCTGGCCCGTGCTACCTGTTCACTCTATACGGGGGCGATGTCTCTGTGATGTTGCTGAAAGGCTGGCCCAACCACTGCTGGAGTTTGATCAGGCTTTAGCAAACTCTCTTCATCACAGTCACTGTATTACTTTTAAGAAAAAGAATGACATTGCAATTTTATATTGCACTTCATGCTGGAGTCCGTCTCCAAGTGCAGGACCGGGTTTGCATTGCCCCTGACACATCCAGCAGATACTTTGATGCTGATAGATCAAGAATACAAGTTCTACCATTTTCTAGTGCAGTTTTGGTTGCTACCATGGTTGATTAGGTTCTTGCCAAGTCCTCCAAGAAGACTTCCTCATGGAAGAACAAGATTTCCCAAGGGTTGCAAGAAAGTTGAGTTTATCATCTGGCCAAGGTGTTCCCTTCAATCTTTGCGCCCACACCCCAAAATTATATATGATTAAGTGGAAAGTTAAAGCACTGCCTCCTACTGGGAGCTGGTGGTTTTCTGCCCGTTTTCTCGTCAGCGACCAAAAGCAATACCAAATCCTTGCTCTGCTGTGATTAATAGGCCATGCTCCTTCAACTAATTTAAATTAGCACCCTGGGCTGGGGAGTCAGCCAATCAGGTGGCTAGGGACGCAGTCTTTAACTGCCGATGCAAGCCTGCGTTCCAGCCAGCATGACGGCTGGCTCCCCCGGCCGCCATCTTCTCCTCACCCACCTCCCTCTTTTTTTTTAAACGCTTCCTACCCCTCGCTCACCTTATTTCAGCTGTGGCGGCACTCACCGCCGCAGCCGCTCCTTCTTCCTGGCTCCAGCTGGCTGCCAAGGAAAGGGAAGTGGGGCTCCTTATGGAGCCCTATATTCCCTTTTCCACTGCAGCCATCGTTCTAAATGATTTTCCTTCATTCAACGAGATGCGCGCGGCATCCCATTGAGCGAAGGAAAATCTTTTTTTTTAGCACCCTGGGTTACCGCTTTGTCAACCTGAGGTGCTAATAGCCTTAAGCCCCATTCCAAGGGATGGAACATGGGTTAACGGGCCGGAGCCCTCGTTATCTGCCGTCATTTCGCTTGGGCCAATAACTTGGGTTGCCGGGTCGTTAACCCCCGTTTCAGCCCTTGGAACGCGGGCTTAACTCCATATTGGGCATAGAATAGAGGAGGCAAAATCATCTGAATACCTCATTCCATCTACCACTAGAGGTGCACTGGGGACACATGCTCCAGGTGGGGGCTACAGGCTTGGCCTCAATGTCACGGCGCAGTGTCATTGCATCTTCCCATTTCCATGTACTTAAATTCCCACAACATTATCAGCAGGAACTCAGGGTGCCACGTGACTTGGTTACATGCGTTAATTTCCGCCTGCATCTGTTTAGGGGCATCTTTCAAGGACTTCATAACAAGGCCAGTTTCAACCTACCAGAGCACGAGTGAGCAGTGTTGCAGCTATGATAATATCATATGGAATTGTCTAAATGTCATACTGTTTCAGCACGTTTTCTAAACACCCAATATCATCTGTAGACCTCCTGATAATGATCATAATTTTGTTCAGCAGCAATTCTTCGAATTTATTGCAGCCTCTTTGTTGCTAAATTCACGTCGTGTGCCCTTGGTGGACTTTAACTTGCCAGGAAAAGTAGCCACATTAGAAATGAAAAAGGTGTATGTTACATTACAGATGTTAAACCTACAGCAATACCTCATGAGACCTGCACAAGGAAAGGGGAATATGTTTGACATTTTATCTCCAAACGTCTTGTCATGTTCTGAACCAATCCAATTAGAATGAAAGGATCATTGTCTCCTGGAAAAATCTGGAAAGCAACTGTCCGGTTTATGTTCTGCAAGCTGAATTGGTCACCAAGGGGAATAGCATGTTATGTATCACTTCTGAAGTTATGCTGCACTCAACTTCACTCAACCTTAAAGGGCTCCCTCCACACATGTTTGTACTTCTATGGTCCTGAAGGAAAGCCCTCAAAACAAGGGTGAGCATGTGCTCCTTGTTACACTCAACTGTTTAAGAACAGCAAAAGGAGGACTGGGAAGCTAAACTGGGGAGTGCAGTCTTTGACTCAGCTGCCAGTATGATATGATATGGCATTTGTAACGAGCCTATACACAAGTGTTTCAAGACGCGACGAGGCAACGAAGTGGGAACAGAGGGAGGACAGAGACAACGATCTTGCTAGGCCAAGTGACATTGAGCTCGTGCAAGTGCAGGGGAAGGGGGCGGGGGAGGAGAAAATGTGCCAGGGGAAAGGGGAGAGGGCAGTGATGTACATGGGATCAAAACAATAACACAAAGTGCGGCCAGAAGGTGGCAGGCGCAAGGGTAAGTGCAGACAGCAGGTGTCCAAAATTGCAGGTAGGGGCACTGAAGGGTTACAGGTACAGAAGCAAGTGCAAGGGTTGCTGGAGGCAGTGCGGGTGTACAAATGGCGGGCATGGACCTGAGCAAATCAGAGAGTAGGCAGGTGACCAGTGCAGTATCAGACAGAAAATCGGCAGGAGGAAGAGAGAAGGCAGAAGCAAAGAGAAAGGTAATGATGTGCTTCCAGAACCGGAGATGGTTCTCCTCAGGTTTCAGAGAGGCAGGGAGACTGTTCCAGAGGGAGGCCCCAGCTGAAGAAAGAGATCTAACACCAACTCGTTGCTTGGAGAAGCGACTGACCCTGAGCGAGCTGGAGGTGGAGGAGCGAACAGCTCGAGTAGGAAGGTATTTACGAAGAGAGAGTTGGAGATATTGAGGACCCAGGCCCCAGAAGGCCTTGTGGACAGTGCAGAGGGTCTTGACTTTAATCCTTGCAGCCACTGGGAGCCAATGCAGACATTTCAGTGCTGGAGAGATATGATCCCTGGGCTTGAGGCCAAGGACAAGTCTCGCAGTCCTGTTCTGGATGAGTTGCAGAGGGCGGAGAGTAGAAGCAGGAAGATTTAGAAAGAAGCTGTTGCAGTAGTCCAGCCTAGAGAGAACAGTACAGAGGAAAAGAGAACAACAGAGATTAGGATGCAAAGGCCACAAAGTATCAAAGTACTTTAGGAGCAGCAGGAAATCACCCACAGGTCATTTGTAAGTAATTTGTCACATTGATGTACTTCAGGCACAAGTAATTGAGGATTCAATCAAAACATCCAGACTTAATTCTTATTAGCAACTGCGGCGGGGGGCACAGTGAATCAGGTTCTGCGGATTTCGGACTGAAACCTCTGATCTCGGCACGTGTTCCTCCGTACCCGCAGGCTGCTACCCCCAACCCACAGTGCCATCTTCCAACCACCCTCCCTTCCCCTTCTTCTTTTTTTTCTAGACCTAACACCCCTTCCCAAACTCACTTACCTGATTGTGACTGCAGTGTCGCCAGCCGCCACCGCAACAGCTTCCCTGGATCTTGGTTTTCTCGCCACCATGGTAATGGAAGAGGGGCTCCATGCGGAGCCCTGCCTTCTACAACCATGGTGGCCATCTTGGCAAAGTAATTTTATTAATTGAACGGGATGCACGTGGCAACCTGTTCAATGAATGAACATCATTTTTTTTTACCGCCCCTTGTTACCGTTTTGGTAAGCCGGGGGTGCTAATTGTGTTAGTAACCCGTTTCTAGGGAGACACAAGGGGATAATGGCCTGGTGTCCTTGTTAACTGCCCTCACTTCGCTCAGGCTTTTAACTCAGGCAGCCGCGCCGTTACCCCCTGGTGTAGCCCTTGGAAAGGGTTACTAATGCCATGTTATTTATAAACAAATGTAAAAATGATGAATAAAATGCCAACAGTCATTGTGCCCTCCCTCACCACTTCAACTGATCATGAGGGGTGTATAGGAGTGGAGCTGTTTCTGTGTTAGTGAAGCTGATGATCTGATTTGCAAACATTTTGCATAATTGTGCCTTTAAAAGCTACTTTCGATGTTGATGACATTGTGCCGTATTACAAGTTCGGTAGTTTGGTAAAAAAGTGTTATGGTTAGCCCATTAGTGCCCACTTTTTATGGTGCTAATGGAATTATTACACTTAAAGTGAAGGATATACCACCAGCAATATGCCAAAAATCTGTGGATTTACCATGGAAGAATATCCGCTGGCAGTAAATCTGAAAAAATCCCCTGGGAGATTTCCACCGCCTCACCACCACTTAAAATGCAGTGATAATTCCGCCAACCCGAGTGGCATTAATGGCAATTGTGGCAGTCATTTCTCGGAATTACAATGACATCACTGCCAAACTCGTGATGGGGTCCATTGTAGCATGATGTGTCATAAACCTTTGGAAGGGTGCAGCTATACCTCATTTACTGACGATCAGGAATGCTTCAGTGCGCTATCTATGCCGCTATTCTAAACCTGGCCAAGCTGTATTTCTGCAGAGGAATGTCATCTGGGACCTCAATGTTTTGGACAGTTTCAGACCTATATCACATCTCCCCTTTCTCTGAAACCCCATCCAGAAAGCAGTGGCATATCAGCTTCATGTCCATTTGCACGAGGCAAATGTGTGGCTGGCTTCCTTCTCCAGCGGCGTTCAATATGGACGACCAGTCCGGACCCCTCCGTATGTTTTAACAGAGCATAGGAGGAGCATAGGGTTAGGAGGGAAGGTCCTGGATTGGTTCGTTTTATTTCATTCTGGGCAAAGCCTGTTTGCTCCGATGGAGTCATCCAGTTCTCCATGCCTCTGCCCGTGCCTCTTCCGTGCCTCATGGGTTGATGCTGTAACCATTGATTTTTAAAATGTATATGTATAGTGGGAGGGTCTCCATCCAGCAGTACATGGATGACACATAACTATAGTTTCAGATGTTGTCCACTGTTGACGACCACAATCTGTAGTGGTGGTTGGCCTGCATGGACGAATAGGTCACCCTGGACCCCCGGGAACGAACTCGCTGAAAAAGGGTTCATTTTAATATCACTTTTAAAGAGCGTGACAGTCATTCTGGATTGTTTGATGACCATTAAACTGAATTATTTCATCCCACAATGCTAGGGCAGGGGTGTACCAAATCGTATTTTTGTCTTCTCTTAATTCCTCCATCAACTTTAACATCTTTGCAGAAAATGAGCTTAGGTAGTACACCTCTCATTACATCTCCCGAGGAAGGGTAAGGTTGTTCTCCCCACAGAGAGATTTGAAACTGTAGTTCATACTTGTTAATGTCTTGTTGATGGGCCGGCTCAAAAAACATTACTTCTAGTGAACATGGTCTTTCATGCAGTAGCTAAATTGAGGGCAGGGAAAAGAAAATTCTTTCAAAATCGGACCATGCATTCCCTTTATTGAAGGAGCTACCCACTGCATGGCTGTCTTCTTCATAAAGGATTAAGGCAGGGAAAAACCAACACAGTCGGTGGAAAAGCTACCCATCTCTCGGGAGGATAGCTCAGCGGCAACGTGTTCACCTTGGAAACAAGACGTCACGAAGCAGCACCAGTTTTGATCCGGGAGCGCGCTTAGAAACTTCTGGGTACTAAGCGCGTTATAAATATCCAATCATTTATCATATCTCAGGTGATACTCATTGCTCATAG
Source organism: Ambystoma mexicanum (assembly GCF_040938575.1). Lineage (NCBI taxonomy): Eukaryota > Metazoa > Chordata > Amphibia > Caudata > Ambystomatidae > Ambystoma > Ambystoma mexicanum. The sequence continues at coordinate 182,358,944 of NC_090929.1, forward strand.
CACATTCATGCTTAGGATAGACAGTGAACAGGGAGAAAGCACAGAAGCAGGTTTCTCCCACTTGTCACTTCTATAGTAGATCTGTTTTCCACCCACCCTACATTTACGCACAGCATTGTTGAGTTTCCGAAAAGAAAGCAAGATTTTATTTTTTCGAGGATATTTATAAACAAGGATTTTTTTTTCATTAGCATAAATATCTTATAAATAATAATATTACTAATGATGCTGCTTTCTTGGTACTGTGCATAGGATGAATTGTTATGGATGGTCTGGATTCTGAATCCCTCCAGAGAATGATCATTTTCCTGGGTTTTTATGTTTTAGAGAATTTGCATTGGAATCCTGTTTTAGTAGGTCATGCTGTGTGGCGCTCTGGTGCGCCTTGGTGAGCTACTCCCGCACATACTAAAGCCACACTTAAATACATGCATTCAGAGATTGTGGCTCCAGCATGGACTTTCAACATATGCATTTCTCCTGGTTCCAAAATTGGCAATACCTATTGCATAGAAATGTTCATAACGGGCCAAAGCCGAAGCAGTCTGATATTGTACCATGTCGGCTGCAAAACAGTCACAGAAACGTACTTTGCTTCAACCAACTCCCATCTTTGAAATTGAAAAATAAGTGGGGCAACGTGTATTTAGTGGCAATATTGCATAAGCAGAAACAAACAAAAATCCAGTTTGTGTTTGCCTTGTGCCAAACTGATATTAATAGCGTCCTTGATAAGTGTGGGGCAAGCCCTGTTTGCGCTATACTCTATCACACTGGCAGAAAAAAGGGCAAACACATTGAAATCAAGCGCAACACTCCACATCTTTTAACACATGGACAATAACCACAGTAAAGCACAGCATCTCCAGTCTGCCCCGCAACATAGATCGCAAGTTTTCTCAGCCCATGCTGGCTGACCTACTGCACAGCCCAGTGCCTCTGGATTGCACCAGAACCAGTTTAGAAAATGTATCCTTAGTCTCCTCTGTCTAACCCGCTGAGCACCCCAAACCTGCTAAGAGGACATGTACATGTGAGAAGTCGCCCCATATGCGGTCAAACAGCGTAACCTACAAACTGCTTTCTCACGCTTAAATCCCCCACATCTCAAGTATCACACTTTGAGGCACACTTTCACAATTGTTTTGTGTCAATGGAACCATTATCTCTGGAAGATTTTCTTGGCTGGGGATAATCATTTTTCTTTTAAAACCATAACTTTTGGTCTAAGCTGCTCCCATTTTCACCCGTAGACTTTTGTGCCTTGATTTTCGCTTAAATCTGCAAGTAAACTTTAAGAAAAGTCATGAGTTTGCCTTCTGCACTGCCTCAGGAAAATGTTTTTTTAAAGTCTTTATTTGTGCCAACAATTCTGAAATTCCGCGACCATTATTCGTCTACGCTTTCAATCCAGAGGTCATTCTCTCTCTTCCCTTCCAAAAAATGTAAACTGGGTTTGACGCAGATCCCTTTCCGCCCTGGAAGAGATTTGAATTGTCCTCCTCAGCACAACCCAGAATCTCCCTCTCGCATTCACTTCCTGTTTCCTGCTTCACAGGAAGTGCAGATTTCTCACTCTGTGTGAACCAAGCTTTTTTTGTTGAAGCTATGTGACAAAATGTTGCTTATTCAATGCACGGGCATGAGCCCCGCTTCGTTCATGAACTCCGTTTTAAGCAGATGCGTTTTGAAACAAAAGACCATTTATAAAAACACAAAAAAACAATGTATGTGCCCCACTTGAATAACAAGTGGGACACATAAATGTGAATGAACAAAACAGGTTTTTGCATGAATTCGTCAGCTTTGCTTTGTAAAGTCAGGGAGCTTGCGTGGGGAAGCCAGGTCGCTGAACACACTATTTACAGCCCAGTTTATATTTTTAACAGCGGGGCATTCTTCAGAATTTCCTTTTCCTGAGACGATTACAAAATGTGCAGCCCAATTTGGGATGTTTTTCATCCGATCTGTGAACTAAAAGTGTTAGTACCCAGGCTCCCCTACTTTTAGTTTGTTTATCTATTAGAGTCCACTCCATCGCAAACCTCTCCCTAAAATTAATTTGTGATTTTCAGTATAGTTAGTCAATGCCATTTGTACATTTAAGCCTAGCATTGTCCAACTTTAATCACATGGGCTAGTACTGCTGTACAAATTCATCATATAGAGCTCATTTTGCTGCGGGGCGCAACGTAAATGAAAGGCGTAAAAGCCTTGGCTTTTATGCAATTCATTTACATCATGTCCCATTTTCATTACCTTATGGTGGGGAGGAGGGGCGGATCCTAACTGAGGATCCTGCCACCCCTTTCCTCTCTGCCATGCAAATGCTCGAGCATTTGCAGCAGCATGCATTTTCATGCTAGTGTAAATGCTGTGGATTCCTATGGAGTTCACCTGCTTTTTACACCAGCTTAAAGCAGGCGGGCTCCATAGGAATCCATTGTAAATGCCACGTTGCAGGCAGCGTTCACTTCATTTGCACAGTGGAGTGCAAAAGGGTGGCATGCAAGTAATTACCTTTTTTACACTCCCGCCGTTCAAACGGGGAAAATTAGGTGTCGGGTCCGGTTTACACAAAGGTCTAAATGTAACAAGTGCCCGCAGCCTTTTTATGAGGAACTCCATGTGTTTATAAAGACAAACAAAATAACGACATACATTTTTTGTGACACTTCAATAACACAAAATCCTTTTTGTTCTCTTTTTTAATTTGGGGGGTCCCCCTCAAGTCCCCTCTTTCTACAGATTGTGTGCCCTCCCCCCAACTACCCCCACTCCTTTTAATCCCTTACCCCAGCCCCCATATATACTTTTACTAAAGACATCAACTTTTTTGTCGTTATTCAGGTGTCACTTAAAATGTTAGTCGTTATTTATTTTTCGTTATTAACACTGCATACCGGATCCCCTATGTGTTTCCTCCAGCCGGGGAAAGCAAATAGGAATCTTGCGAGAAATTCTACAAGTAAACCTGTTGGATACTTACATGGTAATTTTCCTTAGGACACTAGTCATATGATAATAGGGAAAACATTAGCATCAGGCTTCAAATATCTAGTTCAAGTGTCTCGCCGGGTAGCTACTCAAGATAGATGAAAGCACACACCATTTGTCCATGCAGTTATGTGAGAAACTACCACCTAGCAACAAATGTCCGCTCCCCCCTTATAGTTCAATCTTGCTGCCACAAATATTGGGCAAGAAGACAAACAAAGTCGCTAATCTGGAACGTGGCAATGTTGGCATTCACTTAAATCGAAACAATTGGCTTAATTCCACCCATCAAAGTATACAAAACCTCTCAGACGAGGCCAACAGCTGATGCTCAGAGTCTGTTACAGCGTGCTCCAATCCAGGTACCTTTTAATTCACATCGTGTTTGTGTTTGTTCAATTATGTATGATATGGGATTTTGAACTGCTTTAAAAAAGTGCCTAACAGAGAAACACGCGTCACTGCACAGTATTTCCTGTTGGCACTGGCCTTTTCTAATGTTAGGCAGACACTTTTAGGGTTTAATGTTTACTTGTATGTTACAGAATACATGCCTAATTACTGTACAAACATACACCTCTTTGTCAGGTGTAGCAAAATGATATATAGGTTATTTTATTTGAACTATATATATATATATATATATATATATATATATATATATATATATATATATATATATATATATATATATATATATATATATATGGGAAGAGCACTTTTTGGGTGGCTTATAACTTCACCCCCTCCCCCGGACGAATCCTCATGAAACTTTGCAAAAAAATTATATATATATATATATATATAGGATCTGGGTTGTTTGACCGTGGCGGAATTGTTCGCAGCGGAATTGACCATAGTCAATTTCGGAGCGAATACAATTTTCCTGCGGCCAAACTCACTGAATCTACGTCCTCCCACCCCCCAATACATCGCCCCCAGCTCCCCACTTACCTTTTCTCATCTGCTGCTTCTCCTGACCCTGCAGCATCAGTTCTGTCCCTCCAACACGGTTCAGATGCTAGACTGCAGGGTCCCATTTTCTTTTTTTATTTATTTATATATTTTTTGTCCCCCGCCTCCAATCTTCAGGAAGCGGGGGACACCCCTGCAACCCTCCAAAGCCAGAAACACTGAGCATGGGGTGCGGGGGACACCCCTGAAACACCCGCTCCCCATGTTCAGTATTTTTACCCAACTTGATCGAATAAAATCGATCAAAAGGTACTGGCACAATTTGGTCAAATATACCATTCGATCGATTTGATTTGATCAAATTGGGTAATACCTATATATATATTCAGTGGAAAAAACTTTACTAAAGGGACATTATGATTAAGTTGCGCTACTAAAAACCTATGAAATTCAGTGAAAAAAACTTTGTTAAAGGGACATTATGGGTCCAAGTAAAACCGAAAACCCTCTGAAATTTACCAGTTATGGTAACCTAAGCAACCATAACTCGCGCCAACACAGTGCACTGCTAAGACTAACACCCTGGAGATCAAAGATGAAATCACAAATGTCATTGATGACATCACTGATTACATCACATGTGCATTTACTTTTCATGAAAAGTCTGTACAAGGGATTATTATTGTAATGTTGATAAAAAGTGTCAAGGATCATTGGAATAAATGTACGTAGTGCATTAAGCAATGCATTGATACAAATAGCATTCTATTATGAAGTTCTTTTCAGTATACTAAGCCACTCAAGTAGAAACGTAGGCATTGTGTGCAGCATAGGAGAGCCGCCTTTCACAGTACAAAAAGAGAAGTGTCATTGAAATGCGCAGGGCACTGTGCATTTTTAGAAGTCCACAGACAGTCTACAGACATCTCAAATCTATGCGGTGGTGCCCTGTGACAACCATTGCACTTTTCTCTGGGAGGAAGTGGTGACTCTGAAAAGAGCCTTTTTGTGGTGTTTTTTTGTGTTTTGAAAACTTCAAATGGACAACACCTACTGCAAAATGGATTGCTCTAATTTGCAGAAAAATCTGAGTGCCGGCATAAGTAAGATGTACTCCATCTCTGCGAAAAAAGTGTGTACTACGAAGTATAATGTTTTCATTGTGAAAAGAGGACATACCAACATCTCTCAAAAAGGCACAGACAGCCTTGTTAACATTGCGCCTTGCTTTCTCCATTTGTGGACCAAATGAAGAAGAACGCACCCACATTTGTCTCTGCGCAATACGGGAAAAAATTACTCTGGAATTTGGATACATATCCATGACTTTCCCAAGTCCTTCTTTCATAGCAAATAGCAAAGAGATTCCAGACACATGTCCTAAACTGTTCCCTCCACAATGAATAATAATAATGTCTGGATGACACTGTGTCACCAAATTAGCACAGAGAGGTACCAAATCTAGCCACTTCATTCCACGCACTCCATGCCAGTGCACTTCGACATGAGGGAATCCAAGATGTACAGCCACTCTGCAGCGATCTGCATGCACCTCCAACCAATTTATCCACGAATCTCCCAAAATCCAGACAATCTGCTTTCTGAAACACACAGCCATAGCTATCTCCTCTCTTCTCAGTAAAAAGACTTTCTGACATACTCTCTGCTCACACACCACACCCAGCAAACCCTATTGACCAATCCCTTCCTGTGCTACATCTCATTTGCATCCCTCTCAACCTCAAAATCCCTGTATGTAATACCCGCTGCCCGCAGACAACCGCGCTGTCTGCAGATAAATAGAAGAAATCTGAGGGCGGAGAATGAAAATTTAAATAGTGTACCTCACTTCCCCTTTGAGGTTGGCTCTGAAAAGAGCCTTTTTTCAGGCATCATTTTAGCCTTTTTTCAGATTTTATCTGTTACATGACTTCACAACAACTTCCCGATTGAGGTCTGCATATTACCAAGAAATATTGCATGACCAAAATCTGTGAAAGTCATTCCATTACAAGAAAAAATTGCACCATCTTCCAAAAGGTTCTCATTTTGAAATGATGACATGCCCACAGAATACATAAAACAAGATATTCCTTCATTTACAAGACATCTTGCTATGTCTTGTTGAGGATTGAATACATGACAAGGCATCCATGCAGTCCTAGGTGGTATATGTGAAAAAATGATTTTAGCAGATGGAAACAGATGCATCCGTTCCTTTAGCAACTGCTTCAGTGCACCCAGCACATTTGTTTCACTCAGATAGTCCAAATACATTGCTCCACAATTTACCACCACAATATCAGGAGGGTTAAAATAAGCCATATTTCTATAAAGTGTATAAACAACTTGCACATTTTTCCCTGGCACATCACACCAGGTAGCCTCCACTCCCTGCATTCCAACATTGTCTGAAATGCCACACATGTTTGCATATTAACAAGGGGGGTCCTGGGAGTCCCTCTGCCAGATATTAGTCCTGGTTATGAGAGACTTAGCCAGAGTCTTTAGCTCACTATCTTTCACAGAGAAGAAATATCCCAAACATATCAGTCTTTGTCCTGCCCTGGGGCAGTCCAGCACCAAAATGCTAGGCAATTCTCCTCTGAACAAGAGTACCAACAGCAACCCCAGACACGTGTTTCGGTCTGGTCGGACCTCATCAGTAGGGTGGAGCTGTGCCTCTCTAAAAATAGTGAGCAAAGGGTCCACGTCTGGATTCCCCATGTAACTTAGGGTGAGACCCAAAGTTACTTAAATATGAAAATTAACAAGGGGGGTCCTGGGAGTCCCTCTGCCAGACATTAGTCCTGGTTACGAGAGACTTACCCAGAGTCTTTAGCTCACTATCTTTCACAGAGAAGAAATATCCCAAACATATCAGTCTTTGTCCTGCCCTCGGGCAGTCCAGCACCAAAATGCTAGGCAATTCTCCTCTGAACAAGAGTACCAACAGCAACCCCAGACAAGTGTTTCGGTCTGGTTGTACCTCATCAGTAGGGTGGAGCTTTGCCTCTCTAAGAATAGTGAGCAAGAGGTCCACATCTGTATTCCCCTAGTAACTTAGGGTGAGACCCAAAGTTACTTAAATATGCAAATTAACAAGGGGGGGTCCTGGGAGTCCCTCTGCCAGACATTAGTCCTTGTTATGAGAGACTTAAGGGAGGATATTTCTCCTCTGTGAAAGATAGTGACCTATCAGCGGCTTTTGACCTGGTGGATCATGCAATGTTATGCAACCACCTAGCATCTGCCGCCCCTTTCTCAAGTGAAGCTATAGCCTGTGAAGGGAAGCGCCCCCAATTCAGCACGATCCTCCCCGCAATGAGAGACAATAAGGGACTCTCCCGTAGTGGGAATAAGGCCAAGACAGAGTGCGGGTGAGCGTAAGTGGGAGTTTATCCAAAAATAAGGCATGCAAAGAACTCTGCAACCTACGAGAGCGCTCTGCCTGACAATAGCAAAGACAGGCGTATTTCTAATACAAAAAACGTCATCAACACCTAAACACTATAGGGGGCACAAGTCAATTGGGATTGGGTGGCGTTGACTAACTATAGGTGTTGCTGCAGCGGGATTGGTCTTGGCGTGACGACGTCACTGGTCAGCCTCGTGGGTTGGGTTGGGCCTGGCAGGCCGGCTTGAGGTCATCCGTGCGGTGTCGATGTGCTGGGGCAGCCTGTGACAATGATGAATACCTTTCCTGTCTCATTTGCCCTAGGCCATGCACACTGCAGTTATTCAGAAAATGACATTTAAGTTCGTTAATAAATCGCTTCTGCAGCTTATCTTATAAAATAAACACAACACATGAGGAATGCACCTCGTGAGAGGTCTGGTGGTTATCGGTTGGGGTGAGATTTACCTGTGTCCTATTGACCGGTATTTTAGGTCGCGGGACGGGGGCTCTGGGGCCTGGGCCGAATGATACATGTCTGTCTGAAGTTATTATATAGATGGGTCTCTGTGTCTTGTCTCAATGATGGGGGTCGTCCTTACACGGGGTCAGGATTCTTGGGGGGTTCGTGGGATTTATGAGAGGGTGCTGGTAGATCAGTGGGTTCATCCGTGGGTTTATTACCGTGCTGTAAATAACACAGGTGGCGGGCTGTGGCCTTGGTTGCGGCGCCGGGGCCTCTGACTCTCTGAAGTAACGCCAGCTTGGTTGGGGGAGGTGAGGGAGCGCGGCACAAGTCTTAGCTTTTTTTATCTGGCAGGCTTGGTGGGGTGGGAGAGGGAATGGCCTTGCATATATCCACAAAGGTATTTTCCTCGTGCGTTGCTGATCAGTAAATGCAGAAGTTCTATACTGTTCTGCCTTATTTTGACGTTATTTAGACACATATATATACTTCAATTTCGTTACACATTTCTTTAATACAGTCGGTTCCAGTACCTTTTCATTACCTAACATTATATTCACTACATTGTGTGCGTATTGTATGTACATTAGACGTTATACGAGGGATATCTAGGTTATGGCCTACAGAGATTGATGCTCGCCGCTTTGGGTGAATTAAAAAACATATATGAGTTCAAGTTTCTACATACTATTGAAAAACACTTTTACAGATATAGGTTACACGTTTGGTCAACATCTTTCTCCGTGGTTATAGCAGCATTAGTCCAGACCTGGAGGGATATCATATAACGTTACATTTTTATGGCTTATTCACATTTTAAACAGAGGTAGTTCATTGATACCAATACTTGAATTGTTTTCTACCTTCTTCAGATAGTGATGCTTCAGCTTTTTTCCTCGCTACCCCGGCCTTGCGGTCCGGGTCATACGGGGTGCAATATCATATTGTTACTAATATAATGTTGCCGTGTTGGCATCTCGGGTTTAGCTCATCTCCGACTTTCTCATGGGAACGCGCTCGCAGCGGATCTGCCAGGGCTGCTGAGGCGACAGAGATGCATGAAAGGCCCTCCAAAGGTGGGGGCCTCGTTACAGTGTGCTGAACTCACACCATGTTTGCTATGCAAGATGGCGTCTAGACCTAACTAATTTTTGGTAAATACAAGGAAAGGGTGCGTGTGGGCAATGTCGTCGGCGGGTGAACCCTCCTCCACCTGGGCCCGGGTGGCATGAGGGGGCGCCCACCGAGTCATGGTCCCCGCCTGGGGAGGAAGCTGTAGGTGAGGAGGGCCTGGCGGCCATTGCTCCCCTACATTTCCCCCCTTTCGTTACTTAAAGTAACGAATTTCTTTAGCTCTTCCAATCTTCTACATTCTTGTTCCTCTAACACTGCACCATCCCATGCAGGGGTTCCTTTTATAGGCATCCACGCTCTGCACACCCCCCTTAAGCTCTCACCTCTCCTAGCATACTCGTCTGGTGTACATGTTAAATATATACAGTCGCCAGTTTCTTCCAGATCTACCCAGACCTCCTCATACCATTCCAGTTCTACGTCTCGTGGTTCTTTGATAGTGGTGTGCCATAGTTTATCTACTATGTACTTATCACGGCACATAGGCACTAACTGATATCTGGGGGTGTTGTCTGCTCCTGTCTGCACATGTACTTCTTGTGTTGCTTTAATTGTGCCACCGGAGTTGCCCATTGTCACCATCATCATTGCGCCGTTAGGAACTGCATTAGCACAACATCGGAGGCCCACCTGGCACAGGCAGAACATCACAAGGATGATCACCACTATTGGTATCAGGAACTTCATTGTCACTCCAAGCCATGAGGGAACCCAAGAGAAGATATTGTCGAACCACGAGCTATCCTCAGCTCCACCTTCCATTTTCATCTTCTCGCCCAGGTTATGTACTGCTTCAATAACGTGGGACAGGGACCCATTTTCTGCGTCTTCGGAAGGTACGAACGTGCAGCACGCACTTCCAATTTTTCGGCAAACACCTCCATCGATTGCTGTTAACAGGTCTAGAACATACCTGTTCTGCATGGTCATTAATCGCAGAGCTCGTAGTTCCACCTTTATTATGTTAAACCCTTCTTCAGTGTCATTGGCCAACTGGATCAGTTCCCACCGTGTAATCTGGAGCCATTTTGCATTTGCTCTTGCTTGGACACTTGATACTAGCGAAGCAAAGAATGTTTCCACGGAGCTGAACAGGCGATACCTGTCTGGGATCTGTGCCAATAAATCAGATGATGCTTGTGATATGTAGTTCGAGGCTCGCTTGTTCCTTGAGAGCTCTTCTCCCTTCCCTCCGGAGGACAGGACATAAAGGTGCGCTTGTGTAGTTGGAGAAGCTGCATTCTGGTTCAAGCCTTCTTTCATCATGCTACTTCTGTCAATATGGCTTTCTGGAATCACCATTAGTGTTGAGTGCAAAGTGGCCATTGAGCAGCTACCACTCCATGATTGGGGAAGATGCAGGTACGCCTTGTTTCCGCATACCCAGTAGGTGTCCATTAGTGCTGCTGTCCCTTTTTTCATATCTGGGATGGTGAGAGTTTTGTTACAGTTCTTGTTCGTTCCCATTGCCATTTTTCCTTCTCCCTTGAAACATAGTTCGTTTTGTATTTCACTTTGTAGCTTGAAGGGTTTCTCCATCGCTGTTACCCATGTTAGTTTAGGGATGTGTTCTTTCCATATTGGCAAGCACGTTCTTTCCATCCACCGCAACTTGTCCGGTTGGACACCTTTCAGTGCTTCCGCCTTGCACAGCACTTCTTCGTCTTTCCATTTGTTTTCGGAAAACAGTGTCCCTTGTATTGCAAAGAAAGGTTCTTTAAGACAGATCACTCCAGACGTTTGCGAATAGCACGTTTTGTTGTTCTGTAGCATTCTGAAAGAGACATCGTGTGCTTGGAAAGTGTTCTTTATTCTACACAGCGTGAGATGAAGGAGACATTGGGCATCCACAATGGGCAATTCTCGTGGCAACAATACTTTAGGTGTGCCTGATGCATGGGGGATAAGTGAGCAGACATAACAGCTCTCATTGGTTGTCTGTTTGGCTGTTGTGCTCATATCTGCATACCATTTATTTGCTTGGTGAGGGTGTCGTGGGTCTTCCATTTTGTCTAACCCTAGCCCATAATACTCATCATACCCTTTTCCACCAGTCTCTCTTCTCCGCCTACTTTTCTCCCTTCTTCTGTACCTTCTCGTTATAGTAGGTGAAGAACCAGGCCCCCCTTCCTCCCTCCCACCCCCCTTTTCTAATTCTTCATATAGGGACTTGTGTTCTGTCATCATAATCACTTTTCCATCCTCCTTAATAAACAAGAGATCGTTGTTTGAAATTGGGGCGGGAGGGATCGTGTGGTTGTTGTATGTTCCAGGTTGGGACATTGTGTCGTTATTTGTATTTTTGGTTCTCGATTGTGACAGGACAGCAGTGGGTGGTGTAGTATAGTATCCCCACACAAAGTGTGATCCATCCCATATTAAGAAATCACCTTCTTTGATACCTACAGTCGGAATTGGTTTCGTTCCAGGGGCAAGGGTGGTGTTGTTCCCCCCTCCCCCCTCGTTCATCTCGGTAGAGATGAACGCTATAACCCAGTGTAATACCAGACAAAACATTGAGATGAAGAACACGATAGCACACATTGATAAACCACATTCAAATGAATATGTTAATCTAGCCACTAACATTTCTCTAAATCTAACATATCTATTAGTTGCAGGCTGCCCATTCGATGCCATGATAAATCCTGTTTGAGACACAAGAGTTTATTAAATACAAACATGTAAACATTTCCACGTTGTAACGTTTCGGTGATAAAATATAGGGTTGGGTGAGGGAGGGGGTGTGTTGACAGACAAGGTAGCCTTTCAAGCATCATTATTCGTACTTTACTATATATATATATAAATAATAAAAAACATGCCAGTTTAAAAACATCAATAATAAAAAAACTTTTTAAAGAGCACAGGAAAGGAAAAAAGAACCCCACGCAAAACTTTCAAAAATTGTAATAAAAAGAAAATTTCGATATACATATGTACATGTTTTAGTCCAGGACATTTGTTGCGCGCTAATTGTGTTCACTGTTCATCTCATAATGCACACAAAATTCCAATCATTCATTTCGCACAACTTCATCGTCCGCTGTTGCCTGTGCCTCGTCCTGCACCTCACTCTCCGCAGCGCTGTAAGCTTTACGTACATCTGTCAGATGCACCCAATATCGCAGGCCCTTAACCTTTACTGCTGTAGGCGTGCAAAACACTACCTCATAGGGGCCATGGAAACGTGGTGCGTTCCACCTCCGCACAAAACTTCTAACATATATAAGGTCACCAGGCATTAGCTGTAGTGGTTTTTCAGGCAACCTGTTTGGTTCAGTCGCGTTTCCCTCATCTCTTGTCGAGGGGGGGGCTAGTTGCTTTGCAATTACGCGCGCTGCCCGTGTCAGTTTTCGCAGATATTCTGTGAACTCCTCCCCCAATATAGCTGAGCTTCTGTGTGCATCAGAACGCTCACGGAGAGGCAAATGCGCTGTATGCATTCTTCTTCCCGTGACGATCTCATGCGGGGACAAATGGTGATCCTTACTTGGCTGGTTTCGTAGTTCAAACAAGGCCAAAGGCAGGCAGTACATCCAAGTCTTTTTAAGGGAAAAACAAAGTTTTGATAATCTTCTTTTTAACAGGCCATTTATTTTCTCCACGACGCCATTACTTTGAGGATGATAAATCGAACATAATTTGTGCTTTATCCCCAATAATGTAGTCACTTCTTTAAATAATTCATTAACGAAATGCGTCCCGTTATCTGAGCGAATAACGTCGCAAATTCCCCAGCGCGGAAACACTTCCCGCACTAGGAACTTCGCGGCGCCCCTCGCGTCAGGGCGGGCACATGGACCTGCCTCCACCCACCTCGAAAATGGACATACAACCACAATCATGTATCGAGCCCCGTTACACCTTTCTCCCATGTCTACATAATCAATGTGGAGCTCTCTGAATGGGCCACTTGGTTTTGGTATCGTACCCCTTAGTGTACGCAATGTCATACCTGAGTTGTAAATTTGACATGTCGTGCATTCTAGGGCTAACCTTGTGACGTGTTCCTGGAGGCAGGGTGCAAACCAATCTTCTTGTATCTCTGCCATTATGTGTTTCTTTGTGTTGTGTGCGGGAAAGTGTAGTTGTTGAAATGCTATTTCTAACAGCGTAATTGGCATTACCACTTTTCCTGAACTCTCTTGTCGCCACAATAAATCAGTCGGTGACTTGCTACATCCTCTCTTAGTCCACAGCAATTTTTCCTCTGCACTAGCTCCCTCTTGCAGCTCTATTATCTCCTGTGTGGACATCATGTTGTATCCTGTGGGGACCTCTTGGCTTGCTGTGTGGTGCAACATGTACTCTCCTATTTCACCTTTTTGTAGATATGAAGCTGCTTTGGCAGCGGCGTCTGCTGCTGCGTTCCCCAAAGATATAAAATCTGTATTTGCGGTATGAGCTTGACATTTTACGATGGCCACTGCCGTGGGGTCTTGCAGGGCCTCAATCAGTTCTTTCAATAATTCTGCATGCTGGACTGGCGTTCCGTCTGCTCGCCGAAACCCTCTCCGCCCCCACCGGGCCAACCCACCGTGAACTGTTGTTGTCATGTATGCTGAGTCTGTATATATGGTCACTGCGCACCCCTTGGCGGCATGCAATGCTTCTATTAGCGCTATTAGTTCTGCTGCTTGCGCTGAATAGTGTGATGGGAGGCGGTGTTGTACTAGTATCTCATATTCATCTTCCTCTAATCGTACCACTGCCATACCCACATGCTTTTCTCCTGTCTCCATGTCTATTGATGCTGACCCGTCCACAAAATACACCTCACCCTCGGTCAGGGCATTTTCAAAAATCACTGGATCCTTACTTTCGTCACCTGTGTACGTGGCGCAGTTGTGATTTTGCATGTCCTCTACGGTGCATGCCTCTGTGATGAATGTGGCTGGGTTCACTGTTTTACATCTTACTATATGGATGTTAGCGCTGGACAGTATTATCTCATATGCTGTGGCGCGTTGTGTTGTCAATGTGCTCTTTGTTCGCTCTAATATTGCAAAAAGTGAGTGTTCCACAAACAGTGTCACCGGGCAGCCCATCACTATCGTGGCACTTTTTTCAATTGCGAATGCGGCTGCAGCTAGGGATTGCTCGCACGCGAAATGACCTTGCATTACTGCGTCTAGGGTGCCGCTATAGTAAGCAAGTGGTTTGTGCCCTAAGGATGTTTTCTGTGTCAGTACCGCTGTCATCAGTGTTCCTTTGCAGTGTGAAAATAAAAAGAATTCGCGCCCATAATCTGGATTTGCTAGTACTGGAGCGCTTGATATCAGCTCTTTTAGTGAGTTAAATGCTGTGTTCATCACCTCTGTCCATTCTATGTGTTTGTGTTCTTGTTGTGCTTCTTTCAGTGCCTGTAGCAAGGGCCTTGTGTACGCCGCATAGTCCAATATCCATGCTCGGCAATAGTTACACATACCCAGAAATTTCTGCATCTCTTTTACTGTTTTGGGCTCCCCAATTGTTCTAATCGCCTGTGCCCTGTCTGGTATAATTCGCTTGCCATCCTTTGATATCAGCTGACCCAAGTATAGGACCTCTGTCAGACAGTATTGTAACTTCCCCTTGTCCACCTTGTACCCTTTATTGGCCAATAATGTCAAGAGTGTTATCGAGTCCTGTCTGCACTCTTCCTCAGCCTGTGCACAAACCAATAAATCATCAACGTACTGAATCACTGTGCTTTCTACAGACAAATTCCCCAGATCTTCATGTAGTACCCTGTTAAATATGCTTGGGCTCTCGCAATATCCTTGTGGTAGTCTGCAGTGTTCGAACCTCCTTCCTCCCAATGTAAATGCTGTCAAGTACCTGCTCTCTTCTGCTAAGGGAATCGAAAAAAATGCATTTTTTAAGTCAATTACTGTGAAGTGTGATGCTATTTTTGGAATGTTGCACAGTATTGTCGCCGGGTTCGGGACTAAAGGGAACTCCTTCATTACCACATCGTTCAGTGGGCGTAAATCTTGTATCATCCTCCATGAACCCCCCTTTGCCTTTTTGATTGGGTAAATGCATGTGTTGCATGGGGAGTTTGAGGGCACTATTATACCCTGTGCTAGCAGTGCATCTATTGTCTCTCTGATCCCTTCTTCTGCTTCTCGCGACAGTGGATATTGTTTCACCCGGGGTAGTATTGCTCCCTGTTTTACTTTTATCACCACAGGCTGAACTTCATGCAGCAACCCTACATCGTGGGGGCCATTAGTCCATAAGTTAGTGGGTACTGACCTCATGTCTTCCTCAAAAAATGTGTGCGGTGCTCCTACTACCGCCATTAGTTCAACCTTAGTTTGTCTGGCTGTAACTACAATGTCGCAGGGCATTGCCAGTTCCATCACTACTTCACCATCTCCCTCAGTGTCAGAAAATAGCTCCTCGTCCGAGAGCTCTCTCAGCGGGATATTTGCATTTGTACACAATACTGTCCGCCACTCACACCCTTCCATGTCAATACCAATCACACATATTCTGTTTGCTGATACATGTATTGCATGCAAATCCAACGATAGTACTGTCCCAAGAGCAGTGTCAGGGCTTGCTATGGGACGAAAAAGGAATTCTGCTGGGATCCTCCACTCCACCCTTTTTAGTTCTGGTACTATGAGAGCCAATGTTCTCATACCTTCAACAAACATCTCCTCATTTCTTGGTACCCCTCTGATCTCTTTCATGACTGTGTGGCCGTGTATTACTGCTAATATACGGAGGGGGCATATGCCTGGCGTTGAACATACGATACCGCTCCCTGTGAATGATATTGTCATGTTTAGTTTGCTCAAGAGATCTCTCCCCAGTAAGTTGATGGGAGAGTTTTCATAGTACAGTAAGGGTGCTTTCACTGTTTTACCCCCCACTGTCACATCCAATACCTCTGTGTAAGGAACTTCAATTACAGCCCCAGAGAACCCCTGCGTCTCTAACGTTCTATTAGATAACGGGAACCGGCCCTCTCTAATGCATGATTTCTCCGCTCCCGAATCCACCATGAATATGAATTGCTTGTCTCCTATCTGCGCTCCTATCAATGGTTCCTCTGATGCATTGTGGGTCGTAGACAGTACTGGACACGCAAGTGCTCTCTGTGGGCTGTCCTATGCGGGGTGTCTCATTGCCCCCCCCTGATCGAAAATGTTCCCCGAAACTACTGACACTCCACTGTAAGGTGCGGGGGCGGGTGCCCCATTAGCTACTGTGGCGAAAGTGTTACCAGGCGTGTAGTGCACATTGTCATTATTCTGTGGGCTGGTTTGTGTTCGGTACTGATGTCCGTGTAGTTGTGCGTTACTCCTTTGTACTACATTGTCTGGTTGCTGGTATTGTCCCATGGGGAGGCCGTAGGGGCTTCCTGGATGGGGGTGTCCGTACTGTTCTATCTCTTGGAAACCGTTGTTTTGTCTGCTCCTACATTCTCTTGAGTAATGCCCCCATCTCCCACAATTCCAACAGCTCCCCTGTGGACCTCTGGGACCCTGCCACCCATTTCCTCCCATTCCTCCATACCCTTGTCCTCCTCTTCGACCCCTGTACCCACCTCTTCCTCCTCTTGGGGCCCACTCTTGCCACGTTGGACCTCCGTTCTGCTCCTGCTCTGTCCACTGTCGTTGCCCTTGTCCTGCCCAATTCGCTGCTATTCTTCCTTGTATTGCTATTTGCCCCTCCTCTCCTTCCTCTCCCTCCCGTATGAGTGGGAGTCCCGCTACCGCTGCTGCGACCTTCACCAATTTTGATTGCACCAACTTCGCCTCATCCGCCAACCTTTTCTGTGCTACTTCCCTCTCTCTTTCTTTGATCCGTTTACAATGGTGTACTATTATGCTTTGGATCTCCGGCCAGCCTTTTGCCTCAACACCTGCTATTTTATCTAGTGCCTTTTGCACTTCCTTTGGGAGCCCTCTCTTAATGATGAAGTAAAATAGAGACGTGGATTGGTGCCAGGGCGTACCCGTTTCCGCTCTCCACATCTCCTGCACCCGAAGAATGTAATCCATAGCGTCCTCCCCGTCATTCATGGTACATTGCATTACTGACTGCAAATCAGGGGTATCTGGGAAGGTTTCCCGCAGTGCGTCCCACACCCTTGCTCGCACGGTGTTAAAAGAAGCCCCATCATGGCGATCACACTCTAAAGTTACAGCTGGAAAACCCGCTTTAGCCCATACTCTGTCTGCCTGATCCCCTACTGCGGACACTAGTAGGCTTTTCACATCGCCTACTGCCAGCGGTATACCAGCGGTATGTTTCTCAAATGCATATATCCACTTGCTTGCCCCTCCTGACAGCTGTGGTAGTAATTTCATTAAATTAGCCTTGTCCATCTGAGCCCACGGTATATAGTTTGGCCTCCCGCCCCCCCTGTGGAGTAATGGGAGTTGTAATTTCCCTTTTGCCGTTGCAGCTTCCTTTTCCTTAGTCACTACTGACTCTAATGACGCCATCTTCCCCACCCTATTTCTTAGGCGTCCCATCCATTCATCTTCTATAGTCCCCAGTGAACATGCACCATCTAGCTCCTCGCCGTCTCCTCCTACTGCCATGCTCAATCTATCACTCTCATCCCCCCCTCCTCTGACATCACATAACAAATCCTCTCTGATCCCTCTCTCTCGCGAGACGTCACCAATGCTTCCTTCTGCTGTCCCTACTTCTATTATCCTGGTCGGTTCTTCCTCAATTCTGAACAGTATTTCCCCCTTTTTCCATCCCTCCTCAATTTGTCTATTTTCGCTCGACGCTCTAGACGTGCGTCCAGATTGTGTGGGGGCGCATGCTGTGCGTTCACATATGTCTTTTATTCTTGAGAGCTCATCTCTTGCCACTGTAAGCCTCGACTCTAAGTCACTTGTTAACTTCTCTATATCCACCCTCTGTGTGCCTCCCTGAGCGCGCTCTCTGGTGTTTTCGTATGGTGGGGGTGCAGTTGGTCTTTGTGGCGTGCTGGTCGAAGGGGGAGGCACATAAATCGGGTCGCTATATCCTGCTGCAGGGGCTGGTTTAGGTAATATTGGGTACAACATAACCACTTCCGCAGGCTGTTCTGTACTTAACTGTTCCTTTTCCTCTCGCGGGATCATTAGTGGATTGTCTGTGGTGGAAGGTAAATCAATATTTGGAGCTGGAGCTTTGGGTGGGGGTACTTCCTCAAACAATCTCCAAAGATCTAATATCTCCTTCCTATTCTGCCATTTTTTCCCCTTATACTTGAGGCGAATACATGTACATACCATATCAAGAACGCTTTTATCAAAAGACCCTCCTTCTGGCCAAATCTGGGGCAACCCCTCCCCTTTCAATTCTGTTAACCATTGATCATGATATTTATTTATGCGTTCAGCATATCCAGGCAAGCTCTTACAAATGTGTGACAAGGGAGTTTCAGCCCCCATCCTCTAAATCGCTAGTGCTACCGCGTTCGCCTTCGTTACTTTCTATTAGGTGTAAATATGCGTAGGTATACCTTTATGGCACAGACAAGAGCGGACCTCTCAAAATTATCGCCCACTGTTATTCACTGCACAAATCTCTTCTCACTCACCATATCTCCTCTCCTTCCCATTCCCAGGCACTCTTATGTGATCTCACTTGCAATTGATCAAGTAATGGTTATGGCCACACTCTCTGGCACCACCTCGCGGCCACCCGTTCGTCTCCAACACTCGTACGGTGCGCGCACCCTTCACAATGCTTTCCACTCACACTTTTGTCTTTCTCCTCCCTTTCCTCCCTAGCCAGCTGTCCCTGTTTTCCTGCTAAGGTTACTGTGTTCACGTCTGTACGTGCCACTACTGAGTCCCCACCTTTTAAGATGTTCTAACTTCTTTATACCCTTCTCATTTTCGCCCCCTACCCCGTGGAAATGGAAAAAGAAGAAATAGAGAGAGAGAGAGCACAATCACTAAAAAATATTCCCGGTGTCTCCTTTTGCTAGACACCAATAACTTATTTCTCACTTCTTCATATATTCCCAGTACTAGTCGAGATAGCACTATGCGGCGCCGCCTTCCACCCCCTCTCGGAGCTAGGTTTCCGTCACTTCTACCACGTCACTTATTTCTTACCCCTAATGGCCATATGCAAAAGAAAGAATAAAGAAAGTTTCAAGACCCGTCTGTAGTAGACCCCCGATATTCTTCTCCTCTACCTGTCCCCGTTCTTTTATTCCCAATTCCCCTTCTTTTCCCCTTGACGATCACTCGCACTCGGTACTCACGTGCCCGTCTTGAACCGATACTCTCCGAAACTGGGTCCGTCCAGGCGGCGTCACCGGTAACTCAACGGTCAGCCCCTGGCTCCGGCGAGCGGCACTCAAAGGGGATTTTTTTCCAATCGGGATCCCGTACCCTTTCTCATTGAGTGCGCACTTCTTATTGTGCCGGTCGCCGTTGGCGGGCAGCCTCCCGGAGACGGCTAACCGTGCGTATCCCTTCTCGACCGGAGATTCTCGTGCCACAAGGGGGTCGTTAAGAAGGAGTTAGGAAAAATAGTTTGGAGATATCACGCTATCGGGGTCACCACTGAAGGGAAGCGCCCCCAATTCAGCACGATCCTCCCCGCAATGAGAGACAATAAGGGACTCTCCCGTAGTGGGAATAAGGCCAAGACAGAGTGCGGGTGAGCGTAAGTGGGAGTTTATCCAAAAATAAGGCATGCAAAGAACTCTGCAACCTACGAGAGCGCTCTGCCTGACAATAGCAAAGACAGGCGTATTTCTAATACAAAAAACGTCATCAACACCTAAACACTATAGGGGGCACAAGTCAATTGGGATTGGGTGGCGTTGACTAACTATAGGTGTTGCTGCAGCGGGATTGGTCTTGGCGTGACGACGTCACTGGTCAGCCTCGTGGGTTGGGTTGGGCCTGGCAGGCCGGCTTGAGGTCATCCGTGCGGTGTCGATGTGCTGGGGCAGCCTGTGACAATGATGAATACCTTTCCTGTCTCATTTGCCCTAGGCCATGCACACTGCAGTTATTCAGAAAATGACATTTAAGTTCGTTAATAAATCGCTTCTGCAGCTTATCTTATAAAATAAACACAACACATGAGGAATGCACCTCGTGAGAGGTCTGGTGGTTATCGGTTGGGGTGAGATTTACCTGTGTCCTATTGACCGGTATTTTAGGTCGCGGGACGGGGGCTCTGGGGCCTGGGCCGAATGATACATGTCTGTCTGAAGTTATTATATAGATGGGTCTCTGTGTCTTGTCTCAATGATGGGGGTCGTCCTTACACGGGGTCAGGATTCTTGGGGGGTTCGTGGGATTTATGAGAGGGTGCTGGTAGATCAGTGGGTTCATCCGTGGGTTTATTACCGTGCTGTAAATAACACAGGTGGCGGGCTGTGGCCTTGGTTGCGGCGCCGGGGCCTCTGACTCTCTGAAGTAACGCCAGCTTGGTTGGGGGAGGTGAGGGAGCGCGGCACAAGTCTTAGCTTTTTTTATCTGGCAGGCTTGGTGGGGTGGGAGAGGGAATGGCCTTGCATATATCCACAAAGGTATTTTCCTCGTGCGTTGCTGATCAGTAAATGCAGAAGTTCTATACTGTTCTGCCTTATTTTGACGTTATTTAGACACATATATATACTTCAATTTCGTTACACATTTCTTTAATACAGTCGGTTCCAGTACCTTTTCATTACCTAACATTATATTCACTACATTGTGTGCGTATTGTATGTACATTAGACGTTATACGAGGGATATCTAGGTTATGGCCTACAGAGATTGATGCTCGCCGCTTTGGGTGAATTAAAAAACATATATGAGTTCAAGTTTCTACATACTATTGAAAAACACTTTTACAGATATAGGTTACACGTTTGGTCAACATCTTTCTCCGTGGTTATAGCAGCATTAGTCCAGACCTGGAGGGATATCATATAACGTTACATTTTTATGGCTTATTCACATTTTAAACAGAGGTAGTTCATTGATACCAATACTTGAATTGTTTTCTACCTTCTTCAGATAGTGATGCTTCAGCTTTTTTCCTCGCTACCCCGGCCTTGCGGTCCGGGTCATACGGGGTGCAATATCATATTGTTACTAATATAATGTTGCCGTGTTGGCATCTCGGGTTTAGCTCATCTCCGACTTTCTCATGGGAACGCGCTCGCAGCGGATCTGCCAGGGCTGCTGAGGCGACAGAGATGCATGAAAGGCCCTCCAAAGGTGGGGGCCTCGTTACAGTGTGCTGAACTCACACCATGTTTGCTATGCAAGATGGCGTCTAGACCTAACTAATTTTTGGTAAATACAAGGAAAGGGTGCGTGTGGGCAATGTCGTCGGCGGGTGAACCCTCCTCCACCTGGGCCCGGGTGGCATGAGGGGGCGCCCACCGAGTCATGGTCCCCGCCTGGGGAGGAAGCTGTAGGTGAGGAGGGCCTGGCGGCCATTGCTCCCCTACACCTGGGTACAATTCTTCCTAGCCAACCGTACAATGAGAGTGTTCTCCCCTTTAGCTTCAGCGGACCCAATACATATAACCTGTGGTGTCCCACAAGGTTCATGTGTCTCCCCCAAAATGTACAATATCTTTACTAAGCCACTCTTCGACAAACTTGACAGACTGGGGGTAACTTATTCTAATTACGCAGACGATACGCAGGTCCTCATACCACTATCTGGCAACTTTGTCGAAGACGCAGCTACAGTAAACAAGATTTACCTCCTCATTCAGGCATGGATGGCCTCCCACAGCCTCTGCCTAAATGACGACAAAACAGAGATACTGATCCTGGGCTCCGACTCTAACCTTAAAAAACTCAGCCCCAACTATCTCGCCTTCAACATAGATGGCAATATAATTAAGGTGGCAACTGAGGTAAAAACACTAGGTTTCTACCTTGATTCCACTTTATCTCTCAAAAAACAAGTTAACACCTTGGCTTCCTCTACAGTGTACGACTGCAAATTAATCAGGACCCGCAGACCCTACCTCTCCAAGACCAATTGTATCACACTAGTTAACGCATTAGTAATGTCTAGACTACTGTAACGCCCTTTACGCGGGCGCCAATAAAACTGTCATAAACAAAATGCAAATATTACAAAATAATGCTCTTAGAGTAGCCTTGGACATACCCCGCAGAGCGCACATTTCTAATATCAGGAAAGACCACCATTGGTTAAAAATCAGCGACAGAGTTCTTCTCAAGACATTATCTGTCACCCATAAAGGACTGAACAATATTGCACCTCCTTACATCTCGGCCAGACTGACCAGAAAATCCTCCAGTCACCACACCAGAGCCTCTAACCATTTCCTACTAGAAACTCCTAGATTTAGGTGAACAAAAGCGGGTGGAGCAAGCTTCCCTGTTAGAGCTGCCCAAGCCTGGAATGCACTTCCTATTGCATTGAGAGCTAATCTACCCTACTCCAGATTTAGATGTAAGGTGAAAAGTTGGATCTGGACCAACGACAACTAACAAACTGAACCCTTGCACTAGGCCCTGGATCACTGCATACAATTGCCTTGATACTTCTGAAATCTGGAATACAGACCATCTCACTGCCATCTGTGAGTCGCGAGGTACCCTTATCTTGTACTTTTGTATATTTGTACTGTAAATATGGTAACATGACATGTATTGCATCAATTGTTTGTATCCACTGTATGTAACCTAAGCTTAAGTAATCTTGCACCTGCTGCGCCCGGCTACCCCTGGGTTTGGAGCGCATTATCAAATAATAAACAAATAAACAAAAAATAGTGCAATTTCCTTTGTATACATTCTGCATATTTTACATACTATCTATCATTTGAACTTCCTTTAGGAATGATTATAATAGTAATCAGACACATCACACACAACTATCTAACAAAGTGTCATTTCATGTTAAAAAATGGGAGGAATAACAGTATAATTATGGAAAAAAGCTTTCTAGTGTGTTATAAAATGACATGCAGCCAAGTTGAGTACATGCATCTTTATTTATGCACACAGATAGGCAATATCATTTGAAAGGCTCCCAGATGTAACAACACCACTGCCTCTACAACTGTTCTTCCAATCTACACAGCTCTCTCATTCCAGCTGGTTGCCCATTCCATTCTAGAATTCACAACAGCATTCAACTATGCACAAGTGCAGTCATATCTATCACATCATTTACAACAATGTACAGTGTTGTAAAGCAAGACATACAACATCTCCCCCCTTCCCTTCAGTCTGCAACACAAGCATCAGGTCCTTCCTTACAACCCTTACTTTATTTCACACTCTCCCATCTCCAAGCACCACAGAATGACCCAGTACATATTAATCACCTACTGAGTAAAAATCCCAGCCTTCGCCATGCACCTAAGGCTCTAGGCCCTCGCCACAACCACTGCAGCGTAACACACCCATAGAAACAAACACCTACCAAATGACCACAACCCAGAAACATAATACATCCACCTCAAAACTATACACTTCAATTAAAATTCTAAAATAATTTACTAAACTAAAATAGCCAGTAGTGCACCCAGTGTTTAGTATGTCCGCAGACAACCGTGCTGACCGCGGACACCGCGAACACCGCGAACACATCACGGCCTTCTCTCACCTAAACAAATACTGCATTTGACCAATCTCTCACTCCTCCACCCTCTCCAAGCACTCATACACACCAACACACGCCCCAAAATTGGATTTATGCTCACTTCCAGTGCATGTCTGCTCAAACAATTTGGTGGGCGCATCGAAACAATTTGACGCACCTCACGCCTCATCCGAGCCAATCAGAGAACACGTTGCGTGTCCGTGGACACGACGCAAGCCGATTAGCCAATCAGTGTCCTGTCCGATCTGCGAACAGGGAAGAGTGTCCGCACAGCGGACATAGATATCACTCATTTTTTTGCCTTACGTTTTGGTCGTTTAAATAGGAACTACTGGGCGGATTTACACCAAATTAACAAAAGCACGGGACCAAGCCACCGCTCCTGCCGCAAATTTGGTGAAAATCCGTCCAGTGGTTTGGGCTGCAGGCGCGACAGAATTTTTTCCCCATTATGTCTATGGGAAAAAAAGAAATTTTGGGACCCCCTATAAGTTTTCCCCCCCTTGACGAAACCTCACCAAACTTTGTAAAACTATTCAGAGTGGGCCATATACTTCATTTGGAAAGTTTGGCGAGGATTCGTCCAGGAGGAGCGAAGTTATAAGCCGCCCAAAAAGTGCTCTTCCTATGAGATGAGCAACTTAACCATAACTACATGGCCGCTACCGCAGGCCATGTAATATATTTATGTATATATATATATATTTATATACATATATATATATATGTATACATGTGTGTGTATTACATGGCCCACGGTAGTGGCCGTGTAGTTATGGTTAAGTTGCTCATCTCATAGGAAGAGCACTTTTTGGGCGGCTTATAACTTCGCTCCTCCTGGACGAATCCTCGCCAAACTTTCCAAATGAAGTATATGGCCCACTCTGAATCTCCTTGCAAAGCTTGGTGAGATTTGGTCTGGGGGGGGCAAAGTTACAGGGGGGGTCCCAACATTTCTTTTTTCCCCATAGACATAATGGGAAAAAACTTTGCTCACGCCTACAGCCCAAACCGCTGGACGGAGTTTCACAAAATTTGGAGCAGGAGCGGCGGCTTGGTCCCAAAAGCATGCTTTTGTTAATTTGGTGTAAATCCATCAAGTAGTTCTTTTTTTAAATTACCAAAATGTGAGGCAAAAAAATTAGTGATATCTATGTCCGCTCCGCGGACTCACTTCCCTGTTCGGTCCGCGGGCTGGCCTCTGATTGGCTGTTCTGTCCGCGGACTGGCCTCCGATTGCCCAGAAAATTTGTGGACTTTTGCATGGTTCGTGGACATCGGGACGCGGCCGCTGAATGGCTGGTGAGAAAACGTGAAATGCGTTGGTTTTCCTGAAGCGCCCGCCATCTTGGATTGGCAGACGTTTTTGGGGTCCATGGACAGCGCAGTGACAACATTTTTTAAAAAGCAGCATTTCACTTGTCAAACTCAACAAACAATCTCTGGGGATGTGGGGGCGATGAGGATGGGATTGGATATGGCCATAAGAAGCCAAAAAATGGGTTGTTTCACCCCTGAAAGTCTGCGAACACTCCAGATGTCCTGGGGCAGTGTTGTGATGTTCGCGGACACTTCAGATGTCCTAGGACATCTGTACCTATTTCTGCATTACAGGGTTGGGGAAAAACTGTTTTTGGGCAGCTTATAACTTTGCTCCTCCTGGACGAATCCTCACCAAACTTTGCAAATGAAGTATATGGCCCACTCTGAATCTCTTTACAAAGTGTGGTGAGATTTGGTCTGGGGGGGGGCAAAGTTACAGGGGGGTCCCAACATTTCTTTTTTTCCCATAGACAGAATGGGAAAAAACTTTGCTCACGCCTACAGCCCAAACCGCTGGACGGAGTTTCACTAAATTTGCAGCAGGAGTGGCGGCTTGGTCCCAAAAGCGTGCTTTTGTTCATTTGGTGTAAATCCCTCCAGTAGTTTTATTTTTTAAATGACCAAAATGTTATGCAAAAAAAATAGTGATATCTATGTCTCCTCCGCGGACTCACTTCCCTCTTCGGTCCACGGACTGGCCTCTGATTGGCTGTTCTGTCTGCGGACTGGCCTCCGATTGCCCAGAAAATTTGCTGACTTTTGCATGGTCTGCGGACATCAGGACGCGGCCGCGATTGGCTGGTGAGAAAACGTGAAATGCGGCGGTTTTCCTGAAGCGCCCGCCATCTTGGATTGGCGGACTTTTTTGGGATCCGCGGACATCGCGGTGAAAACATGTTTAAAAAAGCAGCATTTCACTTGTCAAACTCAACAAACAATCTCTGGGGATGTGGGGTGATGAGGATTGGATTGGATATGGCCATAAGAAGCCAAAAAACGGGTTGTTTCACCTCCGAAAGTCTGCGAACACTCCAGATGTCCTGGGGCAGTGCTGTGGTGTTCGCGGACACTTCAGATGTCCTAGGACATCTGTACCTATTTCTACATTACAGGGTTGGGGAAAAGCAGTTTTTGGATGGCTTATAACTTTTGCGCCACTCAATGAAACTGCATGTCATTTTGCAATTCTATTCTAGAACTAATCCTGAATGGTTTTGTGGGATTCTGTCAAGAGGGGGCAAAATTAGAGTGGGGTCCCAAAATATTGTAAAGGCATATAAATGTGGTGTCATTTAACGAATCTGCACAACATTTGGCAAAACTATTTTGGATATAGATATAAATGGTTTTCTAAAGTTTGGTGGGATTTTCTCAAGAGGGGGTGAAATTAGAGGGGGAGTCTTAACATTTTAGATGGCTAATAACTTTTCTGTATTTGACGAATGTGGATAAAAGTTTTGAGAAAGATTATAGACCCAACCTTCAATGTTTGTGTAAAGACTGAATGGATTTTGTCAAGTGGCGGCTAAGTTATATGACTATAGTATGTACATACATTTTGACACTTTTAAAAAAATGAAACATGGGTGGATTTCGAGCAAACTCGTGAGGAGCATTGGCAAGGACATTAAAGCATAGTTTTGCAAATGTGCCCGTGTTTTATTTTTTTACAAGTGTAATAATGTAGGTACAGAAAATAGTCATATACCTTTGGTGACTGAGGTATAGCCTGTGGCTGTGGGCAGTAGCCAGATTGTCTGGGTCACGGACAATCTGGCTACTGGCCATGACCGCTAGGGATGAAACATGGTGTTAAAGTGCCTATGTCTACCTGGGACCGGCTATGTGGTAAAGTTATTCGAAGGTAGGATAGGTTTGAAAGGGAAAAAAATGCTTGTGGTAATATGTTCATAGGGTTTTGCAGGCTGCCATGGTAAGGGAAGAGGGCCTGTGTACGGAGCCCCGCCTTCTCTTTCCATGTTGGCTGTCTTGGAAAAGAATTTTCCTTCCAACAGTAGGAAGAATAATCCTTCCTTCTTACAGCGGGACGCCACAGGCACATCAGATAACTGTGAGGGGTCAGAAATTGAGATGGACAGAAAGGTACATTTTTCTCAAAGAGTGCCATTTATTTAAAGTAAAAGGGTTTTGAAAAACGCATCAATTTCCCTAACATAATAGAGAGGTTTCTGCCTGGCAAACTAAAACTAAACAAAACCAACCTAATATCCAAAATCCTCTGACCCTCAATCAGAATATACAAAGGAAATATGGATGCTTTGGAATTCAACAAAACAGTTAGTCAATCTAAACTTAAATGTATCCTGCAAGTACTCCTTGTGACCAGGGTTGTATTCCCTTCCGCTAGATCAATTCAGGAGTACCCAAATTATTGGTAAAGTTCTGTTCAAATGAATAGCAAAGTTATCCAAGCAAAAAAGTGTTTTTTGAAGAAATACACAATGTCCTTTCCTTCCCATAAAAGGTGAATGGTTCAAATGACACAATGTATGCACCAATATCCCTTTTCAAGGAATCTTGACTTTCTTCCAAAGTACAAATTCCAAAGACTTTCAAGGATGTTTGACTTTCTTCCATGCAAAAATTCAAAGATGCTGGACTTCAAACAACACAAGTTCAAAACCTAAATGCAATTGTTCTGTGGTCCTCGATTCTCAATACTTCTTCCTGAGAATAACGCCCTTTTGTCAGGATGGCAAACAACAACTTCTTTTGTTAACACTATGGCTTTTCAACATTGCGTAAACACATAGGGCCTGATTCATGGAATTATCTGAGAAGAAAATAAGGACCATGTGCACCAAGCTGCATGCCAAATCCCATTTGTCGATTGATAGAATCGCCTGCGCGGCACGTTTTTGTACCTTGCAGGCAATTTACACAGGCTTGGCACATCCCTGCGAGTAGCCTAGTACCTTGCATGAGACACCGTGCAGAGCGTGGGCGGGGCTTGCACATAGGGCACGGAAGGGAACAGAACTTGGAAAATGAGGTGGAACAAGAGAAAATGTGGGTGTTACGAGGTACGGCCCACAGGCAGTCTATTGCATGCATACTATTGCGTGGAACGATTGGTATTCATGGATCTGACCGCACAACCTCTCGGAGTGAAAATGGCCATGCAAAGCCCTCATACTGCAAACACTTGCGCATAGGATGCACCGTACAGAGGTAAGATCGGGTGTCGGATTTTGGGATTTGTGTACGCTGCTGGCATTCCGATCTTGCTTAGGGGTGCGTGTACGCAGTGTAGCGGGGTGCAGAAACAGTTTACGGGGGTTCGCAAGCAGATTTTACAAGTTTTACTCGAGTTATGGTGGACCCCACACAGGGTCCCTGAGATGCAGGCCTGCTTGCGGGGGACCCCATGCACTGTTTGAAGGGTGCATCTATTCGTGCACTGGGAGCATGCAAAGGTGGCTGTTCTGGCTGTTTTTGCTTTGCGTGGAGGCAGGTCGGGGATGTTCCAGCCACGACTTGCGTATAAGCTTACTTTGCACAAACAATTCCTTGAATAAACAGAGCATGCATTTTTTATTCTGCGTGCAGGCTGATGCAGTGTCCTTCTCGGTGTGGCCCTTGCAGGATTAATGCACACTTTTCCATGAATCAGGCCCAATGTTTTTTCATTCAATAAAGATTCTTTTCCGCAACTTTTTCTGCAACAAGGTTATCAAATCACCAACTTCTTTCTGGTCCACTCGCCTGCCAGGACTAACAACTAAGGCTTTTTCCTGGTATACTCAAATGCCAGGAAGAAAACTCCTGCCATTAACTTCAAACTTGTTGGTTCGGTTCCAGTACTCTCCACACCAGTGCTCTGATGTGGTTTCACAATTTCTTGACAGCCTGCAATGTGAAATACATGCTTTTCCAAAACCGTATCTCTTAAAAGGAAACTTGTGCTTTGGTTTTATTCATTTATTTTATTTATTGGACATTTATAATGTGCATGTACAGCAAGACAGGGTTTCAAAGCACCACAAGGCACAGGGAAGGGAACAAAGGAGAAAAATAAACAATCGAAATGACTACGAATAAATAGAAAAAAACAGCTGCCCTACTAGGCCTTGTGACATTCGGAGCATGCAAGTACAGTGAAAAGAAAAGGATAAACATTGGGGGTGGGGTGAAGGTAAGTGCTATTAGGGTCCCCTATGGGAGAAATTGCCAGAGGTGCCTGTTGGGGAGGCAACAGGTAAGTGCATGAGCAGAGACATCCCAGGGGAAGAGGGAGGTCTACCGCCCAACATGTAACTGCGGGGTAGAGGTGGTTGTATCATTAAGGTTCTCTCACAACCTCTTGACTGTTAGCAATGCTGAATACAACCTTTCCCTTCTGGATGTTTGCCCAACGTATTATAATAGCCTTTTGGCTGTAGGTGATACTGGTTCCAACATTGCTTCTCTTGAAATTGGCCTCAAGTCTTATAGCAGCCTTTTGGCTGTAGGCAATACTGGCTTCCCATTTCTTGCTCTGAGGTTTTGCCCAAAGTATTTCTTCCTTGCCATTGATTTTCTTTTGTTTTCATTAACTGACAATAATCAAGCATGTTCTGCTTAGTATCATTAAGTGTTCAGTATTCAAAAGCCTTTACTTGTGACAGCTTCCTTTCGTGGAGCCCCCTGTTGTCAGTAATACTCACCGACCCATTGCGGCAGCTCCCTTCAGCTTTTGGGGTCTCACAGCAGGGCTTTGGATGTGCCTCTGTCCCTTCTCCTGCTTCAGCAAGCTTCAGGTACAAAGCACGGCGGTCTCCTGGAGCAATATAAGCTCTGCAGCTTCTCCAGTCGGCCTCACGCTGCCTCAGCAATGCGTCTTCCTCGCAGCTGAGCTTCTCTGTAGTACGCCGCCTTCCGCTGGGCATAGTCTGCAGTTCTTCGGATCTTCACCCGTTGGGGTGACTTCTGCTTGCAGGCTTCTCCCCTGGGCCACACCTGAACCAGGGACACCTCGAGCTTCCTCTGCTACGCCTCCTACATGAATCCGCACTGCTTCTTCCTCGGCTTCAGTAAAACACAACCACAGCCTCTTCCTTGACCTCCTAAGCTGCATCTTATTCTGGCCTTGAAATAGCCCAATCAGGTGCTCTGGTTGATAAAGACTAGACCGCACCTTTGGATATTTGCGCTTCTGAATCTACATGGCCTTTGAGTTCATCTTCTTCATCACAGTACTTCTAGCATTATGGGAACTGGAGTTCTTAAGAGAATGAGTGATATTAAGTTGTTCCACTTTACAATACGCCATTGTTAATGCAAGAATTATAGAGGGATGGTGGGGTACAGAGAGCCTTTCTGTCTCCCGACATGGGTCTCCTCCCCCATGATCCTCCCTCATGCAACGACCCCCAGGGTCAGGATCAGGTAGTGGCTGACTTTCCCTGGCCACAGGAGACGAGGCCCATACCAGGTTTCTAGTGATGATCTCATGGGATTCATCACACAACACATTCATGATGAACAACCTATTGCCTATTTAACACCTAAATGCAAGGATTGCATTCTTGGCCGAACACGTTTCGGGACAGAGTCCCATCTTCAGGCGATAATCCTTGCTAAATTCCTAAAATAATCCAGATAGAATATGTAATGTAGAGAGTTACAGTAGCAAGACCATAAAATAATTAAGTCAACACCCTCATATATTGCCAATAACTGGTACTAAGGAAATTACATCCCTCAGTTAAAACCTATATCGTAAATTCTCAAACAATGCCCCAAGCATCTATCGCCCTGCAATGTGTCAAAAACATTGTTTTTGATTCTCTTCAATTTAAACTTATATGGCCACATCAGACAATTATAACACACACCTGTACTTATGTGAATGAGAAGCTGAAGTCCCAACAAAGTATATTTCAAAATGATCCTTTCGCTGTAGCTGAATCCTGCCTGTGATTCGTGATTCATGCGATTTCATAGCAGAAAGCCACATTAGCCCCTGCCTAGTAGATGTGATCACTATAAGTGTAACAGTTCCTTTTTTTCACTCTCTCCTGATTCCCACAGGATTCAACCGATATATCCCAGATAATGGCAAAGAACTACACATACAGGGGCAATGAACTACCCATGCCTGCAGGATTCCACCAGTATTCTCAAAATACTAACCACTCTTTAGCCACATTGGGCTTGTGAACATAGTTTCAATGTCCTAGGGACAGTGGTGGCTAGTGTAATATTTCATTAGAGCAGAGGAAATGGGAAGCCTTTGCCCACAATCTATACCAGTATTCTGCAGTGTAAGAAGTGTATCACGGACCATGCACTGGATTGGTTGACCTCTTTCCTTTCTAATCGGCCTTCTCAAAAGCAACTGGGCCCTTTTCTCCCCTCTACCTCACTCTCGACCTTCAGCATCCCTGAGGGCTCTATCCTCTCGATGTGGCTTCTCAACATTTACCTTGCCCCTTTGGCCCACTTGATCTCCACCTTCTCTCCTAATTTCCGGTGTTATGCTGATGACACCCAGCTATCCTTTTGGTTTCCTTCCTCTTCCTCTTCTTCTTCCTCTCTCATTCCCGACTGCCTGACTGCTATTCAGGCATGATGCGCTGCCAATGATCTCTGCCTTAACGGCAGTAAGACTGAGATCCTTCTCATTGGGACTCCTACCCCCCTCCTTCACTCTGGCCACCCTACTTGGGACCCCTCCCCTCACCCTCTTGCGAGGCAAAAAACCTGGGTGTCATATTTGACTCCTCTCTTCCCTTCTCTCCTCATATAGCTGACCTTGCCAAGAAGGCCCACTATCAGTTTCACCTTGATAGAGGCTTTCTCCTTTTCCTCACCTTCTCCCAGAAACTCAATGTTCTGGTTCTCTCAAGGCTTTATTACTCTAACAGCCTCTTCCTTAATCCACCTCTCTCCTTCCTTCGTCCTCTTCAACTAATCCAGATTTGGACTACGAGATTTATCCTTGGCCTCACGCTGAGGGACTGCATCTCTCGGGCCTTAAAATCTCTCCACTGGCTCCCGGTGGTTGCAAGGATCAAATTCAAGACCCTTTGCATCATCCACAGGGCTTTCTGGGTCCTGGGACCGCTCTAGATCCAGCTCTCTCTCCCTAAATATCTCCCTGCTGCAGTCCTTCGGTCCTCTAGCTCAAACGCTCTGCAGGTCAGACGTTTCTCCAAGCAGACATTGCATAGATCTCTTTCTTCGGTCAGAGCCTCCCTCTGGAACGGCCTCCCTGCCCCTCTCCGACTTGAGCCGGATCTCCTTTAATTCTGGAAGCTCCTCGAGACCTTCCTTTTCCCCTCCTCCTTCCATCACCCCCTCCCCTGCTAGTCTCCCCCTGCTGCTGTGGTTTCGGGTGAAATGTCCAAATAAATATTACCAACCCACCAAAAGACCTAAAACACACCACGAAAAGTTCTAACTACCAAATGTTTGAACATTTTGGGGTATGTGTTTAGGTGTTTCAATGGGGTCGATATGGGGCTGGGGGGTGTCCCCCGCAACATCCCGCTCACTATACTGTATAGTATAGCGAGCGGGGTGTTGCACCAGTGCCACAGGGTCCTTTCTTTTTTTTTTTTTGGTCAGCTGCACGGTTGTCTGCAACACCCTGCTCACTGTACTGTATAGTATAGTGAGCGGGATGTTGCGGGGGACAACCCTGCAGCTGCCCAAAAAAAAAAAAGAAAGCACCCTGTGGCACCGGTTCACAATCACAGAAGTGAAAGGGAACCAGCGTTGCAGGGACACATCGCGAAGGAAGGAAAGGTAAGTAGCGTGGTGGGGGTATGTTGGGGGTGTGGGTGAGTTGTGGGTGTGTTGTAGGTGTGGGTGGGGGTGTATGTATGCATGGTTTTCTATTGGATGTTCGCATGGGAAATGTACGAACATTTGTAGTGCGTACATTTCCCATGCAAACATTTCTGTCATGGATTTTTCTGTGATGGAAATATCACGCAGATCTACTGCTGTGACTGGTTGCCTGTGCCGCTGATGAGTCTTATTGTGGTCAGGCCCTCCTCCGACCAGTTTTCCCCTGCATCCCTTCTTACCAACACTTGCCCTTGGACATCGCTCCCTGACTGGCCTACTGAAGCTGGCCCACTCCTGTCCTCGGACTCATTACCCCCTACCTCTGCTCCCCCTTGCACTTGCCCTCTTGGGCTCCCCTTAGCACTTGTCCAGCCCCTGAGGCCCCTCCCCCTGCACTTCTCCCTCCTCACCCTCTTCCTATCCCATCCCCTCCCCACACCTGCCCCCTTCCTCTGCACCTCTTGATGCTGCACTTGTATGAGACAAATGTCACAAGGCCTAGTATCACTGTTATTGGTGTTTTTTCCTCACTGTCCGAGCCCTCATTTGTCTTGTGATGCCTGAAAACACTTTTTGTTGTATAGGCGCCACACTAATGTTCAATAAATAAAAAAATAAAATAAATAATGATGGATGTGCCCACAATATATGCAGTATTCTGCCAGTATGGGAAGACATGTTCATGCTGGCTGTGCCCAAGAAGGCCAACATTGCCACTGTAAAACGGCACAAATATATGCCAGTATTCCCACATAAGAACACACTCAGGCTGGCTTTTTCCCCTGATGCAAGTAATGTCACAGTAAGAAAACATGTCCAGGTTGCTTGTGTCGATATTCCCATGCATGAACACTCTATTGTTGACTTTGCCTAAAATGCCAGTAATGCCACTGTAGGAAAACATGTCAGTTCTGGCTCTTACCATATATGAACGTAAAAATGTCTAAGGCCGGTTGTCCTTAATCTATGTATGTCCACCCATGTGTTGCCCCTGTTGACTGTTCCATTACTCCCCTTCACAACCTGGTCAGAATGTACCTCAAACTCACCCCATTGCAAAAAGCTCACTGATTCCTGTTAAATCTGATTTCTTATCTATTGTACCTTCCTTTGTCATCAAAGGGCATTGTTCCTCCTGTATATATCAATAAATAAATAAATAAAATATAAACACAGATGTGGTTGAATGTTCTATGCCAGATAAGTATTGTTGCTCACTTTTTCGGGGTCAATGCCCCAGTCCTACAGATACAGTATTGAAAGCACGAGGCTCCATTGAATATGTTCAATAAACAATAAAGTCTCTTTGTCGATGTTTTTAAACAGACTTATTTTAGGGTGAGCTCAACTCCTGTACATTTCAGAGCTTGATCACACCTTTCCTGACCCCACCTCAACGTTGGAGACAATTGTGATCAAGGAAAACTTGGCAGCCTCCCCTTTCACCTAAAACGGCTCTAGAGTGAGAATGTTACAGAATGCGCTTAGTATTTATCATTGTTTATTTGTTATGTGTTGTGTTTATTTATTCCCTGCCTTTTTGGGAGTCAATGTGCAAGTCCCACATGTACACATGTACAGTGCAGGAATCATGGGACTCTGGTGAATGTCTCCGGTAAGCAGTACATTTTACACCTCTTTATTTATTATTTGTTTTAATGTATCCTCTGCTTTGTTTCCACATATGCCAAACCATGTTTTGTCAAATTTTTTTTTTTCAGATAGCTTTGAACACGAGGCTCAATTCAGATCTAAGGACTGGGTGCTTAATACTGTTAAGCAGTATGGCCTATTCCACGTGTCACAGTAAACGAAATAATTGTGGGCACAGATCACAAGAGTAGAGGGTGAACGGTGGTCCTTGCCCTACCCTCTCCTGGATGCTGCCACTCACAGGGAACCTTGCGTCGATGCTGGGAGCACAGCTCCCACTCCCCCATTCATTCACACCAGACTGCAGAGAGCTATAAATTGCTATGCAAGCCCTCCATCAAGTGTACTTTGCACTGACCTACACCCCCAGACTATTCGAGTGAGACATCAATAGTTATGCTTAATTGCAGTCCTGAATGCTAGCCTGTGCTGATAAGTATAGCAGGCCTAATTCGGCTGAAAGGATGACCTTAGAGTCTCTCTGTCTTCGTTTAGGGAGAGCATAACTCCTGGGTCTTTCAGAGCAGCCACTCCCCTTTCAGTCGTCCACCTCAACCCTTGATACCATGGTGGCTGTGGAGAGCTTAGAATGTCCAAACACCCTGCCATGCCCACCCCACGTGCCCCATCCTGCTGCACATACGCTCCCCCAGAAATCTCTCTGAACTGAGAAGGCTTTAGAATGCACTCAGCAGGCATTGCTACTTCTGCTGACGGTGCCCCGTTCAGATCTACAGCCGGTGCTACCATAGACTGTGGAACACCATAGTCTCTATTACCAGCGGCACTGTGAAAACGGAACTTTGCTTGCAAGACCCGAGAGGATGGGATCAGGCTCGGACTGGCCTATATGGCAATAGGCCCATGGCTGGACCAACAACGCAAAATGCTTGTGTAGTGCAGTTTTTTGGGGCAAATTGTGGCACTTTTTTGGCCAATGTGTGCCAATTTGATGAGTTACTTCACTATGCGGCTAATCGTTTTTACCACTGGTACTGAATAAATATTTTTTTAAATGTACAATTTGCATTACATATTATCAAAAACCTCCCCCTTGGGTTTTATTCAAACAGCGTCACAAAAGGCATGAATTCCCATTTGATCCTATGACAAGAG
Organism: Ambystoma mexicanum; assembly: GCF_040938575.1. Lineage (NCBI taxonomy): Eukaryota > Metazoa > Chordata > Amphibia > Caudata > Ambystomatidae > Ambystoma > Ambystoma mexicanum. The sequence goes on from NC_090929.1 coordinate 182,394,304, forward strand.
GACAGGGGATATTGGAGCTGGAAAATGGCGTGTTCATCATCTTCCTTAATCAAGGAGTCAAACATCTCTTACAGGCGACTAAGCATACAGCCAAAAGTCATGCAGATATGTACATACAGTACACTTGCTTCAACCATTCACCGCCTGTGTATGTTTCAGTTCCATTTGCCAACAAGTTGACAAAGAAGAAAAGTAAAAAAAAAAGGAGTCAAAGCTTGCAAAATAGCATGTGCACAGCTTGTCACAGAAAACATACCTTAGCACACTAGCACCAATGTGCTCAGCAAATGGCAGGAGAGTGATTGTGACTCAAACATAGATAAACATTAACAGATCATCATAGATCATCAGGCACTCAGGTCGGGTCATATCCTGCACATTGGTAATGCAGATACCATCTGTCACCATACCATGGGGAGAGTGGGGAGGTGCACCTAGTGTCTCTTTAGACCTATCCGCACTCGGAAGAAAATGCATGAATTTACCACTGGCCACTTGCCATGACAAAGGGTCATGTATTGGGGCAAATGGTACATCTTGTGTCAGCCGATCTTACAAATGTCGAAGGCAACTGTATGGCTCAGGTCTTGCAGGTGGTGACAGGTGTTTTGAATTTGACTCTTGATTTCACATTTGTTATTAAAGATTGGAGGTACAAGTGACAATTAGTAAGGCCGTATAAACTCAACTACAAAATGCACAGAGTTATTAAACCCAATTACTTTTCATGCATTGTTTCCAGTGGTCACTGAACCGCAAATAAACAATGTATGCCCAGATGTTCATCAGTCCTGTGGAACATGACCTACTTCTGCTTGAACAATAGCATCCAGAACATGGGATGTGAAAGGAGAATAAGCTGTGGAGGTTAGAGAGTGGGCGGGTAGAAAAAGAGCGTGTAAAGTAATCCTGACAGGTGCAAGTGAACAGAAGGAAGGCTCCAGAGAATCAAGGCAATCAAAAAGGAAACAGGAGCAAAAGAGAGCCTACAACTCAAAAGAGCATTGCAATATTTGTTGTGTTTCTGACTCCTAGGCACCAAGACACAACGAGCATTTTAATTGTTGATCCCCTTTGGGTGAAAGCCAAGATAGTGCAGGACCATTTAGGGGTGGATGGGAGATTTTGTAATGAATAAAGGAAAAGTATGAAAATATTAAAGAGATCTGTCAGCAAAAACACAACCACACAGAATGCACAGTAGAGTTGGCTCCTGTGTTTGCATCTGCCAAAACAATGACTTCACCACCAATCACAGACAGAAAAGAGTGCCAAGAACAACGGTAACAAGGAAATGGTTTTCAGTTCATGAAAGGGTTGGTGAGGTTATAAAAATCAATAGTTTCATGGCAATCCGGTTGATACTGTTTCTTATGCCTGGCCAGGATTTCAGGTAGTCCAATAGCTTTGGATCTCATTTCATTCTTAGGCTGTCACAGAGGGATTACATTGTCCATATCGACACATTAGAATATTGTCAAGGAACCAGGAAGGCTTTTGTCATCATAACCCAGGGATGCACACATCCAATTTATAAGGCCTACAAACAGATCTTATTTTCAGGAAATTCAACATGAATATTCATGAGAAACACTTGCATAGAATTGATCCAAATGGGAAATAATTCATGGATTCAGTGATTATTCCTAAAACCTGATAGATCTGCAGTTGGGGGTGAGAGTTGTGTACCACTTCCGTAAGCAAGGTGGCATTTTGAACCCTAAACCACACTTCACTTTTTGGGGTCTATAAAACAGATGTTACAAACATTTAATAAGCTTAATAATTAGAAAGCCACTGCCTTGCCCCATTACATGAGTCACGAAAAGGCTGCGAGGAGAAAAGGGGTGAGCATTGGATAGCAGAAATCAATGCAGTGGGGATGGTGTAAACATAGAAGGAATGATGGGGTGAATAATACAGAATATTAATAGGCTTCACTGAGGGAAAGGATTATAGAAAACATGATAGAAAAAAGTAAGCAAAAAAATAAGAAACAATGGCCCTCATTACGACCCTTGCGGAAAGCGACTGACCGGACCGCCACAGCGTAAATAGCGTTTCCGCCATTGCACGATGGAGCAAAGTGCGGCCCATTCCGACCCATCGGGCACGAGCACCACGCCATGGCGGAAGTGCAAAGTCCGCGATGGCGGAAATGACCCCAAAACGGCCCACACCGCCGCCGTACGGCGCCCTAGGTGCAATACCGCCACCCATCATAGCGGACACCGCAGTGAGCGCCAACCGGAAAGTACGGCGACCGTAAATATATGGAAACGGAAGTAAAAACATGGGCCCGGAACGGGAAACAACACCCCGTACACCTATAAAACCACAAAATACACACAACCACTAAAAACACCACCCTGAGACACATCCCAACCCGTCATCCACCCTAGTGAAACCAAGAAAAATGGGAAAAGTAGCGAAGAAAGCGTGCGACCGCAAGCAGCAGGTCCACTTCTCCCGTGAGGAACTCACCGTACTCACAGAGACCCTCCAGGAGAATGCCGCCGCCGTCTTCTCCACGCAAATGACCAGGACGGCACTTGCGAACAAGAAGGCCATATGGGCCCTGGTGGCACAGCGGGTAAGTGCGGTGGGGACCGCACCCCGCAACCCACAGCAATGCAGGAAGCGGTGGGACGACCTGCGGATACGCATCCGTAGCATACTTTCTGCCAACCGCAACATTGCCACAGCCACCGGGGGAGGGTCGGAATCACCCATCAAGTTGACCCCCTGGGAAGAAATCTGTGCCTCCACCATTGGAATGGAGAGCATAGAGGGAGTCGGAGGGATGGAGAAAGGAGTGCAGACATCCGGAGAATCAGGTAGGTGGCCCAAATAAAACCATGCCAAATCCACAATGTCCAATCATGTGACTCACATGTGTCCACATAGCGCAACAGCAACACATGGCCAGGAGAACGTCCACACACATTGGCCGGATAGCGCACTTTAAAACACACAATAAATACATAAATAAGTAAAAACCCCAAAAACACCCACTACACGTGCAGCAGGCACACCCTAACTGCAGGCTGCCAAACAACTGCACCCTCACTCCACACACAAATGAAAGCACCTCCAAGGCCCGACCCAAATCACCCTCAGGTACCACCCCAATGCATGTGATACATTGCCATTCCAATTCCCACAGACCCATTAATAACGCTCGCCCTCCTTTACTCCACCACAGGGTCAGATCCAAACGACGAGCTCCAGGACACCCCTACCAGCACACCTGCAAAGAGGGCCAAGACCGACGGCCAAAGACCCTCCACCTCAGCTGCACGCATCAAGACACGGCAGCAGCACATATCAAGTGGCAGCACACAGGAGGGAACATCAACAGGCACCCCAGCAGCCAGCATGCCCACAACAGCACCACCACAGGTCCCCCCAATGGATGCCACAGAAGGTACTGCCTCTGGTGGCAGCAGCACCATAGGTGACACCCCATTAATGGCAGCATGCTCCGACACAGAAGACGGGGATGTCGAAGTCAGATCCATCCATGACCTGTCCCAATCCCCCTGTCTGTTCCATCCCGTACACCATGAGGATACCACGCAGGGGCACCCACAAGACGACGACTGGCCATCCCCCACAAGCCCTGTGGCAGGGCAACATGAGGCGAACAGCCCCTCTGTGACACCACCGCAAATGGCCATGGCCCAGCAGAGGCAACAGTCCCTCGACCAGTTAATCGTGCAACAGCAGCAACTGGCCACGCTCCTCAAGGACCATGCCGATGGATGTGGGGGCACTAAGGCAGACATAGAAACATCAACTGAGACACTTAGGGCACAAATGGAGAGTAGCACCGAGAGCCTGAGAGTCCAAATGGAGAGTAGCACCGAGAGCCTGAGAGTCCAAATGGAGAGAAGCACCGAGAGCCTGAGGGGGGAACTGCATGCGACGTCCAAAGACGTATGTGCCGAACTTGCCGCAGTGCGCCGTGTGCTCACTGAGCTCTCACAAACCCTTAGGGACATGCATGGACGTGAGCAGGCAGAGACATCATCCGTTGCAAGTTCCGTCCAGGGCAGCCCCCAACGTAGATCTGGGAGGAACCTGCGCTCCACAGGCAGGGGTGCCCCTGATACCCGCAGAGGGGGCTTGCAATAGCGACTGCCCACTGACAATGAGCATCTTTGGACACTGGTGTTCGGGGGGGAGGTAGGAGGGTGGAGGGGGTGTGTTGGGCTCACTTGGGTGGCGGGTCGATAGGGTGTTCAACATGATATCACATATGCCATAAACAATGCACGATCAAACAATGAGATGTGTGGACAATGATCTTTGTGTACTAGGCCATCATAGGCGTACAGTCCATATTGTGCATGTACCAGACACACACAGTGCCACGAGTCCCGTGTCCATGTATCAGCCACCAGGCGTGAGTGCTAGAAGCATGCATCTATGAGATGCTGACGAACTTCACGGCCCTCCTGTGCCTCGCAGACTCCTTGAGGTGCTGCCACATCCCCACCCTCATCATGACCATCTTCAGGTGCTTGCAGTTCTGCGTCAGGGGGCATGGGCACATTTCTACGTACGCACATGTTGTGGAGCATGACACATGCCATCACCATCTTTGCAACCTTCTCATGGCGGTACAGGAGTGCCCCGCCAGACCTGCTGAGGCACCGGAAACGAGTCTTCAGTAGGCCGAATGCCTGTTCAATGACTACACGGGTACGTGAGTGGGCATGGTTGTAGTCCTCCTCATGCTGGTCCCGTGGGTTCCGGACTGGTGTGAGGAGCCATCTCTTCAGTGGATATCCGGCATCACCTGTATGTGGACGATAAACGAATTATGTGGAATGCCATTGCTACGTACGCACCCCCCCCCCTTCCTGCCTGGTCATTGCCGCATCACATACCCCACATCATCATGCATGAAATGAGACTCACCGAGTAGCCAGGATCTGTTCCCTGCGTGTCGCTCCATGTAGCGTGGTATTGTAGAGTTCCTCAAGACCATAGAATCATGGGTTGATCCAGGGAATCGGGCACAACAATGTGTAATGATCCTGTTGGAGTCACACACCATTTGTACATTCAGTGAATGAAATTGTTTTCGGTTGCGGTACTGGGCCTCCATGGCATGTGGGACGACCAATTCCACATGGGTGCAGTCGATGGCACCAATGCAACCCGGTATGCCGCCAAGTGCATGGAATCCCACTTTTGTGTTGGTAATTTCCTGCTCCGAGCGTGGTAGAGAGATGTAGTCGTCTGCGTGCTGCAGGAGGGCATCGAGCACTTGCAATAGTGTCCGTGAGAACAGTGGCTGAGAAATGCCATGCAACTGTCCGACTGTGTGCTGGTAGGTGCCTGTGGCCAGGAAGTGGAGTACAGACACCACCTTCAGTAGGGGTGGGATGGCGGTTGGGCTATCTATCATGCTGACAAGGTCAGCCTGTGTCATGTCCACAATGGCGGCTATGGTGTCCCGGTCCAAACGGTAGAGGGTGTGGATCTGCTCATCAGTGAGGTTGAACGGATGTGCTCGGAGGCGTGGGATTGCGGGCTGCCTGCGTGGTGGTAGTGGCTGTGCTGGCAGCCCTTGCTGGCCCTGCCTTGCCCTCCTCCTCCTCCTGCGTCTCCTCCGTGCGGCCGGTTGTAGTTGGTGTTCGTCTTCTTCTTGGAGTTGGAGTACTTGCAGTGCTATCAGGTCCCCCAGGGCCAACATCGCGAGTCCTGCCGGTAGCATTTCGGAGTGGTTGTGGGAGGAGACTGGGCGTGCAATTTATGTGTTTTCAGGCTGTATGGCCTCCACCTGTGGTGATTCATTCCACCTGTGCAAGCTGCTCTCCCCTTTGGGCGAGCACGTCCCGCACACAACGCTGCAATTCGAGGAATGGCATCTTGCTATTGCAATCATGTATTAGTACCCGATGGCCGTGTAACATTGGTTGATATGTTCATTCGGCTATGGTCCCATTGTTTCACATGCATTCTTTGCAGTCGCGAACAGACTTGTGAAGGGTCAGTGGAACGTAGTACTCGAGTAACGGTGGACCCTCATGCATCACTGTACCGAGGTTCACCGACGGGCGGGGCCTCCCATTTGTGAGTGAAGGCAGTTGCCATTTTCACACACAGCCGCACTAGATGGATTAATTTGTGATTTCAAGCGGCCACAGATGCCTTTTCGACGTGATGTTGCAAATGAGGAATTCGAAGGGCGGCGCTTTCGGTCTTCAGCTAGCGGCGAGGAGATGCCCACAGGTCTGACTGCAAATATAACGTTCTATTGTTCAGTGTCCTTGGGACAGGGGCCATGGCGAGGATGCAATGATTGATATGAATAGTTTGGGATGCGCAATAGCGAAGTGGATGATGAGGCCGGACGTTCCCAAATACATGTTACTTCACAACACTGGAATTACGGGCTGGGGCACAGTGGATTTTGCAGGCTGCATAACGCACAGACTAAATGGAATTCTCACATGTTATGTGAGTATGGTAACAGGCGTTATCATTACGGGATGAGGGAATGATGAATGGATGCATGGGCAGATGATTTGATACGGTGTTTGCCATGTACAGGGCTTCTTGGAATCTGTCCGCCTCCCCTGCGCTATGTGATGCAGGGCTGCCATAGTGGGACCATCGTCTATCTGGCCTTGTTGAGCCCTCCCTGTCTCGACGCGCCTTCAGACACTTGTGTCCATGCACGTTACCAATCCCATCTGATGGATTCTGTTTTCACAGACGCATGCACAGGTACACTCGTTTGTGATGGTGTTTTCACCTCGATATGGATAGTTATGAGTCGCAAGTGGTTTTGGGGTGGTGATGATCCTTTGGAGTGGGCTAGCATGCATATGGCTGTGGATTTAGTGTGATCATTGAGGTGAGTTGTTCGGATGTAGTTCTGATGGCCATTCTTTTCTTTTTCTTTTCTTTTGGTTGACAGGTATCTCCTCCCCTTTTGCCACTGCCATCTGTATGCCACTCCTGCAGATGGGTTTTACTCCCGACACCTGCTGCTTCGTGTTAATCAGTGGAGCAGCATTACGATCTTATGGGACGATCGCCAATGGGCCACATGCCCTTACGCAGTACTAGTGGCTCGGAGCAACATTTCGGCCTTTCAGCTGGACTAGTGCCTCCCTATTGGGACGGCCCTGCGGTTCTAGGCGCTTCCATGTTGCCTTTTCGTACGGAATGTAGCCCCTGTGTACCATGAAGGAACAGGGCGTCACACAAGAAGTAGCTGGTCATTTCTTGCGGATGCAGCCCACAATGGTGAAATGTGTTTTGGAGTTCATGGCCTAATGGCTGTATGGGCTTGGTGAATTTGTTGTGCATTAAATTTCTATTCTGATATGGGCCGTGTAGCGTTCTTCTTTGCAAGTGATGTGGCATATTCCTATTTGGGGAGCGATGTATTGTGAGGAGATCTGCATTGGGTTCCAGCTTCGGAGTATAGTTGCGTGGTACTGTGCTGGGCGCGTTTGCCTACGAAGCCCAGTGAGGTCAGGGGTGAGGGCTGCCAATATGACTGTTTGGATGATGTCATGCTCAGGGGCGGGGGATTAGGTTTTGTGTAACAGATGCCGGTCAGCCAGGTGGATTGGTGGAATGATGTGATTATCGGAATATTGCAGGTCACAGGTGCCTGTGTTTGCGTGCGTTTCTTGGTGGGAGACTGGGGTCATGTCCATTGGTATAGCTTCTGTATTCGTGCCATCTGTGCCCTGCAGCTCCCATTGGCCCCTCTTGTGATTCTTTTGTTCGTTGGCATGCATGGGTGACTTGTACATTTCACTGGTTGCATTGTGACTTCGTTGCACCTACGGGGAGTTGTACTATGTGGCCAGGGAGCGGTGTACAGGCACTCAGTGGGGCCGTTTACGGTTGATTCGCGATGCCGTACTTCTCACCATGGCGGAATGGTACTTTCCGCCGTGCTTGATGGCGTTAAGTACATGTCCGCTAGGGTCGGAATTCGCGTACCCTTGCGCCATGGTGCTGATTACGGTTTGGCATGGCGCGCGCGCGCGTACTTGGTGCAGTTAGCGTTGGCGTTCACTACGGTGTCGCTAATGGCATCGTACTTTACGGTGACGGGTCATAGTCGCACCGAGCGCTATTCGATGGCGGTATTGCATTTCCGCCATCGTTTTTCGATTTCCGCCAGGGTCGAATGTATGAAATGAATGTGCAAAAGGGTGAGAGGTGAGGTGGTGAAATAACAGATGGAATGTGAAAAAAGACAAAATGTATGGTTTAGGGAGGAGGCTGAGGGGTAATTGCTGGTATGAATGCGCAAAGACAGCTCAGTCTGGGGTGGGAGTAGGCTTGCTCTACAAGGTTGGTTAATGTTCCTTAGATAGAGTGTCAGAGTTAAAGCAAATCAGTGTGGCCACTGACCCTCTCGCGGTTCCACCAATATGGAACCTCTGTGGGATATAGCTCTGCTCTGAGCTTTTAGTAGTTTGGGGTCACCAGGTGCAAAGAGTGGTATAGCACCCCAATTTTGCAGATGAACATTCGCCAGACAGACAGGCCTTATTTTGCCATCTATTTGCACATTGCAGCCGCAGTCTAACTTTCACACAATTAAAAACATTTATGCAATGTCAAACTCATACATACATGCAAACCCCTAGGGCTGAATTGGTACTTTCCCCGGATAAAGATCTCTGAGGGCCAACGTAGAAGCTCCGCCCATCTCCACAGTCCAGCCAACTGCATATATTCACGCACTGCCTACACCTGTTAAGAATAAACTGAGGTATTATGGAGGACAGTGAACAGAAAATGCCTTACCCAGGTCTTTATTTGCAGTGAAATGAAAGGGCAAAATGTAAACTGCATGTGGAATGGTCCAGAATTCTCCTGCCATGAGGTTGGCATGGAGGTGGAGACCAGAGACGAGCATAGGTCCCTGTCTTTTTGTAATGAGTGTATGCAGTGTGTGAATATATGCGGATGGCTGGACTGTGGAGATGGGTGGTGCCTCTATTTTGGCCCACAGAGATCTTTGTCTGAACACATTCTGCCCTAGATTTCTGAATGCATGTATGAGTTTGGCATTGCACAACTGTTTTTATTCTGTTCTATCATCATAAAAGAAAGAATGCTGCCTGCAAATTATCTACTTTAGATATGCCAAACCCGTCAGTGTAGTCAAAACCAGAGCGTTGCCCTTGAGCTATCCTTCCCGGTTTTATAAACCCCCAACACCCACGTGGGTGCTGGTAGAGCATGTTACAGTGACGGGTCCGGGGCTTGTCATTGTGAAATGTCAACAAAACCAAAAAATCTTATAAGTCCCTGTCTGGGGAAAAGAAATTCAATTGGGACACCAGCGGTTCAAACCACTGCTGTTCCATTTTAACAAATGCACAGCAGGGTCAGGAATGCAATCATGCATTGAGCACCCCTTTCCGCCTGTTACAAATAGGCACAGGGGAATGTTTGTGATTTCTAGTCATTTCACAGATCATCCCATTTCTGCATTTGAGATGCTAATTTAAATGTACAGACCCCACCCCTTATTTGCAAAAATGCACAAAATGGGTTGTAAAGGGCGCATTGATGACCTGCACTTTTGAGAATCAGTGCCATTGTGCAGGACACCCCTAGAACAAGGAATGGCTCACACCTTTTTGGCCTCTTGTGGGCTTGAAGATGCCATTGGATATGACATTTGCCATGATTTCACTATATATAAGGCTCCTAGACAGTGGCTGCTGTTCTTGCTTTGCTAGTGGCATAGGCCTGCATAGGTTCCCCTGTGAATATGCTCATGTTCAACATCTGCTTCCAGCAAATGTATTCTCCAACGGTTTATATTTACATTTCGTGATTTAATTCTTTGGCCCTACTCATCAAGATCATCTGTCCACGAGGCTGTTCAATACCATCCTTCAAGCGCCACTAACACATGGTTTGTCCCAACCAGCAAATCTTCGGCCACCATCTTGTCGTCATTCAGTCACAGTGGTCCCATTATGGCTGGATATAAGGGCAAAGGGCGCAGCATAATCTTAATAGTAGAAGGTTGTACAGATCAGATAAGGTCACCAGGAAGGCAAAGGAGGAGGAGAGCTGATGTTGTACATTGGCTGTGATGCTTTCAGGAATGCTCAGTGTCACACATGGAGTCTCCTTCTAACAAGCTGCCACCTTTCTAAAAAGCGTCCAATCTCTTAGATGTCTCGTCCCCACCTGCAAGTGGTATGGCTGATTTCACAGCAACCCTCCAATCCAAATCGTCCAACGCCATTCTCCGGCCCCCAGATGCAGACAGATGATGGTTGGCAAATGTGAACTCCCATTTCCCCAGTCTCACAGAATTCTAGGTGATAGATGGTTTATACTTGCAACCAAGTGTGGCAAGTAAATGAGTTTAGATGCGGGAATGTGAAAGGATGTGTGAGGGATTACCAGTGGCGGCTGGTGATTTTTTTAACTGGAGGGGCTTAAATATTTATTCCCAGATATGCCACAGTGAGTGAGCGTAGCGAGGGAGACCACAGCAATAAAGAGCGGCCCTAGGGGGATATCCCCCTCAGAATTATTTTAAAAGAATGGGTTAAAATGGTGCATTTTACAGTATGCTTTTTAGAAGAATTGGGTAAAAAGCCAGGCAGTTTGCAGTAGGTTTTATAGGGTAACTCATGAAAAAATCCAATAGATGCAAGTCACCAACCGTGCACAGGAGCATTTCTCCTACACATTTTCATGTTGCCTTTTCGCACACTATGTGCCAATATAAAACACTGCCACACTGGCTGTGCCCATACATTTCCATGCTGAATGCACCATTATACCCTACTATTCCCATATAAGAACATATTCATGTTTGCTTTACGCATAAAGCCAGTAATGATACTATAAGAAAACGTGTCCATGTTTGTTCTGCCAATATATGGCAGTATCCTCACGTAAGAACATACTCCAGTTGGTTTCACCATTGAAAATGCATGCCAAACTATGAAAACATGTCCAAAATGGCTGCCCTAAAATGCCAGCTGAGCTACATAATAACATTTATCATGCTTGCTTTATCAAAGATGCGCAATAAGAAGTGGCTAGACTGGTTGCATAAAAGCGTCAGTCTTGCTTCATAATAACACTTATCATGCTTGCTTTACCAAAGATGCCCACAATGTCATACGACTTAAAGAAATGACTAGACTGGCTGCTTTGAAAAGCCAATCTAGCTACATTTATGCTTGTTTTATCAAAGATGCCTAATACAAAATGTCATGCTACAGTAAGAATAATACCACTGATCCTGCTCGCTTTATCAAAGATGCCCAATAAAAAATGTCATATCTCAGTAACAAATGGCTAGAGTGGCTGCATAAAAAAATGCCAGTCTTGCTTTGTAATAACACTTATCATGCTTGCTTTACCAAAGATGTCCAATACAAAATGTCATACCAAAATAAGAAATGACTAGACTGGCAGCATTGAAATATCAGTCTAGCGCTAGCGACAAAATAACACTTATGCTTGTTTTATCAAAGATGCCTAATACAAAATGCCATGCTACAGTAAGAATAATACCACTGATCCTGCTCGCTTTATCAAAGATGCCCAATAAAAAATGTCATACCACAATAATAAATGACTAGACTGGCTGGATTGAAATGCCAGTCTAGCTACATAATAACAGTTATCATGCTTGCTTTATCAAAGATGCCCAATACAAAATATCATGCCACAGAAAGACTAATACCACTGATCATGCCTGCTTTATCAAAGCTGCCCAATATACAATGTCATACCAAAATAAGAAATGGCTAGACTGGCTGCATTCAAATGCCAGTCTAGCTGCATAATAACACTTATCATGCTTGCTTTATCAACCATGGCCAGTAATAAATGCCATGCCTGCTCCATGGTGCGCCAGCGTCTTCCACTCAGACATAAAAACACTAATGATGAATGTGATTATGTGTGTGTGATTGTAAGGCATTGGGGGGCCAAAGGGAAAGATGTGTGTCAGGAGCTGGGGTCCCAGGGCACAGCCATGGCATTTCTTTACTATAAAAACGGCCATGCCCGCCCCCTGAGGCCTGAGCGCCTCAAAGGCACACATTAATTGTGTGCATGCAAGGTGCTGGGGTGGGGGAAGTCATGGTATCTTTTACAGGGCATCTATAAGATGCCCATTAATAAATGGCATTCCTTCCATCATTGCCCTCCCACGGCTCACATGCACAGATAATCAATTGTGTGTACATGCAAGGCCCTGGGAGGCTTAGACGTCATGCTTCACATTGTCTGTGAGTTGCTCAGAATTCCAGGACTGGCCTGGCATTCTTTACTGGGTATACCCAGCAGACAATGCCATGTGTGCCCCCTGTCCCCCAGTGCCTCACACGCACATGTTGAATGTGATTGTGTGTATGAGAGGCGACGGGGAGGGATGGGGGTCAGTCATGGTATTTTTTACTGGACATCTATCATAGATGCCCAGTAAAAAAAATGACATACGTGTCCCCTGGGTCCCGGGCTCGTCACACACGCACACAATCAATGTGGTTATGTGTGTATGCCAGGCACTGGGAGTCCAGGAGGTGTGGACGTTTCTTTTTTACTGGACATCTACTATAGTTGTGCAGTAAAAAATGCCATGCCTGTCCCCTGGGTCCCACAGCACCAAACACACGCACACACAATCAAAGTGATTATGTGTGCATGCAAGGTGCTGTGGGGCCCAGAGGAGCAGGTATGGTATTTTTAACAAGACATCTTGTCCAGTAGAAAAATACAATGCCTATACCCTGGGCTCCACAGCACCGAACACACGCACACAATGAACGTGATTATGTGTGTATGCAAGGTGCACTGGTGTCCAGGGGGCAGCCATGGTATTTTGGACTAGACATCTATGATAGATGTCCAGTAAAAAAATGCCATCCCTGTACTCTGGGCACCACAGCGCCAAACACATGCACACAATGAATGTGTGTATGCAAGGCGCTAAGGGATCAGGAGGGCAGCTATAGTATTTTGTACTCGACATCTACCACAGATGTCCAGTAAATAAAATACCATGTCTGTCCGCTGGGCTCCACAGCACCTAACACACACACACAATCAATGTGATTATGTGTGTATGCGAGGTGCTGGGTTTCCAGGGGGCATGCATGGTATTTTTGACTAGACATCTATGATAGATGTCTAGTAAAAAAAATCCATCCCTGTCCCCTGGGCCCCACAGCACCAAACACACACAATCAAAGTGATTATGTGTGTATGCAAGGCACTGGGGGGCCCATGCGGCAGGTATGGCATTTTCTACTAGACATATATCATAGATGTCCAGTAAGAAAATACCATCCCTCTCTCCTGACTCCACAGCACCTCAGAAGGAGAGCTGAATTTGGCTGGTGGGGAGGGAGATTGTGCAACAAAGGCATTTACAATGCCTTTGTTGTACAAACCTTCTCCCTCCACTTGCTAAAATAAACTTGGACCAGCACAAACACACACACTTACACAACATACACACAGCAAGTACTTTCTGTCTCATTCACACAAGCACCCATCATGCACTCACTCATAACACAAGCATACATGCATCCATGCACATATTTAAATAATAAATAAATGAACATGTAAACACACACATTTACACAACTGACACACAGCAAGCACTCTCTGTCTCATTCACATGAGGACCCATCATGCACTCACTCATAACACAAGCATACACGCATCCATGAACATATTAAATAATAAATACATGAACATACAAACACACACATTTACACAACATATACACATCAAGCACTCTCTGTCTCTTTCACACGGACACCCATCATGCACTCACTCATAACACAAGCATACATGCATCCATGCACATATTTAAATAATAAATAAATGAACATGTAAACACACACATTTACACACCATGCACACAGCAAGCATGCTCTCATTCACACCAGCATCCATCATCAAAAATTCACCTAACAACACAAGCATGCACACATCCATACACACAATTTCAATAATAAAATACATGAACATAAACACATGTACCTTCTGCCACAGGTCTTTCCTCTTCAGCACTCCAGCCCCTGCTAGCATGAACAGGAATCAGGAAGCTTCCTAGTTCCTGCACATGCGTTTAGGGGCCTGAATGTGGGTGACAAGATGCCCCTCTGCAGCCTACTCTGTCTGTATGTGCAAGGAGGCGCAGGAGAGCCCCTTGCACATACAAACATGCAGTTCCCACGCCAGCATTTCAAATGAGCAATGCAAGGCTGGGGAAGCAAAATGCCCCAAGCCTTCCATGGCTCTTTGAGCTTGCGCGGATGGGGAACAAAACTGTCAAAGGGAAAATATGTTTTCCTTTGACAGTTCAAAACGCCCCATCAGCTGAAAAAAACAACAGAGGGCGCGCTCGGTGTTTCACTGGATGGCTCCTCCATAATGGGCGAGAGGGGGCCAAAAACCGGTATGTCGACGCCCCCTCACCCATTATGGATGAGCCGCCCCTGGGGATAACACAACTCGTGCCAGACATTGGAGCTACTATGTGCTAGGTTCCCTCGCATCCTCTGGCATCCCAGTCTTACTGCTCAATCAAACAGAATAAAATAGCTAAACACCTCTATGGGCTAATTCACCAATGGGTATGGAGTGATACTGGTAAATGGAATGATCTGGGTGAATGCATACTGTGGAATGGCTGCACTTGGCATTCAAACCGAGGCTACCCTTCAGCGAGAGAATATCTTAAGCACTTATGTAGACAATTGGTGGCAGACCCTCAAACAGAGAGTCTAGGCATAGTGTAAATATGGTGGTTGGCTCTAATAGCACAGCATGTGGAAAATGGACTTCTGCAGTCCTAATAAGCTGGCGATGCACACTTTCGACTCCACTAATCAATATGCATAAGCCAGGCATCTTCAGGCCTCTGCGAGTGAATGCTGGTTGAATTTCACATGACAGGGTTGAAAGGACCCGGCTGTTGATTTCACACATGCACTAACATTTGTTTTAACTTCTGCTGGCGCACCCAAGTGGACCAAGTGGCTGGCTGTTTGGCTGGGGAGACTCTGCTCGTGTTCTACCTAGAAGTGTCGTCGGCAAGAGGAAGGCGCCGACTCTTTATTTGAGCTGAAACGTGCTGCTGTGCCTTTAACTGCGTCTGCAAGCCCCGCCCACTCACCACGCCATCCTACAACTGGTCCCGTACCTGCGCACCGTGCGCGCACCCAAGTGGACCAAGTGGCTGGCTGTTTGGCTGGGGAGACTCTGCTCATGTTCTACCTAGAAGTGTCATCGGCAAGAGGAAGGCGCCAACTCTTTATTTGAGCTGAAACGTGCTGCTGTGCCTGTGAGTGAGCATTTGGACTTTGGGACCGTGTTCCACCCCTCTAGCCTGTGGACTTCCTACCTCTTTCTTGTGGACTTCCTGGCTAACGTTACGTTCGCTCTTTTTTATGTTTTTTACTCTCTCTTTAGTTAACTGCGTCTGCAAGCCCCGCCCACTCACCACGCCATCCTACAACTGGTCCCATGCCTAAGCACCGCGCGCACGAACAAAAGTGGACCAAGTGGCTGGCTGTTTGGCTGTTCGGGTGTGGGGTGTGGGGTACAGGTGAAAATTAATATATTTATATTTCTTTTTTTTTGTTTGCATACTGTTCTCTATCTTTGAGTTGGTAAGGTGACTAGGACACTCTGCTGGGAGCAGCGTTATTGCCTAAAAAGAGGTACTCCATAGAGTTTTTTGGGGCTGCTTCAGTTTATGCCTGCAATATGGGCAAAATTGTTAAAACAACTACTATGATGAAAGACCCGCGCGCCGATTTTTTTTCTGCGGTAACAACGCGCAGGGCTAGTTTGGCGCGTGCTGCGGCATTACCTCTGCCGCCTCCTTGTATTGAGGAAGATGAATTACTCGAATGTGCTCAAGCATGCACTAATGAGCTTAAATCCAATGCCGATTTACTTGCAAACTCGACTGAATTTACTGATTCTTCCCAATCACTGTATGTGGAAGAATACTCAGTCCCATTGAGGAAAGAGGTTCTAAAACATCAGTAGGGCGAGGTTACCGACAAATTGACTAATGGTATTATTAATGATGATTCCTTTTGTGATCCTCCTAGTGTTTTCTTGACGGGTGACCTAGAACTTATAGGCAACCATACTACCCATGACACTCTGCCCATTGAGGGAGCTGAGGCGACCAAAAATACTGATATTGGTACGATGTTAGGAATTTTCAACAGACTAATTTTGTATGAACTTAGGAGACAGACAGATGTCTTAGGTTTAATCAATACCTCCATGGAACAGATCCCCTCGAAAGTGAATGATCTTTTTTCTAATTCGCTGAGTGATTTAAAGTCTGTACTGGTGACAAAAATGTGCTTGCCGGATCAGGAGCCTAGGGCTGCTCAAACCTCTGTTATCGCTCAAGATGTTGCAGAAGTAATTGTCATTTCTGATTCACAGGGAAGTAAGAGAGTGTCAGAAATGGTTGAAACTGTCATGGAGGCTACCTGGGTTCAGGTGGCTACTCCTTAAATCCCTGTGTTGGAAGTAGTTTTTGCTGACAAACCCAATAATACAGCCTTCTTAAACAATAAAAAAGAAAAAAAAAAAAGCACGTCAAACTAAACAGATGCGTGCAAATAACATGGCTAAATCTTCTCGTAAATTTCTGAGAGTCTCGACCTTCAAAAACTTGATCCTAGAGGCCAGGGAGGATTTGGAAGGTGGCCTTGATGATCAACCTCCTACGTATGAGGGGGTCGAGGTCCAGTCTGGCCTGGGGTTCTGAAGGAGGTTAGCCATCCATTGGGAGTATATTTCGAGGCTGGTAACTCGATTTCAGATGCAATGAAGAAGAAAAAAAAGAGAGGCGTGTGAGATTGCCTCACAGTTATCATCTTTAAAAACAGGGTTAGAAGATATCTTTGAAATTTTCAAAACAAACTCCTTGAAGGTAAACAGCTCTCTTGTTCCAAATATCATAGGTACTGAAGCGGTTAATCAGGCAAGCGGGCCGATGGCTGCGAAATACTCATGTGATAATAAGGTTGGTAAGGATTCACTCATTAAGATCTGTGCCCCAAATGAAGACAAGAGTCAACCGTCGTGCTCAGTTAATACTGGGTTGGGGCCTAGTGAATGGCTTAATAAGGAGAAGATGGTCGATACTACCTTATCCCATACTGGGTGTTTTGCCTCGGCCCCTACTGGGATTGCACCTTTCTTGAAAAACAAGACTACCCTAATGGACTCTGTACTCACTTCTGCAACTAGACCTGAGGTGCGGCCTTTGCCTGAAGCTAATGAGCTTCTTTCGAACATGACCACTGATATGTCTAATTCGGAGGTTCCATCGAACAAGCAGGTTACTTACACATCTAGTAAAGAGGAGGAAATTACATCTATGGTCAGGAAAATTTTAGAGGATACCTTTTCGGTGAATAAGAATGGGTGGCATGTACCACGCAATAATTTAAAAGAGTCTACAAGTGTAAATATGTGCGGTACTAACACTCAAAAGTTTGATAAACCAATGAACGATCTTGATTTAAGAAGACCTGCTTTAAGTGACCTTCCAAGTCTAATATTGACAACATTGTTCTGGGAGGGGAATTGAATCTCCTTAGACCGCGCATATATCCTCTCATTGTTTGCGGCAATTCCAGAATTAGCACTAATTTCATCTGCTGATATAGTCTTGGTGGATTTCATTCACAGACAGAGATTAGACTATGTACGTCTTGTTATTCCATCTCCCTTAGTAAGAAATCTGCTGCTAAAGGAGGCTGAATCGTTACATCACAGGGGTTTTGACCTACTTCAATACGAGCACACCTTGCCTCCAAAGAATGGTAACTCTCAATCTACAAATGGTGTGGAAAGTGGAGTAGGGGTTGAACCCAGCGTGGGGTGTCAGAATTTAACAATGGACAATGTTGACAAGCATGAGTGTAGATGGCTGGCTCTCTCCCTCAGAGAATCGATTAACTCTCTGAGGGAATTGGGGAAACCACTCTAGCAAGTCTAGAAAAATATCTTTGGCAAGTTGGAACACGAGAGGACATTTACATTTGATCCACAATAGCGAGGTTACCAATGTTTTACAATCTTTTGACTTGTTACTCTTGCAAGAAACTTGGGCTTCTAGTGATCTTTTATGGGAAGGATATGATATAGTTCAAACTAATGCCGTAAAGGGGGCTAAAGGGCGACCAATGGGTGGGCTCCTAATGGCCTGTAAGAAATCTCTTGGGGCTACTTAACTGAGCGAATGGTCTTGTTCTAATTCCTTTCTAACAGTGACTTATGAGATCAAATATGGTGAGACAAATATCCAACATTGCATCACCAATGTATATTGGAATCCGCTAAAATATTCCGATTCTCAACTAGTAAAAGAAATTAACAACTTGACCACTAGAATTGATGAATGGAGAGTAGTTAATGTGAATGGTGTCATAATTATAGCAGGGGACCTGAATTCAGATTGCAATATTGATTCTATGGTGGCAGATGCCTTATTGTCAGAAAACAAGAATAATAAATGTAATGCCAAAATCTCGGCAGGGAACCCCAAGTTTCGGGGAGCGATATGGTATAATTTTGTGGAAATTATGGGTTTAACGATGCTGGATAACAACTGCCATACCTGGAATGCTAGAGGTTACAGCTCTATTTTGGACTATATCTTTGTGTCTGTTGGATTTGATAAAGTTATCTCCAAACTTACCATAGCTAACATGCCTACTAGTGATCACAATTTACTACATATTGATTTTCCCTATCCAGCCCTTTCCAAGCCACCTTCATGCTATACTCAGGGCTTGCTAGTGAATCAAAAAGGGAATAGAGTGAGATGGTCGTTTGCTAAAACAAAGAAATTTTCCTCTGTCATGGTTAAGAATTTTGAACAGATGCATCTTGAAGATCGGGTCTGTAATCTGTCCGTGACCAAGTTTACAACACATGTTAATGATATAATATCAAAATCTGTAGTGAATTTGATACCTGGTGGTAATGCTAGAAGGAGTCATACACATTGCTTCAGTATGGAGGTTTACAAACATAGGCAATTGTTGAGGAGTGAAATTCGCTCAGTTAAAAAAATGGGCCATGCCGCAGACTATATATTGATGCAGATTAAAAAAATCAAGCAACAATACAAAAATTGGTTAATAAATTTCAAGGGCATGCGAGCTCAATTGGATGGGGAAAACATGATCAATGCACTAAAAGAAAATAACATATCTAACTTTTGGCAAATCATTAGTAAGGTTGAATTCTCTCAAAAGGAAATGCTACTTACTCAAATTAGTGAGAGAAGGTGGCATGATTATTTCTCCAAAATGTATAGCTGTGAGATGGCCAATTTGGGTGGAACTGTTATTAAGGTTGCTACATGGGAATTGAACATCTCTGTCGCAAATATTTCTCGCCTAATTACTAAATCCAAAAATTCGGCTGCTCCTGGTCCAAATAATTTGTCTAATAAGATCCTAAAAACTGACATTGATGTTTGGGCTAAGGTTCTGCATATCCTATACAATGACATCCTGAGCACTAAAACCATTCCAGAGTCTTGGAGATTAGCACTTGTACTCCCGATCTATAAAAAGGGATCCAGATATGCTCCTGAAAGCTACAGACCCATAGCTATCTCGGATCCGTAGTCGAAAATATTTGCTTCTATTGTACTGGAAGAAATGCAAGACTGGATTAAGTGCAATAACATATTGGATGCCAAACAGATTGGTTTAAAAAAAAACATAGGTACGGACTGCGGGGGACTTATACTCAAAAGTCTACAATCGAAAGCACTAATGAAAAATGGAGTTCCAATTTTTGTTGCCTCCCTGGATCTCAGCAGAGCGTTCGACATGGGTGATCGCCCATTCCTTTTGGTCCATTCTGAGAGACTTGAATATACCTAAACATCTTCTGGAAATTATAATAGAATTGTACTCAGAGACTAAAATCAAAGTGAGATTAAACTCGGAAGGTCAATTTACCTCAGAGATTAACATTCCTAATGGGCTCCGACAAGGCTGCATGCTTGCTCCTACGTTGTTTAATCTATATGTCTGTGGAGCCAACAAAGCGTTAAAAAACAAAGGGTTGGTGGCACCAAAATTGGGTAATAAAGCGATAGAATGGTTAGCGTACGCTGATGATTTTTTGCTATTGCACTGTACCAAAGTGGGTTTACAAAGATTGATAAATGCATTTGTAATATTTGTTTCTAAACTACACTTAAAAATAAATGCATCTAAGACTACCATTGTGTGCCTGGGTAAATCTGGGAAAAATATCCTTGGTCACACTTGGCACTGCGAGGGCAAATGTATCAAGTGCCAGATTGCCTTTAAGTACTTGGGTTATAATGTGATTGGTTCAGGTTCTACAACCATAATAAAAACACAATTGAGGACTAAGGTAGAGATGGCCCTAAGGCAAATGCGTAAACTAGAGATGAAATATTGTAAATTCACCTTGACACCGCTAAGAACCTTCTACATCATGAAGGGTATTCCAAGGTTTATGTTTGGTATGGAATTTTTTGATTTCGAAAATACGGCTTGGGTGAAGTCCCTTGAAAGTCTTGATATGGAAAGGAATCTTATACTTTCTACCTAAAAGTGTTCCGATGGAAATTATAAGATACGAGCTGGGCTTACACTCCTTGCAATCGTTTATTATGTGGAAAAAGATCCTACTATGGAGGAAGTGTTTAGTAAATTCATCAGGTAATCTTTATACTATAGCAGGTACGGACCCTTCTAACTTGTTTACCAATCAATTAAAAGCTAAGGTAGAGGCTTGTCTCTCCAAGCTGGGTGTCTAGGTGGAAATGTTGCAATCTAATCCGCAAGAGGTAAAAATGATTTTAAAAAGTGAAGGTTACAGACTGCATGTACAGTTTCGCGCTCAGGTAATTTTAATCAAGTATATTCCTTCTGGAAATTTCTTCCTGGTGTGGAAGCTTATTTAGAAAAATATCCTTGCAGAAGTTTACGAAATGTCTTTATGAGGTTTAGATTTAATGTGATGAGAACTAATAGTATTCTCAAGAGTTGCAATTTGCTGACAGACCCATGGGTCTGGTGCAGATTCTGTAGGAAAGAGGGTACGGAGGAAACATTGCAGCACATTCTACTCACTTGTCCAACTTTGCTCCAATATCGTATCTCATATTTTGCTCAATTTGTACAACACTTACATTGTGTAAATAGAGAATTACTGTGGTATCAAATGAGACATGGTCATAACACTGCACTCAGGATTAGAGTGACTGCCTTTTTACAAGTCGTTTGAGGTCTATCCTAAATGTTTTTTGTAGAAACTTACAGAAATATCTTCGTAGAAACTTTAAGAGTTCTTGATTTTAGGTTTTCTTGATTTGTCTATTATTTTGTGTGTTCTTACTTTTTTTTCTTTTTCTCTTTTTTTTTCATTCTAGTAATCATGTAAAGTTGGTCAATCTGATTTGTCGATCTAAAATGCTTATTTCTGTATAGTAGTGTGTTGATTAGAATAGAATAATGTTTATACTGTTTTACTTTGCATATATATAGTTTTTACTCTTTTGCTATAAAGTGTATTTTGTAAAGGTTTAAATAAACCATATACAATAAAAAAAAAAAACTTCTGCTGGCAACCACAAGTGCAGTTACAGACTGGAGAAGTACACCGCACACAAATGTATATGTTGTTGTGGAAATCAATCGCACCATCGAGAAGGTGGAGCAAATTACATACAAGTGTGATATGGGTATATATGTGCTGCATGTCCTTTTGCAAATATCGAACTCATAGCCTCTAGGCAGACCGGCCCTCATCACTCCTAGTCAATGTCAATGGTGGATACCGCCTCAGAAAGAAAAGGTTCACTTCAAGTATTCAGAACCTGCCACTTCCACTTATGCATCCTAAAACAAATGTCTCCTGCCTCTCCTATCCTCAAAGGGTCTCTGCAATACTGCCCATCATCACCCGCCTAGACTACGCCAAACCCCTCTATTTTGGCCTCCCAGCACACCAGATAGGGAAACTCCAATGAGTCCAAAACTCAGCAGACAGACTGCTCCTTGCCCTCTTGCCCAGAGAACACATCACCCCGGCACTCTGAATATTGCACCGGCTCCTGGGTAGCCCAAGAAAAACCTTCAAAGCCATGTTCATCACACACTGAGCCCTCCATAATACAGGAACTGAGTTCCTTCAGAACAAAATCCACCACTGCCACCCCCCCTGAAACCTCAGATCGGGCTCAGCTCTCCTCCTCACTATTTCCCCTTAGCATTAAACCAGAGTTGGCAAGTCGACCTTCTCTATCCTAACCCCCACCTTCCGGAACACTCTTTCTCTGCAAATCCGCCGCAGCAAAAACAACCTTTCCGTTAAAAGAGTCCTTAAAGTCTAGCTATTTGCTGCATTATACTGAAACCCGTCCCAAAAAATGTCCAAATCACTACGTACTTAGAAGCACTCAGCACCAGGCAGCGCTGGCTGCATTTTCGGCAAACCAACCTCTCAGCACCTGGTGGCGCCGACTGCCTTCATGGTGGTCCAGTCCACACACACATCAGCTTACACCAATCATGACCGTGGCTTCCCTCCAGCACCACTAACTGAATCACAGCCCTTCATATGTGAAATATCACAGGATTGATGAATCCCTGCACCTGGCATGTACTGTAAACCAAGCAAAGTGCACTCGCAGTAGGTGGTGATAGAATCACTGCCATCATAATCGCCATCATAATCAGACACATTGGGATGCCCTGCTGGGGGAATTGTACTGTCAGGGGAAGATGTGTGCCATGGCACCAATAGGCCAAGTGGGGGTCCCCTGTGCAATACCTGAGGATGGTAATCAAGAACCTGCCTTAGAATCACTCTGGAAGGAAGGGGGGATGGGCTGGCGTGGTGAATGTATGAACTACAGGATGGGCCAGCCACGGTAAAGGTAACATCTGAAAAGGGTCAGTAAGCGCTCGGTAGCTGGGTACACTTGCCACTTATCCACCAGAAGAACCTGGAAGTACAACCCATGCCCCTCCTGTTGCAAATAGTTGGAGCATAGGTTGTTGATAACTGCTTAAGCGCAGTCTCAAGAATTGACAGTAGAAGCCAACTACCCAAACCGGGACACAAACAAGAAATCACCACCAAATTCCACCGGGTACGTATAACGCAACACTCCCGTGGACACTGGCCATAGGCATGGCTACCCGCACACATCAGAAAAGAACAAGGTCTATGACAAAATGTGGTTGTGCTGTTCACATAACTCTCCTCCTACTCGCACCAGACTACGCCTCAACACCTCTGACATCAGAATGCAGTGCAGACCTACGACTAATTTGGGAACGCTGGACACATAGCGAGTCTATAGTACACACGCCATCTTCTGATTACTCTTAGCCCCCACCGACATGCCTGTCCACATGTGTTGCTCGCTACCGCAGCCTGGCCAGCCCTGCTGAACCTTATTTGGCCAAATGCACACACAGATACATAGACAGTGTATGGCCTGAGCAGGCAAAGCCCACTCAAAATCTGTAAATGCAGATGTTGTGTACGCATTTACAGATGTTAAGGTCACAGATGTGAGCCCAACTAAATCAGCTTCAGGCCCCACTAGTTAGACAATCCTGGCACACACGTATACTAATTTTACTCGACCTCACTCTGGACTTCAGTCCTCTGAGAGCGCTCTCACTAACAGCACATTGAGACTATAATAAAGCTAACGGCGCTACATATATATATAAATGGCAAGTACAATACAATACAACTGCACATTGTATGTATGGACACACCCTCCCCACCACTCACCTACCCTAGTGTAAGTGCTTGGAGGCATAGTAAGATATGAATGTGAAAGCTACTCATCACGTGATCCAACACTCATCCAACAGTCCAGGTGCCAATGATGCCCCCTAGCCAGAAGCTTTACAACATGGGTGACAGTGATTGGTTACCTGATACAGACACTGAGGGCCTGATTTACAAAGCGTGGTTCAATGGGATGTTCCTATTGAAAAACGCTTTTGTAAAGCGGGCCCCAGGTGTCATTCAATCGGCAGCATCACACCCATGCAGAGTCATATATAGCTATTGATTACTGCCACTTAGATTTCCTCGCATTAGAGCAATCTTTTACATCAGCACCCACCTCCTCCCCCGAAGCCACCTACAAGCAATGCCAGCTGTAACCTCAAACAAAACAAAAAATACATCAAACAAAAAAAAAGATTGAGAATTAGGGGTCTAATCTACAAAAGCGCTTTATAATGGCACAATCCCATTGGAAAAAGCTTTTTTAATCAAGCCCATGGTCTTAATCACGAATCGAGAGAATTCTCACGCAGCAAAAAAGGCTGCTTTGGCTAAAAATAATCTTCTGTGCTGTGAAGTACAATGTGTGTTGAGACGGTCTTCCTGTGAAGCTGATTGCAAAAATGCTTAAAGGCAGAGATATTGGATGTCACGGAGACTTCCAGTCTGCTAATTGTGCATGCGTTCAAGAGCCTCCATTTTGAGAGCGGAACATGCACTTAATGGCAATTTGTTTTATCATGTGTAAGATCCCGTCCTCTCCCACCGCGGCTTGAGGAAAGAATTCTCCTACACTACTTCAATTGTGTAACAGTCCCTACCTAGGCGCATTTCACTGCAGCAATCATTTATGTGCCCATCTGAAACATCAGATGCTCAGCAGACAAATATGTGTTCCCTATTCCTGAAGCAGGGGCTTACACAATGTGCCACTACCACTTTGGTAAAAATGACAAAATGCAATTTTAGTAACTTGTATTGTGAAGGGTACTGCCACAAATGGCAGATTACTTCCAAACCATACAATATTATTTATTTATTTATTTATTGTGTATTTATAATGCACCTATACAGCAAATGGTGTTTCAATGCTCAGCAAGACAAAAGAGTGAGGACAGGGGAATGGAAAAGGAATGCAGAAAAACAAAAACAGTCCTACTAGGCCTTGTGCCATTTGGATCGTGCAAGTGCAGTAAAAAGAAGTGAGGGGGAGTGGCGAGAAGGGGGAAGCAGAGGTCAGAGTGGAATGCGCTAATGCTAAGGAGGGAAAGGAAGTGCGTGTCGGAGTGGCGAGGAAGCAATTGCTGGGGGGCGGCAGAAGGAAGGGGGGGAGAAGGCCCAAGGGCTAGGAGCATGCTAAGGAGAGGCCAGGCGGAAAAGTGCCAGGGGAATACAGAGAGTGCAGGGGAAGAAGGTTGACGTGCTAAGTGCGGGAACGGGGCTGGATGGGCTCAATAGGGGTGCAGGCCCAGCCAGGCTATTGCATGGGGAGGGAGCCCGGTAGGGCAAGTGGAGGTTTGGGGGGGGGGGGCTTGGGGAGAGCAAGTGCTGGGGTAGACTGGAACCAGGCAGCCAGTAAAAATGGGGGGGACATTAGCAGGGGAGACGGAAGGAGGAAGAGAAAAGGAGGGTCTTGAGAAGCTTCCGTAACTTAAGGAGATCCGACTCAAGTCTGAGAGGGCAGGGAGGCCATTTCAGAGGGAGGTCCCTGCGGAAGAGAGAGATCTACCCCCCACTCTCTGCTTGGAAAAGCGTCTTATCTGCAGAGAGTTGGAGCTAGAAGACTGAAGGGCTCTAGCAGGGAGGTATTTATGAATAGAGAGTTGGATGTGGAGGGGTCTCAGGCCCCAGAAAGCCTTGTGGAGAATGCAGAGGGTCTTGAACTTGATCTGCGCAACAACCGGGAGCCAGTGGAGAGATTTTAGGGCTGAAGAGATGCGCTCCCTGGGCTTGAGGCCAAGGATAAGTGTCGCAGTCCTATTCAGCATTAGTTGAAGGGGGCGAAGGGAGTATTTAGGCAGATGGAGGAAGAGGGTGTTGCAGTAGTCCAGCCTAGAGAGAACCAGAGCTCTGGAGTCATTGAGTTTCTGGGGGAAGGTGAGGAAAGGGAAAATGCCTCTGAGGAGCTGAAAGTGGGCCTTCTTGGCAAGGTCTGTGATATGAGGAGAGAAGGAGAGAGATGAGTCAAAGATGACACCAAGGCTTTGGGCCTAACAAGAGGGTGAGCGGAGGGGGCCCATGAAGGGCGGCCAGACAGCAGCATGGAAGGAGAGAGCTAGGGTCCCAATGAGAAGGATCTCAGTCTTACTGGCGTTAAGGCAGAGATTGTTGGGGTACACCATGCCTGAATAGCAGTCAGAGAGTTGGGAATGAGAGAGAAAGAGGAGGAGCAGTGGAGGGAATCTAGAAGGAGGGCTGCATGTCATCGGCATAACACTGTAAGTGAGGAGAGAAGGTGGAGATCAAATGGGCTAGAGAGGAAAGGTAGATATTGAAGAGCCACAGTGAGAGGATAGAGCCCTGAGGGACACCGCAGGTGGAGAGTGTGTTGGGGTACAGAAAATGGCCCAGTTGATCCTCGGATGGTCAGTCAGAGAGGAAGAAGGTCAGCCAACCCGTTGCCATATCCGTGATGCCAAGGATATCATGGATCCCGTTTATAAGGGTGCATGATTGACCATATGAAAGGCAGAGGAAAGGTCAAAAAGGATGAGAAAGGAAGGAGAGTTGGAATCGAGATTTGAGAGCAAGTCTTCATGGTGTTCAGGAGAGTAGTTCCCATGCCTCTGGCTGCTCTGAAGTCAGACTGGTGGTCATGGAGACAACCAGCAGATTCAGTGTGGTGGATCAGATGGGAGATGATCAGCTTCTTCAAGGGTTTTCCCAGGAAGGGGGTAATAGAGTTAGGGCGGTAGTAAGCCAGGTAGATGGGGTTGACAGAAGCTTTTTTGAGGAGAGAGTTCATAAGGGAGTGCTTGAGGAGAGGCAAAAGGAGCCAGTGGCAAAGGAGTGCTTGCAGAAATTATCCAAAGCTGGAGCAAGGGAGGCAATGTTGTCCTTGATAGTTTTGGAGGAGCAGAGACCACCTATTTGGAAGAGACTTTCATAGAGAGAACTTGTCTAGAGATCTCATATGGTGATATGGGTGAGAAAGAGGATAGTGGGAGGGAAGAAGAGAAGGGGGCCAACGGAGGCCAGAGAGGGGGTAAGGGAGAAGGGAGGGGTGTAGAGGAGAGTGAGAACATGATGCCCTAAGTTTTGGTTATGAAATGAGAGGCCAATGCAGTGCAGAGGTTCAGGGTTGGCAGAGGAGAAGTGGAGACTGCAGTAGGATTGTCCAGTTGTTTGCAGATTTAAAACTGTTCAGCCTTGTTGTCCCCAGAGATGCAGGCTTGGATATAGGCCTTCTTCATCGAGTGAATGGAGAATCTGTATTGCCTTTGGAGCAAGAGGCAGGCCAGTCTGTAAGAGAATGTGCAGGAAGTCTGCCGCTTCCGCTCAGCATCTCTGCATTTCAGAGAGGCTAGGTCGCAATCATACCAGGTATTTCGCTTGGAGCTAGGCTTCATGCGGATCTTAATGACAGGGGCGAGGATAAGAGTGTTGGAGATGGAGAGGTGAAGGTTAGCAAGGGCTGTGTCAATGTGAGAGTCAGTGGTCAGAATGGGAGGGGGAATGAAAGTGGTGGCAAAAGCAGCAATTGACACTCGCTCCATCCGTCGAATGACAGAAACAGAGACTGGTAGTCCGGGCTGAGGCTTAGCTGAGGGACCCAAGAGATCCAGGTGAGAGGACAGGAGAGCATGACCAGACCAGGAGAGAGGTGTGGTGAGAGGGTTGTAGATGTCTGCAGAGATGAGAGCATCCAGGATGTGTCCTGCTGAGTGTGTCAGAACGGAGGGAAGAATTGTGCGGGAAAGAGAGTCACAGAGGCTGCGGAAGAGTCCAGAGGTCGCATGAGGGGAGTCAGGTGAATATTGAAGTCTCAGAGGAAGAGAAGCATGGAGGTGAGGCCAGACTGCTCTGAGAAGAAGAGGGAGACCAGATCAGGGGTCCTGTAGATGGTGGCAAGAGTCAGCAAGAGGATTGGAGAGACACCAAACCTGCAGAGGAAGCAGTCATAGGACTGAATGGGTATGATAGTAGCAGGGACCCATTCAGGGAAGATCAGTGCCACTCCAGTCCCAGACCGGTTAGGCCTGGGCTTAGAGAGGATCTTGTAGCCCTCAGGAAAAGTGTGTCAAAAGTAGTGACAGAGCTGGCTGTCAACCATGTCTCGGTGAGAGCAAGGACATCAAGGTCGAGGTCTTCAAGGAGGTGGCAGATGTCAGAAGAGTGTTTAATGGCAGAACAAGAGTTGAGGGTAGCTATGTGGAGCTGGTTGCCATCTTTGAAGGTCTTCCAAGGAGGGGTACAGGAATGTGGCACACCCGTCATTGGTGGTGAAAGGGTCACAGTGGTGGCAGTAGAAGGGAGAAAGTTTATGAGAGACTTTAGACACCTATCAAGAAGAAGTAAGTTGGGCTGAGAGCCCTGGACCATGACAGTGCTATTCTGGTGGACATCAATGATGCCCCTAGAGGATGGGAAATATGCCAAGAGTACTTCCCATCAGGTTCCACCATTAATGGGCGAAGAAGAGAAAGGGGAGAGCATTGAAACCATATGGGGAATCCAAAGGTCCGGAGAGAGAAAAATACAGAAGTTGTCAGTAAAAGTTTGCCTGGAATAAACATTGGCATAGTTGTCAGCGATGGGCATGCCTGGATTGAAGACCAGGAGATCTTTCTTGAACGTTTTCCTTCCAGACTTCGAAAGAGAGATGGGATAAGTGATAGAGTGGCAGTTAGAGAAGATAGGGGAGATGGGAAGCACCATGGAGGTAAAGAGCAGAGAGATGGAGGGGGGAGAAAGAGATGGAGGGGGAAACAGCACAATGCACAACAAACACACCAGGTGACCAAGCATCAAGCCAGGCGCTGATGGATGAAGTACATGAGAAAGGAAGGCCAGACCAATGATGAGAGTCCTGCAGCAGGCAGATGGCGACCTAGGTGAAGAGGGCAAGAGACATGATCCCTTGCCAGTATTAGGTGGTGGGGCACCCAGAGATGGCAGCACAGTGCTGGATGGAGGGCACAGTGTTTAGATTTCTTAATAGAAGGAGGAATGCCTAAACTTCTAACACAACAGCAAATGCAAAACACCTAGATTCAAGTTTCCTAGATAGAGGGAAAAAGGCCTACATTTCAAAACACATCAGCAATGCAAAACACCTAGATTTGAGTTTCCTAGATTGAGGGAAAAGGCCTACATTTCAAAACACATCAGCAATGCAAAAACACCCAGATTCCGGATTCCTGGATGGAAGCCTAACTGCTAGAATGGCTAACTAAGACAATGGCCTATGTGCCAGGTACGGATAACATACAACTGTGCGCGACGTGCAGCAGACTACAAGCTCTTTGCTAATTTGAGTAGTAAGAGAGGTGGTACAGTTTAATAGGGAGCAGTAATGGCTGTTTCCCCTGCCCACACCTTGCTTACCTAGCCTTTCACTGCTGGATGACGGCTGCGCTGCAGGCTCCCCAGCGAATACGGGCAAACACAATTTGTAGCTGCTTCTCCAGAAGCTGCCCTTTGCCCCAGGTCCTTAGCCGAGGGGCTGAATGGGCAGAAGGGCTGCCCTGATTGGATAACATAAAAGGGTTCTTGAGACCCAATCAGAGGGGTGGTGGGCAGGCAGGATCGAGCACCAGGAAGCACTGCAGCAGAGGACTGGGGCGGTTAACTATGTACTGAGGAGTGCAAAATATAACACATTTTAACAATGGCCTAAATAGTTGGGGCAGCAGAGTTCTCACTAACTGTTTGGGAAAAAAGCACCAGCCAAGCGGTTACACAGTTCAATACAGCTGCCTACACCCTCCTACGGCCTGCAATGGAAACACAGGCCCAATCAGAGGGGTGGAGGGTTTGCTGGAGATGGGTGGAAATGAGCACCTGTAAGCGCTGCAGCAGGGAACTGGGGAGGTTAACTGCGCGCTGAAGAGCGTGAAATATAACACATTTTAACAATGGCCTAATTAGTTGGGGCAGCAGAGGTCTCACTCACTGTGTGCATAAAGAAATACAGGGTGCTCAATAATATTATGGTATTGCTTCAAATGATGTTATAGTCAGTATGCCAACCTGCTATGGGTGCTGCTCATTTACACAGTGGGACCCTTGAGTATAACAGAATTCAACTCACTGTGTCAGTCTGTAGGTTAGGATAACACTGGGTCACAGAGCACATTACGAAGCCAGTTATAAAATACCCCAGTAATCAAATATTGTTCTGCCAGTTGTGACAGTGCCATTCTCATTTTAACCCAGTTAAGAACAGTCTATGCCAGATTCTACTTTTCCTCTAACCAATTGTCATGCCAGTTTTAGCCGTACGACACTATATTTGCTCAGCTCTACCACGTCACCTTGCAGGTTTCTACATACACCCAGACAGTTGTAAAAACAGTTTCACACTCACCAAGAAAATATCAATGCCTGATTCAGATTGCCCCAAGAATACGATCATGCTGGTTTTAACAATCATGTGTCAGTGTTGCTATAGTTGGGCACATTGGCATACTAATTTCAACACTTCTTCCGGATAATGCCTATACCAGTTTTGCAATGTCCAGAGAAATTCATTATGCCAATTGCCATTATGCTAATTCCAACAGTGGGCTGCCAGTGTTTTAACGGTAAGCACATTATTATGCCATATTCTATTCTGCAGCCAGAAATCTGCCATTGCATCACCTCCATATGCCAGTTTTACCCAAGTTAAGGAATGTGTCATTTTTATTTTCTCAGTACCTTGAGAAAATTACCACGTCGGTTTCACATTGTCACCTCGACAATAATCATACGACATTGTCCCTGAACACATCGCCTCCTGTGTAGGGCTGGAAGAGTCATCCCACCATGTGTGCCTCCCTTCACCCCTCTGTTTCTGCATGGGCCACAGCAGACTGACACCACAGCTAGCCTATCACAGGGAGAGGAGAAGGAGACACTTTGTCAATCCCGGACATGGAATTAGGCAGACATGGGAGGGAAAAGGGTACTCAAAGTCATCATTTGGCAGTCCTGGACTACCTGACATCCTGGATTGTGCTGTACAGGTTAAAAACAAAAGGATGGATCCAGATACAGCATTATATTAACAATTATGTACACTTGTTTCCTTATCAGCTAAGAATGTCCTGCTCAAGATTTCAGGAATCCGTTTTCTATTTGCTATGTATCTGGGTATGAAATCACTCCAAATGCAAGTTAAGTTGCGGTGTGCCTGAACCTCAGAGAGTATCCAAATGATTTTCATTTGGAGGACAGTAGCCTGCACACCATATTTTGAAGTTATTGAATTTATTGGCATGGTGACAAACTACATTCAGCAATTTTGTGCTAACAACAACATGAGACTCTTATTTCCAGAAAGTGCCTCAGATTCCATACAAAATTCTTAAAAATTCCACTAGTCCGGCAGGGAGAGTTCCTTAGTTTACACACTCTAACAAAGAGAAATACACTTGCCCCATCATAACAGGTAACACCATTTTACCACTGCTTTCTGTAAAATGGTCCATGTCACCATAAGCAAACTTCATTTTTGGTGCAATGCTGCCACGAAAAGGCCAGCCAAGCAGTGAAACGTTTGACATTTTGTTTGCAGTAAATGTCAAATAAATATTTCAAACATCCCCATACTCGCCATCAAGGTCAAGTATCATGCAAATGGTACTCGTCCATCATAGAATTATCTTGCCAGTGCAAGAGGGCTTGTGGATTTTGCGAGCCCTGCAATAACTGTTTTACTTCTTGGCTGATCGCATTTGGTTTATAAAGTAAACCAATGCATGTCCAGAAAATGGCGCAATTAGGCATTATGCCCCAAGCTGGAGGACCATTACCGTTTCAGGTAATGCCCCCAGGGCCATAGTTAATGAAGGCCCTTGGGGCATTACCAGACATGGTAATGGCCCCCCACGAGGGGCTTATTGCCATTAGTAGCCTGGCCCATTAGACCGGGGTACTAATGGTGTTTTTGTCCGGTTGCGGGACATGTCGCATTTCGCAGCCAAACATTGTTTTTTTAAATGGCCCCCACGGACTGGGAAACGTAGTCCATTCCCCCTTACCATGGCAGCCATAGTAAACAAACAAAATAGCTGCCATGGAATGGGAGAAGGGAGTACACGTAGTCCCTTCTCCCATTCCATGGTGGCCTTTAAAGTGAATGATAAAGGAGTAAACAACACAAATGGCCACCATGGCAGAGGGAGAAGGGACTACTTGTAGTCCCTTTTCTCTTTCCATGGTGTCCGGAACAAACAAAAAAAGGAAGATTGGCGCAAGGGACAGAAATGTCAAACTTTGAGATTCTTAAAATGACAAATTCACTCACAGTTCAAGACTACGCTGGACGCTGTGTGATGGTCTGAGGTCAAACCCCAGGATTTATTAATATTGTAGATACAGTGTTTATGCTAGAAACATAAGAACTTACAGTAATATGCCCAGAGAGGATCTGCATGCATGTGCCAAATTTGGTGCAGAACCAATATTGGGAAATTCACAAAAAACCAAAATAAGTCGTCATTTCTGAAGCCAAGCTCGTAGGAACATGGGGCTTGAACAGAGACCTGCCTCAATTCATCTGTGAGGTGTATATGTATTCTCAACAACTTGTGTATCTGGGAAATATGTTTTTGGGAAAAATTGATTTTCTAAGTAAAAGCAAAGGGGAGTTTCTTCACTAAATTGTAAAACACAGCATTTCTCTGACTCATTCTGACACGCTAATCCTTTCTCCAGTCAGGTCACAGGGAATCTTCTAACCTATCAAATCCTTAGGGGGTTGGGCATGTATAATCAGCCTTCCCACCCAATTTGGAAACACATAAAAAGAGACTGCTTAGGACAGGAAAGGACACACTCACTTTTCCACTTCAACTGATTCCTGCGCAGCACCCTGCCGGAAGACTCCAGATCCAGATAATATCCAGACAGAGACTCCAGATAGATCTAGAACCAACTCTAGAACCAAACTCTAGAACCTTGAAGCAGAGAGGCCTAATCCACAAGCTGAATCCTCTTCAGCAGGCCTCAGAATCTTTTACAACCTGAAATTCAACAGCCGGGCTGAGCTGTTCTATTCTAGCCAAGAACCCTGAGCTAGAACCGAGGTCCAGACCCAGAAAGCAGTGCTGTAATCCAAGACCCATCAGATCCAGATACAGAGGCCGCAGACCGCCGTGCAGTGCTGAACACAGAACGCAGAGGGCCAGAGACCTGTCCGGAGGCGAGTGAAGTTAAACCCTTGACCAGATCTTTGACGAGGCGTATTCCATTTCAAAAACTAGGAGTGAGTATCTAGTCTAGAACTGCGCATAGTCATTCCTTAGTCTAAAGTAATCTTATCCCATCCATTTCAACCTATCCAGAACTGCATTACAGAATCGTGTGTCCATCCTGTTGATTTCAAATCTGTAAAGCGCCATCTGTCATTCTGAAATCTTGACTTTATTTCGGAAAATCTACCTTCACAAATACGTCTGTATCTTTTGAACCGCGCGTCCCAGAAGCGAAATTTAACTGTCATTTTAAAGCTAAGATCCTAAGCTTTACAGAGAAACCAAAACAATTTAGCTCAATTTCAACACATGTCGGAATAGCTGTGTCTTGCTTTCCATTACTGAAATTGGTTTTCAACCTGAAAATAATTCATGAATCATTGCTAGTGTTGACCTGAACCAATCTAAAGTAACTATCACTTATCCTGAATATCCTTTAGTGAATTAAAATCATTTAGCATATTTTCCCTTCCATTGCAATCACATTCAAAAGCATTTCTGCCTGTTTAAAATCATACCTGTTTTCTCTAAGCTTGCTGGGGGGGAACTGGAATTGAACTGCATTATTTATTGTATTCCTGAAACCTGTGTGCCCTCATTTCCATCTCTTCATATTGCATAGGGGGGAGTGAGTAGTCACAGGGGAAAAAGTGACCATATTGTCTTTTGATTGAACTCATATCAATTTTTTTTCTGTGCTGCATTCTTTCCCCGCTTGCATTTCCTTGACCATAAAAGTATGCTCTGCTACCTTATCCTTCCTATTCCTACTCCTTTCTGATTAAAGAGATTGTCAATTTTGTAATATTACCCATTGTTGATTACGTCCATATTCATAAGTGTGCTATTCAAATATTATTGTATTCATAAAAGTGTGATATATATATATTGCTCAATTCTTCAAATAAACCTTTTAATTTGAAAAACAAACCTACTTCTTGGCTCAGTGAAGTCAGGGGGATTCAAAGAGAGGGGCGTTATATAAGGGTTCATCATCCAGATTTAAAGAACTTTGACGAAAAAGAAAAATATCAATAAGGGCTTCCATTGGGCATCCCAGACTAGGCATTGACTTAGTTGGAGTGCTGCATTGAAGTCACTTACACAGTGGAGGCTTGTAACGGGACTTCTGGATTAGAACTACCACTTGTGCAGCTTCATACAGTGTGCTAACTAATAGGATACATAAATCCTGTTGAGCTACTACGCTGTGCTACACTGTAAAAGCACCCCTCAAAAAGGAACGCTCTCAGGAAACGGTCTGTTTTGCAAAATAAAATAACAAACTTATGTAAGTCAGGAAGGAAATCAATTTCCAGAATGACGACATTGGTAGACATCAAGATAGCTAGAGAGCACCTTTTGCATAAGTTGTTTGTTTGAGGTGAATTTCTGAGCAGGACCAGAATGTGTGGATGCAGGCAATCACACAACAGGTCTCTGCAACTGGGTTAGATAACTGGAGAGATCAGGGCCCCTTACACGTGGCCCTGAATGAACTATATATGGCCCCTAAAGCCAAGGATGAGCACGACAAGATTGTCAGGATAGCAGCATATTTATATTTATATATGGGAGCCATACAGGACAAATGTGCTGAAGGCCAAGATTTGGCAAATAGGCGACTGATGGCATTAGAGAAGGCCCAATCTGACCTGGGCTCTTCTGAGCAGAGGCTGCAGAGGAGCCAGGAGTCAGAAAACAAAAGTAGGCAGTATATCATTAAAATCAAAGAGGACATGGGTATCCTGCAACAGGAAAGGACAGACCAGGATACCAGAATTCTGGCCTTGCAGAAGGAGTATCAAGAAGGTTTGGACTCCCTACTGCAGAGCCAGAAAAAGCTGGAGCAACAACTGGACTTCAATAGGGTATGTGCTGAGCAGGTATTCACCCTGCAAAGCCACCTAGATAGAGTGAAGGCAGAGAGCAATAAACTGATTTTGAAAGACCTGGATACCCAGGCAGAGTTTGATGAGGAGCACCAGAAAGCTGGTGCCCTTCAAAGGCAGAGGGACAACCTGGCGGCACAGATGCCGGCTCTTACTCAGGAAAGGGACACCTTAGGCCAGGAAGTCTGCCACTTAAAAAGGAAAATGGAAGAAAATCACCTGGCCCTCCAGGGACTGGGTGACCTACAAAAAGAGCATCAAGACTTGTTAGAGCACACAAGGAGGGTGGAAGATGCTCTGGCAAGAAAGGAACAGGCCAGTTGGGATGGGACTCAGGAGGTAACCCTCCTGCAGCAAAGACTGGACCAGTACTCCAGGACAAACCAGGAAGCACAGAGAGAGAATGAGGCTCTCTGTCAGCGCAATGATAGGCTCCAGCGACAGGTAGCCATGCAGACTGACCTGATAGAGTCTAGTAAGGCCTTGATTGAGGAACTGAAAGCACAGGCTTTTGCATGGCAACAGGGAGCAAGGGCTGATAGAGATGAGGTTCGCTGGGAAAGGGAAACACCTGAGCATAACCTCAGGAGCCCTAGTACCAGATGCCTTCATCTCTCCCAGTCCCTGGACTCTGCCACCCCCATGTCCCCTGGCGCACATGAGCCCAGGGCCACGGGGATGGCAGATTACTATCCAGCCATACGTATGGGGCTCATAGGCCAGTACCTCCCAGGAATGGACGGGCAGGCATCTGGGTATGGGCATCCAAGTACAGTGCAATTTAGTGGGGAACCCCAGGAGAGTAGGCCCACTAAGGGCATCCTGAAAACCTCTGCCCAGTGAGGAGGCACAAGGGGAAGGGGGGTGTAAAGCCTTGGAGGAAGCATCCTTCCCCACTTGTTAACAGGTCCTGGGAACCCAGGTCAGTGGGGGGGATACCCATCAAATCCTGGCAGCAAGGAGGAATCTGAAGACTCCTCTGAGCATCACTGGACACAGGAGACCAGGTCCCCACATTCTGCCAGCCATTCCCAGGCTCGCAGAATCCGGGAAAACCTGGAAGATCAGACGGGCACCTCTGGGAGCAGTGCTTCTGAGTCAGAGGATGAATGGACCAGGGTTACCCGAACCAAGAAGGCCAATAAGGCCAATAAGGCAAAAAGGGCCTCGCTTAAGGACCCCTTAAAACAGATCAAAGCAATAAGGAGCGTCAAACACTTGGAGCTCTTTAGGCAAATGATGGAGACTTTCCCTTTGAAAGACCGCAGTAGCTGCATTCAGTATGTAAAATGGACATTCTCCCCAGAATACTCCAGTTTCTTTGCGGGGCTGGAGGACCAAAATCATTCAAGATGGTCCACATATAGGGCGGCCATCTTGAAACACTTTTCTGTTCAACGAAATCCCCAAAAGGCTTGCAAGGCAGCCTACAATTTGCAATGTGGGGAGGATCAGGCCCCACAAGAATTTGTGCAGGAGTTGAAGCGTGCCTTTGCGCAGACTACCAAAAGGGTGCGCACGGACAGTAAAGAATGTGTAAATACATTTTTCCGTGCTTTACCCAAATACATCATGACCCAGCTAGTGAGAGATTTTCATGAGAAAAGGTCACTAGACTGGGTCATTGAACAGGCCACCCGAATCTATGAGGTGCAGAAACCCATAGAAAATAAAAGTAATGCTCAGAAAAACCCCAAACCGACCAGCACCCCTGCTGCTGCCAAGGTGGCAGAGGTAAAGGTTGCCCCCATTTTGGATTTGGAGATGGGGGGCCTAAAAACTCACCTGCGCAGAATAATTCCAAGCCCAGAAGGCCCTCGGGCCAGTCACAGACAGGGAGTCAAGGAGGTAGTCCCACCAATGGGGTCCCTCACTCTCCTGACTATGTAAGTCCCTGCTACAAGGGAAACCGCCCCATCCTGGGTTATGTGTGGACCCCTCCAGCCCAAGGGGGGGATCCAGCCAAGCACCTAACCCAGGGAACTTCCCACCTAACTTCCCACAGGAGGGCAGAAATTCACCAAATCCAGGGCAGAACTTTTTCCCCAGGTACCCACAGAACTTCCAACCCCAAAATCATCCCTCCTTCTTTCTCCAATTCCCTGAGTCCAGACCACCTAATCCGGGAGAGGGGAGGCCAAGGGTGGAGGGGTACCCAAATCTTCCCAACCCAGGGTATTACCAGAGAAGGGATAGCTACCCTTCCCGGGATCAGCCCAGGGGAGAAAACAGAACCCTGTAGCAGCCTGAGCGGGTTTCACAGTTAGAGCGCCAGGTCCAAAATATGGCACAGGATCTGGGTCGCATGCTGAGGGCGCAACAGAACCCTCAGATGGGCATGCTGGCGCAGAATGCCCCAAACTCTGGACCTGGTGCTCCAGAACAATGACGGGGCAGCACCCCGACAACCCACCAGTTCCCAGGGAGGAGGCACAAGGGGAAGGGGGGTGTAAAGCCTTGGAGGAAGCATCCTTCCCCACTTGTTAACAGGTCCTGGGAACCCAGGAACCGGAAACAAAATCTCCTACCCCTGAAAGTCTGCCACCCAAGGAGCAGAGAGGAGGTAGGAGAAACAAAGGACCCAAACAGACCCACTTTGAGGAGGAGGTACAGATCTTCCAATTTGAAGGAGAGGGATCCTCAGAGGATCCAGGGAAAAGAATATTCTCCTTCAGAGATGGGGGAACTCCTCCCAAGGAAAAATGGGTCCCAAGGGATTCACATCCAGACTTGGTAGATGTGGGGATTGAGCTAGCGCCGTCTATCATCCCATCCCAGAACCAACAACATCAAAATCCCCTGGTTCAAACCCATTCTGGTGACTGCCCCCAAAAAGGGGGAGGGGGGGCTGCCCAGAAACAGAACCAGGGGAACTCAAAACTTCTCCTATCTTCAGTTGCCAACTTTTTCTTTCAGATTCCCACAGAATTCTGCCCAAATCTCTTCTCTTTCCATGTCCAAAACCAGAAAATTAGCCCACCAGTTGTCCAAAAATGTGCATTATCTGTGCCCCCTTGCGTAGAAGGAGGGAAGATACTATGCCCTGGTACAAATACAGGTGCAGGGTACAATTTTAGCACTGGTGGACACTGTATCCCAAGCTACCCTCCTGTCCAAAAAGGCCTTTGATGAACTAAATTTAGGAAGGGAGGAGAATTACCAAATTCCTCTCACCTCTCTTCCTGGACAACTTCAGAACTTTGACGGGAAGGAAATTCCCGTCGAGGGGACTGCGGATTTGGACATTAAAATTGGGCGACACAAGGTGAAACACCCAGTCATAGTAGTGACTCCAGAGGGCCCCCCTTGTTTACTAGGGAATGACCTCCTGAGAAAGTTGCCACCCCTAATAAATTGCGTAAACAAGGTCCTCTGGACCCAGACTAGCCGACCAATAAAGTTAAAACAGAGTGTCAACCATGTTAGTTTAAACGGCACATGCCACATGGTTGAACAAAAATCTGACCAAGTAGAATTTCACTTCCAGAACAACCAAATTCCAGACGTGACAGTAATAGCGGTAGGACAACAGACTGGTGATGGGGGGTCCTCTCTATTTCTGAAAATCAACCTTCCCTCCAGTTTAAGGTGGTATTTCACACTGGAAGGAAATGCTCTGAAATTCTTTACCAATCCACAATCAGACATTCCCACTCCTATAGTCCAGAAAGATGTGAAATCAGCTCAGAGCCTGGCTGATATTTAGCAAATTGGAGAGCAGTTGTTCATCCCTGTTCAGTTAAATGGAGGGAAGGACTCTGTTCTCGCCCGAGTGTGTGTGAACAACGGTAAGAGCTTCATCAGCGAAGCCATGTTCTGCCAACTCCCAAAAGATCCAGCCATTCCCACATTCAAACTGATAGACAAATGGGAAATGGATCTGGAAGCACCCAATTCCAAACATCTCCTGTCAAGCAGGTGTATGCTCAAAATCTCCATTGGCAACAAGAGCATAGTCCATAATTGTTGGGTCGTGCGAGACGTCACTGCTGCCTTTTACTTAGGCAGTGACATTCTCAATCGCTTTGCCATTAGTTTGGTTCTAATAAACTTCAAGGCTTGGTCCCGATTAGAGGATAATCCCATGGGCTTTGATGACCAAGAGAAAGCATTTAGGTTAGCTGCTGCCTTATAGAGTTGAAATTCAGATTGGAGAGGAAGTCACCATCCCAGAAAAGACCTGACAATTCTCCCTGGAAGTGAAAGTTAAAAGAGGACAGAAATTGAAAAACCCTGATGCCTATATTCATCTAAATGCTTCTCTCCCAGCAAGGGTTGGGGGTAAATCCAACACCATTAGTCAATATAGAACATGACACCATTCCAATAGAGGTGGATAACAGCGACTTAAAGAGTATCACTATAGCCGCAGGCACCATTATTGGAATGGTGCTTGATGACTGACATTTCTCCACAGATTTTGGGAATTAACTGTTAGGACCAATCCCCAAGGACTGTTTTGACAGTGACAGTGATGACAATACAACACCAGACAGGATTTTCACCCGGCATAGGGGGAACTTCCTGGTGTACACTTCCTGCCCTTATGGTAAGGAAGATGTGACTTGTGACTTCAGGAGGGATGAGGTGATTTTCCAGGTCCATGAGGGCTGCCTTTCCCACCTGAAGCCACCAGTCCAAATCAGCACTCTGACCAGGGACTTCTCTACCCAGCTGGAGGAGGCCGCTGAGATAGCAAAACGAGAAATCTTTCCCGCCTTCAGGCAGATGGTTGAAGAGAGAGTCAACCTAGCTGATGCCTGTGTGACTCTGGAGCAGAAGCAAAAGTTGAAACAAGTTTTCTTGGATTTTCAAGATCTCTTTGCGGTGGACTCATATGATTGTGGTCGCACCGACATCCACACAACAACAATTCCCACGGACCCTGGCATGACTCCAGTGTTTGTGAAGCAATATCGCTTGCCTCTCGCATCAATGGTGTCCCTTACTGAAATAATTATGAACCTTTAGTCCCGGGGGAAAATCCGTCCAGTCCACAGCACCTTCAATAATCCGGTGCTGGGGATATTGAAGCCAAACGGCCAGTGGGGACTCTGTGCCGACCTTAGGGAGCTCAACAAACAGGTCCATACTTCCCGCTGGCCTCTTCCCTACATTGACCAAGGGCTGGCCCAGATCCAGGGTTCACAGGTATTCACTGCAATAGACCTGACCAATGGATACTGGACTGTGCCTGTCAGTAGGGAGGACCAATACAAGCTGGCTTTTACCTTTGGGGGCCAGCAGTACACATGGACCTGGACTCCCTTCGGATTCCTCAACTCCGGTAACAAGTTCAACATTTTTCTGCATAAGGCCATGCCCGACCTGGGTGAAAGGGGTAACCTGGCTTATGTAGATGATGTCCTCATCAAAAGCTCAACTGTGGAGGAACACATAGCGGAGATCCGTTATGTTCTGATACAGTTGAGGGCCGCCGGAGCAAAACTTTCCTTTCAGAAAGCACAGTGGTTTAGAACCTGTGTTAATTTCTTGGGGCATGAGATTACTCCTCAGGGTCTCTGTCCCCAGGAAAAGAAAGTGGAAGCACTTCAGAAACTGAAAGACCCCACAACTCTACGGGAACTAAGGAGCCTCCTTGGACTGACTAATTACAGCACAAAGTTCATTGAGGGCTACGCAGAGATCACTAGACCCCTGATTCATCTCTTGAAGGGGGGGACAAATGGGAATGGGGTCCAGAACAATCCGAGGCAGTAAGACAACTCAAAAGA
This sequence comes from Ambystoma mexicanum, assembly GCF_040938575.1. Taxonomy (NCBI): domain Eukaryota; kingdom Metazoa; phylum Chordata; class Amphibia; order Caudata; family Ambystomatidae; genus Ambystoma; species Ambystoma mexicanum. The sequence goes on from NC_090929.1 coordinate 182,435,176, forward strand.
AGCCTCTCACAAGCACCCTGCCTAGCTTACCCTGTCAGAAACAAGGAGTTTTTCTTGGAGACAGGGTTCTCTAATACATGCTTGACTGCAGTATTATACCAAAAGCATGACAAGGTCAATAAAGTAATCTCCTATGCGAGTAAAACTTCATACTCTGTGGAGGAAAAATTGAATGACTGTGAGAAGGCACTCCTGGCAATGGTGTGGGCATTGAAGAATTACCGCCCGTTTATCCAGGGGGAACACATCATAGTGGAGACCCCACACCAGCCTCTGCAATATCTCCAAAGTGACATAATCCGGACCGGAAATGTGAGTAATTCCTGAATTACTTCCTGGATTCTGTCAATGCAAGGCTTTCCTGGGGAGGTCAGATATGGCCAAAACAAGAAGAGTCCCCTTGCGCAAGGTCTGGCTGACTTGCATGATTGTGCCTGAGAAAACTGTCTCGAGGACGAAAGTCTAAAAATCAAGGACAACATGGAGGCATACCTCAATTCCCCCCACAAGTTCCTTGAAGAAAAGAAGTGTGAGGGAATGCCCACTGTTTATGTGGATGGATGCTCTTACCATGTTGATAACAACGGGGAAAAAGAACTTGTGGCCGGCGTAGGGAATGCATGGGTGAATGAGTCCCCAGAACCCTCCGCTGGGTACAATATTGGCCCCCGAAGTAGTCAAGTGGCAGAGTTGATGGCTGTTCATCAAGCCATCCTCACTGCTGTCCAACATCAACTCCACGAACTGGTCATAATCACAGATTCGGATTATGTACGGAACGAGTTTGTGGAGCACCTGGTTAATTGGAAAACCAGAGGCATGTTATGTGCTAATAACAAACCCTTGAAACATGGGAAGTTAATCCAAAATATTGATGATATGGTCACCTTGAATGGGATGACCATCTACTGGAAGAAGATCAAGGGTCATTCCAAGGTAGAGGGACCAGACAAAACTGGAAATGACTTAGCTGATCATCTGGCCAAAACCGGGGCCATCCAAGGGGATCTAATAGAGTTCGAGTCCCTGTTCGGGGAAATCCAGGTCACTGCTATCACTTGGTCCCAGACAAATGCTCACAATGATCTTTCAACTGCACAATGGAGTAAGGAGACCCCAGATGCTGTTTTGATTATGGCTCAAAAAGGGGATCCAATAATTGGTAAGTTTTATCAGCACATTAAGGACCCTGAGAGCTTTCCCCTGACGGATACCGATTACATAGGGAAAGAGGACCTCAGAGTGGTGATGAAATGTCCAAAAATGTTCCGAATCCAAGACGGTTTGTTGTTAAGGAAATCCCAAGCTGGCCATGATCAGTGGGTGGTTCCTACCTCATTCCGAAGCCTGATGTTAAGTCATGCCCATGATACGGCCACAGCCGGTCATAGGGGGTTTCATACAACACTTGAAATCTTAAGAGAGGTTGCATACTGGCCACACATGGGGCAGGACCTCAACCAATACTTGAAGGGGTGTCTTGTGTATGCACAATTTCAGCCAACATCCCTCACACACCGTGCGCCTCTCCAAAAGAGGGGGATGACACTGCCATGGTCAGATTTGCAAGTCGACTTTATAGGGCCCTTGATTCGATCCTCTAGGGGAAATAAGTACATGTTGACTGTGACATGGTTATTTACTAAATGGGTGGAATGTCTCCCGGCCCCAAACTGCAAGGCAGAAACAGCAGCTGCCCTGATGATCAACCACATCTTTTCGCGTTTTGGACTACGCCAAAGGATTGAGTCAGACAGAGGTAGCCATTTCACCAGTGCAGTAATGACAAAGATGTGGGAGATACTTGGGGTTAAAAGGAAGCTACACATTGCTTACCAGCTAGCCTCTAGTGGGGCAGTAGAACATTACAACAAAACCATTGTGAGCATCTTAAAAAAGTTTGTGGCAGATTCTGGGCCAAGTTGGGATATCCGATTACCTCTTGTCCTAATGGCCATCAGATCTACCCCTTCATCTGCAACTAAAATATCACTGTTTGAGTTGATGACTGGACGCAGGATGGTGCTTCCCCAGCATCTGCTTTACAGGACCCAAGAGCAGACATTGATCAATGCCTCCACAACTCATGAGTATGTTGAAAATTTAAGAAAACACCTTCAAAATGTTTTTGCCTATGCGCAGCGAAATCTAGAAAGATCAGCCGATAGGATGAAGACCCACTATGACTTGAAGACTACCAGGAAAGAATACAATGTAGGAGACCGGGTCTATCTATACAATTTCCAAAGGAACCAGGCCAAACAGCGGAAATTTCTGCCTACCTGGAAGGGACCTTTTGAAATTGTAGACAAGATCTCGCCAGTCGCCTACAAGATCCGCATCCCCAAAGGCAGTTTGGCGGAGGGGGAAGACAAGTGGGTCCATATTAATCAACTAAAGTGTGGCCATCCCAGGCACACTCTGCAGCAACTGGAGCAGTACTCTGGAACCCCAGAGGGGGCCGCTCCAGATAAATAAAATTCCAACCCTAAAATATTCCACATATAGTCTATAAAATACAATAATAAGAATGCAAATGTCTCCTGATTTATAAAATGTATATGTTCACCCCACTACATTAATAGTGGTGGGAAATATCTACGAATATGTTGTTGCTGTTTTGCTTTGTCATCCTAGGAGAGAGGAACCATGGAGACTGACCAAGGAGGACAACCCGGGGACCAGGATCAAAGATCCAAGGGGCCCAGGGTATAGCTCAATACTCCCATCAGGACTGGCGAGGAGAACCAATCAATCCACCCCTGATGGAGGAAAAGATGCTGAACTTTGCCATGTGTGGAATCCGGAGAGATGAGGCGGACATCCCAGTCTTGCAAAGTTCCATTTATGAAAGATCAATGTCCATCGCAAGAGGGGGGCTTGTGGGATGTCTTAACCCACTAGTCCAAGCCCTGCAACAGTACTGTGCATTGCTGGCAGTGGAAACATCAGAATGGCCACTGGAAAGCATGCTGCTCGCTCCAAATCATCCAAAAAAGTACAGTACAAACCTGGAAAATAGGCTGACATCTACTTTTGCCTCTGTCAGTGTTAATACAGGAGACCATTGCAAGACCCCATCCTTTGGCTGCACACAGAGCAAAATCAGTGCAAAGGAACACAGAGCTGTTCAAAAATCCGTTTTCTTGATTGTCAAAAATTGCTTAAATCATGGCTCACAAAATCACCTAAAAGATCCAACCTCTTGTTGGGTGTTCCACATTATTCTTCTGCAAGAATCCACATCAATACAATGTAAGCAATAATCATATGCTACCAAGCAAAATCTCCTGTTAAAGATAGACAGCTGTCAAAAATGGGTGTAGTACCGTTACTCGCCTCTGTCAGGTGCTGCCGATTTATAATTCTGACAGGAGAGCTGTGTTTCAGAAGTTAACTATGCCAAAGAAGAGAACTCCATCAAAATGCCATATAGAGTGCCACACAGTGATTTCATTGTTGAAAAAGACTTGGTTTAAAGATATGTTGCTTATTGTGAGTTTAGAAATATATTTTTTCTTACAAAGAAGTATGTTACAATTGATCAGAAAGTAACTTGATGCAGTTAAAAGTTCAAGAGGCCTTCTGTCCCTGGGAACCCTTCACACCTGGCCTTCCCGCCAACAGGAGAGGATATCGCATTGACATGTAAATCAGCTGAGGAGGAGATTTCCCCTGCTGGCAGGAAAAAGAGACAATAGATTCCTTGACAGAATAGAATATGCTAAATTTGGGTGTAACTGTCAACAACAACTGCTCTGGGAGAGACAGGCCATGTAACCTCTGAGTCAGGCCAGATTCTGGGGGCTGAGACAAACCATTGTGGATTCAGAGAGCCCAGCAAATGTATGTTTTATGAAATTGCTTATAACAAATTTTACCAAGCTGACAGAAATGTCAAACTTTGAGATTCTTAAAATTACAAATTCACTCACAGTTCAAGACTAAGCTGGACGCTGTGTGATGTTCTGAGACCAAACCCCGGGATTTATTAATATTGTAGATACAGTGTTTATACTAGAAACATAAGAACTTACAGTAATATGCCCAGAGAGGATCTGCATGCATGTGCCAAATTTGGTGCAGAACCAATATTGGGAAATTCACCAAAAATGAAAATAAGTCGTCATTTCTGAAGCCAAGCTCGTAGGAACATGGGGCTTGAACAGAGACCTGCCTTAATTCATCTGTGAGGTGTATATGTATTCTCAACAACTTGTGTATCTGGGAAATATGTTTTTGGGAAAAATTGATTTTCTAAGTAAAAGCAAAGGGGAGTTTCTTCACTAGATTGTAAAACACAGCATCACTCTGACTCATTCTGACATGCTAATCTTTTCTCCAGTCAGGTCACAGGGAATCCTCTAACCTATCAAATCCTTAGGGGGTTGGGCATGTAGAATCAGCCTTCCCACCCACTTTGGAAACACATAAAAAGAGACTGCTTAGGACAGGCAAGGACACACTCACTTTTCCACTTCAACTGATTCCTGCACAGCACCCTGCCGGAAGACTCTAGATCCAGATAATATCCAGACAGAGACTCAAGATAGATCTAGAACCAACTCTAGAACCAAACTCTAGAACCTTGAAGCAGAGAGGCCTAATCCACAAGCTGAATCCCCTTCAGCAGGCCTCAGAATCTTTTGCAACCTGAAATTCAACAGCCGGGCTGAGCTGTTCTATTCTAGCCAAGAACCCCGAGCTAGAACCGAGGTCCAGACCCAGAAAGCAGTGCTGTAATCCAAGACCCGTCAGATCCAGTTCCAGAGACCGCAGGCCGCCGTGCAGTGCTGAACGCAGAACCCAGAGGGCCTGAGACCTGTCCGGTGGCGAGTGAAGTTAAACCCTTGACCAGATCTTTGACGGGGCGCATTCCATTCCAAAAACTAGGAGTGAGTATCTAGTCTAGAACTGCGCATAGTCATCTCTTAGTCTAAAGTAATCTTATCCCATCCATTTCAACCTATCCAGAACTGCATTACAGAATCGTGTGTCCATCCTGTTCATTTCAAATCTGTAAAGCGCCATCTGTCATTCTAAAATCTTGACTTTATTTCTGAAAATCTACCTTCACAAAAACATCTGTATCTTTTGAACCGCACATCCTAGAAGCGAAATTTTAAAGCTAAGATCCTAAGCTTTCCAACAAACTCAAAACGATATTCCAATTCCTTATAGTTTTTCCGTAATCGCAATTTACGCACGGGGAAAAATTGCCGCGAATTGCAATTTCGCTCAATTTCAACACATGTCAGAATAGCTGTGTCTTGCTTTCCAATACTGAAATTCGTTTTCAACCTGATAATCATTCATGAATCATTGCTAGTGTTGACCTGAACCAATATAAAGTAACTATCACTTATCCTGAATATTCTTTAGTGAATTAAAATCATTTCAGCATATTTTCCCTTCCATTGCAATCACATTCAAAGGCATTTCTGCCTGTTTAAAATCATACTTGTTTTCTCTAAGCTTGCTGGGGGGTAACTGGAATTGAACTGCATTATTTATTGTATTTCTGAAACCTGTGTGCCCTCATCACCATCTCTTCATATTGCATAGGGGGGAGTGAGTAGTCACAGGGGAAAAAGTGACCATATTGTCTTTTGATTGAACTCATATCAAATTTATTTCTATGCTGCATTCTTTCCCATCTTGCATTTCCTTGAACCATAAAAGTATTAACTGCTACCTTATCCTTCCTATTACTATTCCTTTCTGATTAAAGAGATTGTCAATTTTGTAATATTACCCATTGTTGAGTACCGTCCATATTCATAAGTGTGCTATTCAAATATTATTTTATTCATAAAAGTGTGATATATATATATTGCTCAATTCTTCAAATAAACCTTTTAATTTGCAAAACAAACCTACTTCTTGGCTCAGTGAGGTCAGGGGGATTCAAAGAGAGGGCCGTTATATAAGGGTTCATCATCCAGATTTACAGAACTTTGACCAAAAACAAAATATCAATAAGGACTTCCATTGGGCATCCCAGACTAGCCATTGACTTAGTTGGAATGCTGCATTGAAGTCACTTACAATTGGGAGGAAGGTGTAAAAACTTGGTACATGTACCTGTTGTTAAAAGAGACCCGCCAGCCTCCTATTAAACCATTAATCCTCCGTTAACCACACCCTTCTCCAAAATAAAAAGTGCTCGCTGGAAAGCGTAGGATAGGCAGAGACTTTCTATTGATTAAAATTCCTGGAACTCCGTCTTCTGAATAATGAAACCCTGTTAGAATTAGCAACAGACTACAAAATACCCTCTCCCAATGGTTGGGAAGAAAGACCCTGGTTGAAGTCTTAGAATCTCTAGCCCTAGAAAAATGTATTCAACCCCTACCTCCTTCCCTGTAACAAGGCATCTTACGACAAACATGAACCCTCATTTGAGACATCCAATCAGGTAGTCCAAACCCATTCAGAGGAGTCATATACTTACGGTACACCACCAAGTAGAATGAATGAAGGAAATAAAACCTCATATTCCATCAGAGAAAGGGGTAAAAATGGATAAGACCCTTCTTTTTGAGGTCCTAACCCTAAGGAAGAGATATATAAGAAAGCAAGTCCTGGTAGAATAGTTGTAGAATAGTGAACATTTCCCCAAACCAATAGGGAAGAGACAGGAAAATTAAAAACACCTTTTTCCACTCCTCTTATATGTTTCTCATGTGGACAGATGGGACACCTTGCACGATATTGTCCTAAGAACAGACCAGAGGAACCAATGGAAATAGGGTGGATAGGCGCTGAACCTTGGGAAGAAGAAATAGAAGAACAAGAACCCAAACAGACACTTTGTAGATCTATTATTATGGAACCAAACCATTTAAGATCCACCAAAAAAATCCTTGTGAATGGGATATGGGCAACAGCACTTGTACCCCAGAAGCAAACAAAGGGCAGTCCGGGCCGACCTTCTATATTCTGAAGACCCCCCAAGGTAGTCAGTCCATTAAAATGACATGTGTTCATGGAGATGTGGAAACCTAACCAAAAGTACCCTTAACTTTAGAAGTGAGATCTCAACCTACAATCATAAATCAGTGTAGTACCAAGTTCACATGAAGCGGTTATAATAGGCACAGATGTTCCCACTTTTGGTGAACTGTTAAAACACAGGATCCCAAGAGCCCTCTATTCTTCCATATACTCCTGGGAACCTTCTCTGAAGTTAAAAGAAGAACACATTTGGAACTGGGATACATCACAGTCTTCAACCAACCAAGAACACACCATTGTCACTCAATACTTAAAGCCAATGAAGGATGGAATCAATGGAGAAGGGAAAATCACTGAATTAAGGGGGAGGGTATGTGATGAATTGCAGGGATTCATCCCTTTTCTCTAATAGGGAGCCCCTTCCTGTGAGGCTAGCGAGGGGAGCCAACGCCGCAATACCCTGACTAGGGATACAGGCAAGTGGGACCTCACCGGAAAAGACTCTGCCTTTGGGAACAAGGACTCCCATTCCCAGGAGGAACTCCATAGAGGACCTGCCAAAGTACCATTGTTTAACCTTCCTGGTAACAAGATCTGTGAAGAAAAGATCAATATGTGTTATTGCCAGCATGAAATTGAAAACCTCCTTTTAAGCTCCAATTCTACTGGGATGAAGAAGAGGGCGTGTGGAGGAGAAGAGAGTTCACAACAGACAGAGAAAAAGGGACAGCTACTTGCACTGGGGAAGCCCCATGGCTAAGTCAATCTAAAAAGAGGAGAAGCCTGGGGAAATAAACAGAGAGCCAATGAGTTTCAAAGGGAGACACATGCTGAATCCAGAGTGCAGCAGAGGCAAGACGAACAGAGTCTTACAGTCAGAGGAGACAGAGAGTTGACAGATGTGCGACCATCGGTAGAAAGAGCAGGCTCGGACTGGCCAATAGGCCAATATGCAAATGGCCGAACCAAAAACACAAAATACTGGTGTGGGCCAGTTGTTTGGTCAAAGTGGGCCACTTTTTTGGCCAATTTGGGCTGGTTTGATGAGTTAATTTGGTCTGCGGCTAGTAGTTTTGACAAGTGTTGATGAATGAATATTCTTGAAAATGCACAATTTGCATCACGCTTTATCACAAAACTCCCCTCCGTTACTATTCAAGTGTCAAAAAAGAAATGAATAGCTATTTGCAACTGTGCACCACTTTTTCATTGGTGCACGTGTCAATTTTATGGCCCAGTCCGACCCTGAAGAAGAGGGTCAGGTGAGCTGAAGCCAGATGTGTAGCGCACCAAATCCCAGCAGGAGAAAGAAGCAGAGATTGGTGGAGCGGCCATGGGGAGCTTGTGGTGGACTGGAGGTCCACATAATGACGCTGAAACCATTCTGCCACGTCAGGTTAAAGATAAGCCAGTACCCGAGAGACCAGAAAGCCATCCAGGACAAACAAAGAGAGAGGAAGGGAGCGAGAAGACCCGAGACGTTAGACAAAGAGGAAAGGAAGCCCAGCCTGAACAAAGGAGAACCCTGGGGATGTTAACCCTAAACACAAAAGGTAATGAGGATAACGAAGACACAGGGGAGAGTATGAGAATCATTATTAGAATACTCCTACTTGTCATGGTTGAGGGAAAGAAAGTATAACGAGAGTGAACGGGAATCATTATTGGAACGCTCATACTCCTCCCAGTCAAGAGAGAGAAAATATAACAAGAGTGAATGACAATCATTTTTGGAATGATCATACTCGTCACAGTCAAGATAGAGATAATATAACAACAGTGAATGAGAGTCATTGTTGAACACTCATACTCATCTCAGTCTAGAAGAAAGTGTTGTACGGCTAGTACAAAGAGAAGTGGATGAGATATACTTTTGAAAGGATCCAATTAGTAATGATTCATACCAAGAAACTATACATGAAAAAACAGAGCAGGTGATTAGGGAGAAACCTGAGAACAAGCTGGACTCTGTACAACCATATCCAGATAAAGGGGTATTAGAACATGATTTACTTGTAGTAACTCTGTAAACTGACTACTTGAAAACTGTTCTAATGCCACTTCCTTATGTATTGTATTCATGTTACCCTTGCCTTTTTTAATTCGTGCAAAAGTTAAACAAGTTCAACCTTACACAATACTGAAATTAGTTGTCGAAATATAAACATCATTTAACATGCAGAAACAAATATAAAGAGTATACAGTTATTACAAAATATAAGCCTTACACAGTCTCCTTCATCTTCTAAAATTAATTTTAAATTTTGGAGTACAGCTAAAATCACTGATGTGCGACTCCCTTCTAAAATACAGTACCAAAAAGTAGTCTTATTTGTTTTTTCTTGAACGATAGCCACATTTTAAATGTGATATGCTCTTAATTTTCTAAAATAAAATACATTCAATACAGTATGGAAGAATGATTCAATGACACTCGAGTTACAAAATCGGCATAACGCTTTCATCTGACTTGTTCTTGAGCTCACATTCAGAATTTCTCTTTCAGGAACTAAACTTAACCTCAGTTTCAGGAATCTTGTTATCTCAATAAAACTGGGGCATTTAATGAAATATTGGGGATGCTCATTCAACTTTTTTCTTCCCTAGCAGGATCTCTGAATTAGGCAATATGACCCGAGGAGGGGGGCCTTTACTGGTTGGTTAATGCCCCCGGAGCCATAGTTAGAAGCCAGAGTGAAGCAAGGGCTTTAACTGAGCCCCAGAGGCATTACCTGACCAGTAATGGCCCCCGTTCAAGGGTAATATTGCCATTAGTATCGCGGCACGTCGTACCGAGGTACTAATGGTACTAATGCCAATTTTTCTCAAGTCAAGTCGAGAAACGGCACGGTGACCGAGAAAAAAAATAAAATAAAATGTCCGCCAAGGATCGACGAGAAGGGACTATGCGCAGTCCTTTCTCCCTTTCCATGGTGGCCATTAATATCAAAGTGAAAAAAAAGTTGGTCGGAGCATTCTCGGACAGGTAAGGCCCATGTCCATAAATACAATCAAATTCTCATAATCTTTTCTTGCTTTTCTTTTGTTCGAAGATTAGTCACTCTATATTTCCCAGCAGTTTTCCTTAGTAATTCACAGTCATGTGTGAAATCATTAAGGACCCTAGAGGACTTTCTTCCTACTTTCACTGCCAGCACCTCATACAGAGAAATACCTCTGCGAGAAAGGGGAAGGGAACTGCCAGCAACAAGGTGGGTTCCTGGCTACTTTGCACAAAATCAAAGAGCGTTTTGCAAAGATAACCAGAATCAGACATCTTTATATTTGACAAATATGTCTGTGTCTCAAAAGGTGGTATGTTTGAATCACTAAGCACGTAAAACATATTGGCCTTGGTGCATATTTAATTTTCCATTAAAGCATGTGTTACCTTGAACCATAATATTTTGGATACGGCATCTGGCACTCCATTAGGTTCAATGGGCTGCATTTGATAAGAGTAGGGTTTGAGAGGGTAAGTTTGGCTCAGGGTAACAATGTCTTGTGTAAAGAGCTGCGTGCATGTCCAGCCTCCAAAGCCCAGACATTTCTAAAGAATTATATATATATATATATATATATATATATATATATATATATATATATATATATATATATATATATACATAGGAGCCACGTTTTTCCCCTTTGTCCCAACCAAGGTAACTGTAAATTGGGGCCATTGCGATGAATTATACCTCTTCAGGCAAAACCCAGTTTTAGCATCTCCTTTCCTCGCAAAAGGGTCAGATGTGCTGCCGGTTAGGCCAGTCGCTTAGTCATTACCTTAAATAGCACAGAAAAATCCATTGATAAGCCATTGGTACCACCCGAACTTCTATTGTAGCAGATGTTGGCTGTAGAGTTGCACCATCCACTGGGTCAGGGGTCAGCAACCTTTGGCTTTCCAGATGTTTGGACTACAACTTCCATCAACACTAATCAGTGTAGACAATGTTGAGGGATCATGGGAGTTGTAGTCTGGAGAGCTGCAGGTTGCGGTCCACTGCCCCAGCTGCTTCTTTATTAGCATGAACATTGCCTGTTTCATTTGCAGGATAAGAAGTTAGTCCTCTCAGTTCTTTTGAAAGATTTCAGTCCCATTCACTTTCCCCTACATTTCCTCTACAACATGCGGTTTTCCACCTGTAATGGGGAGCTTGGGATTAACAACGTTCTTCACGTTGTGGGACATTGATTTGGCACCTGACAATTTGACAATCGTATCCTCCCACCCGCGCCTTCCCATACTCCTCCTTCCTAGGCAATTTGAGGTTGTCATACTTATTGAAATGCAGTCATGAAAGATAATGTAGGGTCAAGTTAAGAAACTGGGAGAATATATTGGTCGGACTCTGAAACCAAGCAGGATTATCACACCCATGTTCCATTTGGAGCTTCTGGTTGTAAAAACACCAAAAGTGTATTCATGGCTAACCCCCCAGGGGTAGTTCCCAAATATCACAGATCCTGGACGGTTCTCATGTAATCCTAATGCTTCTCAATCTTTGGTGGGCTATTGTTGACTACATTTGTTAAACACCAACATCACCTCCTTAGTGACACAACCAAAGTTACATTCATCCTGCCTTAACATATGAAGTATGCCACGAGGAGGACTATTCTTTTGATCATGAAATATAGCACTTGCCATTGCCGTTATGCTGACTTAATGCATAAATGTAAATCCATCTATTGAAAATGGCACCTGGCACAAGCAGGTAACCAGCATTGCTGACCTTATGCATGGACACATTGTCAACATTCAGCAATTGGTAACCTATGCAAACTCACATGATAAGCAGGTTCTGCATTCTATCAAAATGTCTAAAACTACCTTTTATGTAACAAACATCCAGTGACTCTGGAATATTTTGACGTTAATAGTGCTGAATGCGTTGAACTTGGTGAGGTCCTTTCCTCAAGTGTTTTCTGCAGACGTGGTTGCTGGATGCTCCGCAGGCAGCTGTGTAGGAACTTATAAAGCCTCTATGACTTCTAACGCCTCGGTACCCTCCACCCCCAGCCTGGTGAGAGTCTGCAATTCCGCTGAAGCAGATAAGTGGCGTGTGGTAGAGTGCAAGAGTTCCAGACCTGATATACCAGAAGTAGAGTGCTGCACCACTTGAAAGAAGGTGAGGTGACTGCAGCTACAGTCAGGTAGTGTAGAGGGGCAGACAGGCAGGCATCGCAGGAATGGACCTTCTGTTCAGTCCTGGTGGATATACCTACAGGTCCACCGATGTATAGCCCTCTACATCTCATTGCCTTTATGCACGCTGATGAGAGTGTTTGCCTGGTGATTAAGGAAGGTGCTTGGGCACTGAGCCCTCCTCGATAAATGCTGCTCTTGGTTTTATTTAAATTATTAGCAACTTCTGCAGTGTTTGCTGACGAGTGATTGATTTTGTGTGATGCTGGCTAAATATATAAAGTGCAGTTTTGCCGGTGGAGGCATTGTGGAACTTTCGCTTCCTGGTTGGTACCTGAACCTGGCCTTTGGAAAACACAGTACGCACTTTAGAAAAGCAGCCACGGAGCATCAAGCAGAGTGTGAGTGCTGTCTTGGCGGTGGAGGCAATGTGGATCCTTCGCTTCCCGGTTGGTGTTTTATCCAGACTTTGGAAATACTGCAGGCGCTTTAAAAAAGCAGCCGCCGGTGAGGAGCACTGAGCGGAGTGTGAGTGCAAGTATGGTCCTGGCGGTCTGTGTTGGGGTAAGGAGGCTTACTATGAGGAAAGGTACTCCACAGAGGTCATGGTCTGACAACAAATAGTGAGTTTTTACCAGCATTTGCAATTTCCTTGAAGTCTTACAATTGAAATGTACGTACTAAGAAGTAAGAACTCGGTGATGCCCCCTCGGATGTGGCCTCGGAAGGGGTCACAGATGCGGACATAATTCCACACAATCCTTCTTATTCAGTAGCAGCAGTTTCTAAACTCCCTCTCCCCACTAGTGAGCAAAACAAAAATGCAGGAAAAAATCCTCCGCTGATGCAGGGAAAAATCGTAGTAAATGTGTACAATGTGGGAGACGCTTCCCTTATGAAAATCCCTTTAGATGAAACTACTCTGAGCGAGCCGGTTCCCCAATCACTATGCATGGCAACTTAAAGCCCTAATGGTGACCTTCCTTTATCACCAAAAATTCTTCCTGCCTTAACCTTACCCTCTATGCTCATACAAAGAGCTGACACCCCTATTGAAATAGGGGTGAGTGCCTTGACGTAACATGATGTTTCGGATATCTATAAACTTGATAATCTTTTGGGCTCAGCAAGACTATTCAGCTCCGATAATCAATAGATCATTTTAGCCCTCTAGGCTCTCGTATGAACACTCTCTGACTCATATATACTCACCACACTTAAGGGAACCCATCAGGCAACACTCAACTTTGGGCCAACCTTCACTCCTTGCCTTGAACTTTATACTTTGAACACATTAGTTAAAATGTATGATAACATTTATGAAGAGTTTAAACAGCAAAAAGTAATACTGAACTCTTGCAACTCTTGCAACTCAAAAATAAAATTTTTAGAAGGTGTAAAAGAGGACAACTGTTTTACTTGGGCACCAATTGAGGGAACATCAGGAGTCAGAGTTACATTTATATCCACTGTGTTAAAAACATCTCCTTACCTCCAAAAGGCTAAATGAATCCACTAAATTGACGCAGCTTTGATGAAGGGTCACAGCCAAGGGAATCCTTAGGGATATTCATACTCAGAAGGGCAAGAATTCACAAGAAATGTGTAAGTCAATAGTGGAAATGGACTCTAAGATAAAAAAAATCAACAATAAAAAGAAGTAAAAATAATTAGAAGAGTGTACCAATACGGAAAAATAATGGGTCTTGATAATTTCTCAAAAAGCCTTGAGTTTGGCTTAAAATCTCTCCAAGTCCATATAGAATGAAAGGTTTTGTTCTTATATTACAAAGTCACCAATCCTCCTCCTAATTCTTTATTCTTCAGGCACAGTGAGTTAAGAGATCAATCTGCTTGCACTGTGTTCGACAGCTGGAGGAATACATTCACAACAATACTAGTAAAACAAGATCTAATTGAAGAAGACTTGGTGGCAGCTATGTTAAATTGTTTTGTTTTACCTGTCTAAGAGAAAAAGAAGTAGGTGATCTACTGGTATATTTAAGAAAATCTCTGAACAGGTGATGGAGATATAACTTCTCAAGATTGAAAATGAACCCCCATACCAGACAAGAAATAATCAGCATAAAATCCAAACTTCCTCCTCAGGATAAACTCTAAATACTGCGATGATACTTCAGAGCTTGAAAGTATAGAGCATATCATTATGCATTGTCTCTCCCTCCAAACCAAATGTCTACTCCATTATGAAAATGTGTGGAGCGGTTCATGTATATGCCACATGAGTTGATTTGGGATAATATTATTGGTGGGATATCCTTGTCTATGTCTATTGCTCTAATGACATTTATTCCTGATATTTTAGATTTTGAAGGTGGATTTTTTTTACAAGATGTACATTTGGGATACTATGAACTTACTTGTTTTCTTTTCTTTTCTGTCTTCTTTTATTTGTGATTCTTTGTTTCTTGACCTTGTTGAAATTATTCATTAGGAGCAGTGGTGACTACACACACAGATACTGTTGTGTGCCGGCTCCGGAATCCCAAGCCAGCTGAAGCACCCTGCCTTCCAGCGGCAGTACCCGATATCAGCAAACATTACCAGCTACCCGAGCAGAGACTAGGATTACCCTGTCACGATTTGGAGGAGCACATGTCATCCCTGAAACAAGAAAATAGAAGAGAGACTCTACCTCTTTTACCTGAGCAGGGTCAGTTTGGCTATCACAACAAAGTTAAATGAGTGGGCCTCAGGTTTCTCTTCTAACATAGCGTTTTGAACGATCACAAAACCTGCAATATTCTGACGTGGTAAGCTATTTTCCAGTCAACAGCTAGATGTTGCCTAATGCACAGAACAGGCAATACAACAAAGAGAAAACAATAGCAAGTTTCAACAAGTCACTGACGTGCACCACTCATCCACTGCTGCATCTGCAGGAACGGAATAAAACCACTCTTTGGCTTTACAAACCCAAAACTCGCTTGCTTTCAAGAACCGCTACAAAAACAGAATCCACTGAATGGATATAAAGTAGTTCAGTTCATCACAAAATAAATCATGAAGTTCTTCATTCACTCATATTCAATAACAACACCTTTAAAGAAACCAGCATTTTCTGTCTGCTAGTACTTACATGTCAGCAGTACTCCAGCAGTCCAGTAGTACTACGGCGATACGTTTCAACCCTTCTGATGACACCACTACTACAGTGGAGAACAGCAATGCTATCCACCCGAATCTTCACATGAAGACAACATCTGGCAAACGATGCACCTCACCTTCCCAACCTCCCCTAAAAGCAGCTTCGGTGAATGCTAGATATATCCCGGCCCATGCACTCAACATTGCAGTCCTCATCACTAACAACAAGCTTGCTATTTTAGCCATTTCTGAAACATGGCTTCATGCCGCTACTGGCCCCTCATTGTCTCTCGCCATTCCACCCAAATAAACCATCTATCGGGAAGAAAGAGCAGACTGCAGAGGCTGCAAGGTTGCACTCCTGACGACTAAAAACAACCTCTTGCATACCTCCACGATAACCACACGTGGTTTATCATGCTCCTGGCCCTCTCCTCTCATTTGAAGAGGACATCTTGCACCTCTTTGCCAATGTCAAACATACCTCCAAAGCCATACTTCTTGGTGATTTCAACCTGGAACTCAATGATGAGTCAGATCTTAATGCCTTATTCCTAGCCAACTCCCTCAATGAACTAGGATTTGCCCAACACATCCTTAGTGCCACCCACACCAAAGGCCAAACTCTGGATTGGCTAGCTGCCCTCAGCTGTAACACAGCCGTCACATCCAATCAGTCATGCCCTTGGACCGACCACAACGTCATCCTATTCACTATTCCAGTGTCCAATGACCCACCTACAAAGGCCCCACTCCTCTCTGCCACTTCCACTATGAGCAACAGAATTATCACCAAAGCCCACATTCTACCTCTGCTGGATATGCTGGACCACCTGCAGGCGCAACCCAACAACCCCACAGCACTGCTAGACTTGTATTATTTAACGCTCACTCAGGATATCAAGACTGTGGCCCCACTTAAGCTACGGAAAGCTAAAGCAGTCGCACACTGCAATGCTTGGTTTTCCCCTGAACTCAAAGCCCTCTGTCTACTGAAACGCAAGGCAGAAACACTATGGAACAAAAAGCCCACTACGCCCAATAAGGCTTGCCTCATCTTAGCAGCAAAGGAATACAAAAAAGCCATCGTCTCTGAAAAGAGTTCTACCTTCAATACTAGGATTGTTAATGCAAGCTCCAGCGCTAGAGTGCTCTTCTCTATACTACGTGAGCTCCAGGCCTCAGCGCCCACCCCAACTACCTGCACTCAGGACAGCACCTGGTGTGTCAACATCCAAAATGCCTTGTTTCTCAAATTTGACACACTCCAAAAATATATAATTTGAAAAATAAATGCTATGGATAGCACCACTCTTATTATCCCTAATACCAGGCCCCAAGCTTCCGTACAAAATTCGCCCACCTTTGACATCAATCCAGTCACCGAACTCGAGGCAACTCAGATCATCCAAGGGCTTAAACCTTCTCAATGCCAGGGAGACATATTCCCTGCAGCAGTCGCCATGGACTGCGCAAAATCACTCGCACACTTCATGACTACCCTTATCAACGCTTCCTTCTCTTCACACTCTGTGCCTAAGAGTCTTAAGGATTCATGGGTCGGACCACGCTTAAAAAAAATACCCTTAACCCAAACATCCCCACTACCTACCGCCCCATCACCACGGTCCCCTTTCTGCTCAAAATGTTGCATTGCGCAGCTTATCTTCAGTTCCAGACCTCTTTAAACTCTAATAACCTCCTGGGTCTGCGCCAATCGCGTTTCTGACCTGGGTTGGGCACGGAATCAGCCCAGCTAGACCTTAAAATTCAGCTGGATGAAATTAAAGACACTGGCAAAACAGCCTTACTTCTGCTACTCGACCTGTCGGCCACTTTCGACTTAGTGGACCACCACACTTTGTGCCACCACTTGGCAACAGCAGCTCACTTCTCCCCTGGCGCTATCTCATGGATTGCCTCTGTCCTATCTAATAGGACGATGAGAGTGTTCTCCCCTAACGCAGCAGCTCCACCAGCCCCAGTTACATGTGTTGTCCCACAATGATCATTTGTCTCTCCAACATTATACAATGTATTCACCAAACCTTTATTTGACTGACTTGATGATAAAGGAGTCTCCTACACTAACTACACAGATGACATGCAGATCCTTCTCCTGCTCGCTGGCAATTACACTACCGACACAAAAAATCTGCTGTCTGTCTATCACACCATACAGGCATGGTTGGCTTTCCACCTTTTGTGCCACAATGAGGACAAGACAGAACTCCTCCTTGTAGGTTCCCAAACATCACTCAACAAGCTTGATCCATCATAAAAATCATTCACCAGAGAGGGCAACACCATCCTAGTGGCCAGCAATGTCAAGACTTTAGGCGTATACCTTGACACCACACTGTCCTTATCCAGGCAGGTCAATGCGATTGCCTCGTCTGCGGAATACACCACTAAACTCATCAATGCATTCAGACCCTTTCTGTCCCCCGACAACTGCATCACCATTGCAAGAGCACTTACTGGCTCTAAACTGTGTTATTGCAATGTGCTATTTGCATGTACATCTGCACAAAATATTATCGAACTGCAAATTTTCCAAAATAATGCTCTCAGAGCTGCTCACAACAACCCAACGTGGGAAAACATTTCCTCAGCAAGAAGAAAAGTACACTCGCTACGAATCCGTGAGTGCATCACTTTCAAAACCTTAGCAATAACGCATAAATGCCTCTCCAACTTGACACCCAAGTACCTCTCACAAAAACTCTCCAAAGCCTAAACTTCCAGACCAACATAATCCGTTTATTCTCACCACCCCCCATTTCAGATGCAAGATAACTGGGAGGTCCAGTTTCCCGGTCATAGCTTTCAAAGCTTGGAATGCCTTGCCCTTGACATTGAGATCCGAACAATCATATTGGATTTTCTGGAGATAACTTAAAGCCTTACTCGTCTCGCTGAACACTCTCTGGTGATATTTGTTCCACTTCTTTGATTGTACTTACTTGTATGTGATCTTTGTCATGTCTGTCCTTGTGATGTAACCAGCACCTTGATGTCTCTAGGTTAGTGTGCTTTATAAATGCAAAAATAAAAAAAAATAAAAAACTGTTGGTAGGAAGATTCAGTTTGCTTCTAAAAGGTTATAAAATCAATTCAAGGCACCAAAATGGGCATGGATATAAGACAACAAGGCACAGGGCAACATAGCACAGAACAACATATACATGCAGAATAAAATGTATATAATAAACCAAAAACATGGCATTCAAAATAAAGTTATATGGCCCCTCTCTCTCACTCTCTGCATCCAGCATCCACCACAGGTCTAGGGATGGAAGGGGTTTTATAAGTTCTCAACCAGAGAAACTCTCTTCTGACCTAGCTTACATGTGACCAACCAATTCACGCATCACAGCTACCCGCTCTTATTCCTCGAGCGTATAAACAGTAATCCTTTGGACTATGGCATTTCCCTGGTTATCTTGCTGTCTCTTTTCCAAGGCCTTCTTGTGAAAGAACAAGATTCCAGAGCAAGCTGTGTAATCTGCATTGAGCATAATGATTTGAGCTGCTAGAATAAAATGAGGCCTGCTACATTGGCACACTGTAATATTAGACATGTTCTATACTTACACAGGGATGCCTGAAATGCACACCCTTATCACACCTAAAGTGCATATATATGTTGCAGGCTGAACTGCTCAGCATCTCACTACCTTCAAAGATAAATGCTAACTCAGAAACACATCCCTCTGTGTTTGAAACATAACATTAGGAAGCATCATTAACTTGCTTAGATTCTTCCCACTACACATCTAATAATCCTACAAGAACCTCTCTTGCTCAATAAGCACATTAATGCGCTTTTAACCATATAGTCTTAAGCGACATCAGGCGTGTTTCAGGTTCATGTGGGAATTTTACAGAGCAAGCAGTTGCATCAAAACACGGAGTTTAGTTGGTTAGAAAAGAGAGCTGCAGTACATAACTTGACCTTAACTACCCCCAACAACTACAGACTAATAACCACAGTTCCCTTCCTACCTATCTACAAGTCCACAATTCCTTGATTCCAACAGCCTCCTTGGCCTTCAACAGTCTAGCTTCCGTCCTGGCCACGGGACAGAAACCGCCCACTCAACCTAAAAATCAGATGGATGACATCTGGGCCTTGGGCAAACCTGCCCTACTCCTCTTCCTAGACCTATCGGCGGCCTTTGGCATTGTAGACCACAAAATGCTTTGCCACTACCTCTTTTCCTCAGCACACTTCTCCCCCAATTGCAACTGCCTGGGTCACTTCATTCCTCCAAGGAAGAGCTATGAGAGTATTCTCTGACCATGCTTGTGCCAAACAGGCCATCATCCAATGTGGCGTGCCGCAGGGCTCCTGCATATCCCCCATGCTCTAGAACATTTTCACCAGACCACTATTCAACATAATGATGAGTGTATAGAGCAGATAAGTGTTTTGAGCGGATGAGAGCATAGGAGCGAACAACCTAGTAGAGCAGATGAGTGCATATAGCAGATGAGAGCGTGAAAAGAATGAGTGCATAGAGCAAACGAGTGCCAGGAACGGACAAGTGCGTGGAGCGGAAGAGTGCGCAGAACGGATGTTATACGCAGAGAGTGATAGGTGCGCAGAGAGTGGTAGGTGCGCAGAGAGTGGTAGGTGCGCAGAGGGTGATAGATGCGCAGAGCGGAAGAGTGCGCAGAACAGAGGAGTACACAGATAAAAGGAGTGTGTAGAATGAAGAAGTGAGTAAGAACGAAGGAGTGTGTAGAATTAATGAATGTGTTGGTCAGATTAGTGGGTAGAGCAGATGAATGTATGGAGCAGACGAATGTATGGAGCAGACGAGTGCGTAAGTGCGAAAGAATGCGTGAGAGCGGAGGGGGGAGTGAGAGCAGAGGGGGGCGTGAGAGCGGGTGAGTGCGTAGAGCGGTTGAGTGCGTAGAGCAGATGAGTGAGTAGAGCGGATGAGTGCGTAGAGCAGATGAATGCGTAGTGCATGCAGAGCGGATGAGTGCCTAGAGCGGATGAGTGCCTAGAGCAGATGAGTGCGTAGAGTGGATGAGTGCATAGAACGGATGACTACTTAGGGCTGTTAAGTGCCTAGAGAGGACGGAACGGATGAAGTTTGTGGAAGGAATGGGTGACGTATTTGGATGGAACGGGTGACGTATGTGGAGGAAACAGGTGACGTATGCGGGTGAAACAGGTGAAATATGTGGATGGAAGGATGAAATATGTGGATGGAAGGGTGAAATATGTGGACAGAACAAATTAAGTGTGTGGAAGGTACTGGTGTAATATGTGAAAGGTTCCAGGAAGTATGTGGATGGTACAGGTGAAATATGAGGTACAGGTGAAATACAAGTTCATAAAACAACGCGAATAGAGCAGGCTGGAGTGCATGGAGCGGATTGGAGACCATGGAGCGGACTTGACGGCATGGAGCGAACTAGAGTGCATAGAATTGCGCGACTTACATGGAATGGTTGGAATGCATGGAACGTTCAATGAGCATGTAACCCACCGTCTCACGTCACCACACTTACTCTCTTCTTTACACCACCACTCAACTAGAACACAGAGATACTATGACACCATTCGGTATAACTGTTCTCATACCAACATCTGCCTCATACTCCCCATCACTCTAACTAAACACTGCTGGTTACGCACCCCCCAGCCAGGCGTTCTCCTCAGGCCTAACGCAGCCACAATTGGTCTGGATAAATCCTGTCAGAACGAACACATACTCTTGACCTCTCAACCACCACACCTACCGCTAAGAAACAGCTATTTCACAAATACCGCACCAGCTGCACACATACCCGGTGCTCACACGCACCTTTGACTCTCTCTACTCTCTCTACTGACCTGAACTTCGGTTCCCAAGGGCGTTCAACCTACCATAGCCTTCAGACCATACCAATGGTATATAAGGCGCCATATAAATGCAAAGTAACATAACATAACATAGCAGTGCAGATGTAACTCATCTTCAGCCTCTCGGTATGTTACCATGGAAACAGATACTGAGAGGCTGACCGGCGCTAGAGGGATGGCCTACATAGCGGGCTGTCCCCTCTGGCCACCCCCTTCTGGTTGCTGGTCATGCCTCTCCTCTTCCCCCCCCCTCAGCGAGGCGGAAGAGGCGTCCCCGGGGACCTGGCTTCCGGTCAGGTCTCCCTGGGGACATTTATAAGGGCGGGAGCTGCGGGCCATCAGTCTCATTGCCCAGCAGCTCCCGCCTTGTGTGAATCTCAGGAGGAGTGGTAAGTATGGGGGGGTAACAGGGGTCTGCTCGCAGGCATACTTGTCAGCTTGAGCGGACCCGACTCGTGCAGGGGATCTATCCATCTATCCCGATATCTTGGTTTCTCTATGTTTCTCTTTGGCCGCCACGAGGGCCAGGTACGATACGTAACGGGCAAGGGGGATTGCATCGGAGTAATGGTTGCGCTTCCATCTACAGTATGGGAGCCTGCGGGTTCAAGGTAGCTACCGGAGACAATGATTGATTTCAAACGTCGCAATATGCCTGCCCCCCCGTTTTTGTCAGATGTTGAAATATGCCTCCCCTTTATTCGGTCCATGATTCCCATGAGCGCGAACACTATGAATGTATATGTGTGGTTTGAATTCATGTCCGCCGTGCATGCGCTTGTTGTTATTATGAGGCAGTCACGAGGGAAAGCTTTTGTAGCCGTTTACGGGCATCATTTGGTTGTTAGGTTGCTGAGGCCCGAGAGCTAAGGTGTAGGGAATTTTAGCTCTAGTCCAGGCTGATCATGTGGCGCAGCAGATAGAGCGCTTGCAGTTACAGTAAAGCAGAGCCTGCTAATGCAGGTTCGAGTCTCAGCCGGACCTTAAATATGTCTTTTGAATTTCGAGGCGTTTATCAAATATACATTGTGGGCGGAAATTGCCGGGGCTCGATCTCCGTGTATTTTTTGTCGATGGAGAGGTAATAATGGCCGCCGCGCCATGCGTTTGTTCTGTTTAAAAATGCAAGGTTCGTCCAAAGCGTCTCGGGCCCATGTAGGGCTTGTATCTTTCGGTAGTGTTGTTTGTTGTGGCCCGAGAGCTTAGGCCTTTAAAGGTTGGCTCCACCTGAGCCGGTCTGGTGGCTCAACGAATAGAGCACTCGCATTTACAGGCTGAGCCTGCTAGCGCAGGTAGGGTATTAATAATAAGGTTTTCTTCTCCGGAGCTCCGGTTCGAGTCCCCGATTTAATCGAAACATTTTCCCCCCAGCGCTAACATCGTTTAGTTAAATTTGGTGTGTCATCGTAGCCTCCGCGCCATGTTTTTGCGTTTGTTGCTTTGTTCTCCCGAGCGCGAACACTGCCACCGCGCCATGCGTTTGTTTTGTTGCTGCTATTACGCTTAAAGTGGCGTACAGCCATGTAAGGGCTCAAGTGGCACAGCTAGTTGAGCGCTGTGTCAGGTTGCCCACATCGTTGTGTGGGCGGACCCCGGTTGGGTCCTCAGGACATGACGTCCCGGACGTGACGTCAGGGGAAGGGGGGAGGGACGAGGGAAGTTTCGGCAGTTCCGCCGGCATTGTCAATAAAGAAGGTTATGCAGTAGACTGGCTCCTGCGTGTTATTCCGGCGTGCGCCGGATCAGCTGCTTGGGCCCGCTTCAACACGAAGCGGGGACCCAACACTGGCGACGAGCGGGCGCGGACCCCGCAGGCACCGTGCCGAGGTCTGCAGCCGAGCAGTTTAGCGCGTCGGCGCGCCTCGGGCACGGGTGCCCACCCGGCAAGGCCCGGCCTCCCGCGTGACAGAGGCCTCACCTTCAGCCCGTCACCCTCGGCTACAACGGGTGCACCGTGGGAGAGCGGCTCCGGCTCCCGCGTGACATTATTTGGCAAGCCGAGACACAGGCGCTCCGGCACCGCTGGGCACTCGTCACGAGTGGCCCCGCCCCGACACGATAAGCACAGCGTGAGCGCGGCCCCGGCCCCGCGTGACACGGCAAACACCCGCGCAGAGACGCCCACAGGACACGGGTGCTCTGAACCCGCGAAGGCACCCCGCCACAAGCGGCCCCGCCCCCACACGTGGGAGTTCAAGTGAAGACGTGCGAGGATCCAGCGCCCAGCAGGAGCACAGGCCAGAGGCCACAGCACAGGCCAAAGGCCACACCACGAGGAAGACCCAACGTAGGTGCCCACAGTGCATCACAAATTTGCACAAAAGTCAGCGCCACCACACCCTCACGGCGGCACAGTCATGTCGGACACCGCGACCACCCCGGCGTCCTCCTCAGTAGGAGCAGGACAGGCATCTGGAAGCGCCGACACTGCGCGGGACAACAACCTGCAGGCACACCAGGAAGGTGCAGCCCAAGTCATGCATATGCCCAACCCATTTGAAATCAGAGACACCTCCAACTTAGGGCCCAGATGGAACATATGGTTACGAGACTTCAAGTTCTACACAGGGGCCATAGGATTGACGGACGATACGAGGCTGAAAAACACGTTGTTCATGGTAGTGGGACCGGCGGTACGAGACATTGCGGGGGAGTTGCTGGATGTAGACACCGTCACATATGGCCAACTACATGCCAAACTGTCTGAATACTTCGCAACGCATACAAACGTGGATTATTAGCGCCACATGTTCCACACAACAAGACAGGAAAAATGGGAGTCCATAGACAGTTTTGTGATGCGACTACGCATCAAAGTGAAACATTGTGAATTCCACAGATACTCCAACGAAGAGGCGCTCAGGTCCCAAGTGATAGCTGGATGCCTCTCACAGCCTTTCCGCAAGCAACTGTTACAGAAACAACGGTCACTAGAAGAAATCCTTGCGCTGGCCCGCATGGAAGCAGCGGTGGGCTCGCAACTGGACAACCTCGGCAAGGTGTCCATTCACCAACCCAGCGACAACGCAGAAGTAATCAACAAGTTATACACCCACCCAAGTCAGACCACCAAACACCCCGATGCCACGTGCTTCAAATGCGGCTACGAATATCCACACTCTGGCACATGCCCGGCCATAGGGCAGAAGTGCGCCCCCACAGCACCACGGGTGTATGCCCGGCAGACCTAATGTTCCGAAGACCGATCGTCACACGACTACCCGAGGACCCGAGACCACAAAGCCCAACACCGCTGGAACAAGAAGCGCAAGCAAATGACACTGCGAACAAAGCGAAAACAAAGGAGATCACGGACAGGAATAGGAGGGCTCGGGAGAACACAATGCAACCAGGAGACGAAGTATGGCTAAGACAACCCAAGAACAGGAAAGAGGAAGCCACCTTCGCACCCACACCGCTGGTCGTGACACACAAGAAGGGCTCTATGGTCACTGCACAAAGAAATGACCACTCAACAATAACCCGGAACAGCTCGCACTTCAAACGAGTCAGACTGACGCCAGCAGGCCAATGGACATGGGACCGAGACAGTGATGAGGACAGACCACGCGAAGAAGCATATCAGGGAGACGGAGAAGAGTCAGAAGGCGAAGCGCCCCATTCCCCACCTGCCAGGGAGGAGTCGACCCCGAGCAAGACAATCCGACCGCAGAGGAGTCGCATGAAACCGATGCGACTCATCGAGGAGATGGGGTAAGAGAGGGGCCCTTCAACTAACGTGTTAAAAAGGGGGGAGATGTCAGGTTGCCCACATCGTTGTGTGGGCGGACCCCGGTTGGGTCCTCAGGACATGACGTCCCGGACGTGACGTCAGGGGAAGGGGGGAGGGACGAGGGAAGTTTCGGCAGTTCCGCCGGCATTGTCAATAAAGAAGGTTATGCAGTAGACTGGCTCCTGCGTGTTATTCCGGTGTGCGCCGGATCAGCTGCTTGGGCCCGCTTCAACACGAAGCGGGGACCCAACACGCTGGCGCAAGCATTTATACAGAGCCTGCTAACGCAGGTTCGAATCCCGGCAGGGTTGAATTAGGCCTTTCATCCCCGAAATCGATAATTGTGCACTGGTGAGGGGGGGGCGTGGGTTCGGATTTCACAGCAGCCAATGTTTTTGAATTATGGCTGGGGTTTAGCAAGCGCCCGATCTCACACGCCTCTACATATACACCACCACCCTCCGCCCATCCCCAGGTCTGCATGGCCAGCAGTGGCTGTAGTAGCGAGGGCTGGGCCTTGGATTGCTGGAGACCCGAGCGCTAATGCAATGTCCGGAACGTAATGGGCATGTTCTTTATCATTGCCATGGTAATGAATTTATGTTCCTTTGATGTTACTTATTTTTAGTTTCTCGGTTTATAGTGGCCCGCCGCGCATGGTGGATGTTTTTCCACACGTGCCTCTGTGTATTTACCACGATATTTGGATTGCATTAGCGGGGCACAACCCCCAGTGGCTTAAGGGGTAAAGGCTTGTGCATGAACGAAAACTGCCAATTATGTTTTTGTCATGCGCCCTGGCGTATTTACAATTGAGCGCTGTTTTTGAGGGTCGTGGCAACTCCTTGAGGTGATTTTAATTGTAGGATTATTTACGCGCCATGGTAATGAATTTAGGTTTCTGAAATGCAGGGAAAACGTGGACATGGCCGCCACGCCATTATACTGAATGTATGTTTCGGCGATGTTGTTACTTATTTACAGTTTGATCGGTTCACGCGTGGTGGATGTTTTTCTACCCATGCCCTCGGTGTATTTACCACGATATTTGGGTTGCATTAGCTGGGCGAAACCTCCTGTGGTTTGACTAGCATGTGTTGCCGCGTGCTTTTGCGTAATGTGAGAACGGTGTACAATGCGGGTTGTGGTAGCCGATATATCATGGTCGAGTCTACAGCGTTCTGTTTTCTTTGTTGGCTACGGTTGCGATATGCGTTAAGGCATTAAAATAGAAGGTGGGTCGCAGTGCTTTCGGCCCAGTCAACTGATGAGCTGTGATGGTTGTCCATGAGGCGCAAGTAGCGTTTCTTGGCCGCCGCGCCAATGGTACTGCTACTTGCAGGGAAGGCTTACACATTTGATGGGGCCGCGTCAGTCTAAACTGTGGTTGCAAGTTTCGCAATCACAAGTCTTGCGAGTTTACCTTTCTCCTTGCAAGAAACTATTGACTTTGGGAAAAGTTTGACTTTAGGGCAATGTTCATTGGAAGTGGCTGAAAGGTGGTTTTTTCGTGGTTCCGCATTGAGAATTAGATCCCGCCTTAGTGTAAGGAATGCAATTTGTCAGGTGGGAAGACGTCTTCAGAGTTACCGTGTTGTCTGCCTAATTTTGCTGGTAATGCAACATCAGTCCATGGGCGCATATTATGATGTTACTTCAGTGCAAGAGTTATCCATTTTGCTAAGCAGGACGCTATGTCTGTCTTGTTTGCGACCACAGGGAGAGGCTGCTATTACGTGCAGTGGGTTTTTCAAGTTGCTGCATTTGGTATTCGCTGGCCACCGCGCCAATTGTATTGTCAGTTAAACTGTGACCTGGCACGGATGGCCTTCGGAGACGAGGGCGCCATGTGGGGCAAACGGCTGCCGCATAATGACAAGCCTTGTAGGTATCATCCTTCCGGAATTCCATGTCACTTCCTTGTCACTTCCTTGTACTGTTTCGCAATGGGGCACCACACGTTTTGTGATGTATGGCTTGATGCAGACAATGTTTATGCAATCTTTCCCTCCCAGTTCGTGAGTAATTTTGCCCTGGTGTTTCCCTGCTTCCTTGTAAGGCCGCATTAGTCAGTGTGGCCCTAAAGGGTAGTACAATAAGTTGGCAACTTAAAGTGGGGGGACCCAAACTCAGCCGGTGGTGATTGAAGCCGACTATTAGGAGGTGCCACAAGGCGGTGCAGTCAGGTCCAGCATTTCACTTGCTAGCATCCCAGGGGTTCCCTTCACCCTCATTTGAGCGGCTTGAGGGGCCCAGCATTTGTTTGGACCAATGTAAAGGGAATTCTGAGGGCATATATATATAGTTCCAGGGTATGGTAACGTTGCCTTTCGCAATTGATACCTCAGGTGTGTCATGCCTACACACAGGCAGTAGCTTGCTGTTGCCACATAGGAGACGAATTAGTGTATTTTTAGTGGGAGGAAGCGTGTTACTTGGGGCTGGGCAGGTTTTTGTCTTAGAACTGCTCCGGGGCTACCAAGATATAGTGCAGCAATGGGGAAGGCTGGTGCCATGCTCTTAGCCTTTGCCTGGTTTGCATGGAGAATACTTCCAGGGTCACCCGAGCACACTTAGAGGAGGATGGGCATTATTTATCAACAGCCAGCAATGGCCCAAGTGGTAAGTGCCAAGTGGCACAGTGAGTAGAGCGCTCTGCATACCAGGTTCGAACCCCGGCAATGTCAAACTCAGCCTTTCATCCTTCCGAGGTGGATAAATGTGCACCGCACACCGTGGGTAAAAGAAGGGCAGAACAAAAAACATAAGGGTCTTAGAGATGTTCCCCATTGTTGTCGCATTGTTGTTATGGCCTACGGTTCTGGCCAACAAGAGGGTACGTTTGTGGACTGACAATAATGCGGTAGTACAAGCCATTAACTTAGTCTGCATCCTGCCCAGCAATTTTTGAGCTCGCTCAGAAAATTAGTGGAATTATGTCTGTATCACAACATTGAATTTAGAGCTCGACATGTGCCGGGCACTGCAAATATTACTGCTGATGCTCTTTCTCGCTTTCTGTGGTCCAAGTTCCGGAAGGCCCACCCGGAAGGCAACTGGAGGGAGCGCGGTTCAAAAAGGAGTGGTGGCAGCTGGTGGTTGGACAGGGCGCTCGCCGAATAGAGTGAGCGCTCACTCACCCCTGGAATAAGATGTAGATACCAGCAAGGTTATGGTAAGTTCAAGAGCGTGATCTATTATCTGCAGGGCGGAAAACAGACTGCTGAGGAGCAGGTACGCACTTTTTGTGGTTTGGGCACACACATAAGGCATGTCAAAGAATTGGGCAGCACCGCATTTGGCTGCGGTTGCCTCCCACTCCAAAATTGGAGGAAAAGAAAAATGATGATCGCACAAAAGGGTTTTTTGGTGCGCTCTGCATTTGAAAGGCTGGGCCCGTTCGGAGCCAAGGGCTAATGATGTGCGAAAACCAATTGACTTTGGGTTATTGGTAAAATTGTTGGCCACGTTACCTAGCATATGCTTCAGTGAATACGAAATGGCGCTATTCAAGTTGGCATTCGCATGGGCCTTTTTTGGGGCATTTAGGATTAGTGAGCTAGTTTCTGCATCCAAGAAGGACATATCTGGGCGGGCCATTGCTTTGGGGGATGTATCTCTGTTCCACAAAACTCAGGTGAAGGGGTCAGTATATTGTTAAGGAAAAACAAAGCGGACCAGCAAGGAAAAGGTTATAACATAGCTTACATGAGGCCCCCTTTGCGGAATGTTGCCCGGTACACCTTTTTAAGATCTTTATACAGTTGAGAGCTACGAGTGCTGGCCCCCTGCTAACTCAAGCCGACACCTCCCCCGTTTCTGTATTTCAATTCCGCAAAGTGCTGACTATGGCTTCGAGGGCTTCAGGCATCCAGGGTGAAGGATGGTCCACACATAGTTTTAGGATAAGGCAGCTACCACAGCCTTTCAGCAGGGCATGTCTCCCCGGGCGATCATGAAAGTGGGGAGGTGGGAGTCGGGCAGTTATCGACTGTATGTCCGCCCACAGCACAGTGCATTCTCATAAGAATACTAGATACCGAGAGCACTCAAGGGCCGGGGCTGGGTAGTTGGGCGGTTGGATCCTGGGGGAGCAAAAGACTTATGGTGAGGTATGTTTTTCCCCACAGATGATGCAGCGTGGTTGATCGGCCACTCATTTGTGACACGTGCGGAAAAAAGGGCTAGGCAATGGATGATCGGCCACAAACTGGGATTCAAGGGTACCGAGTGTGTGTGGCTGCGCACTCCGGAATGAGGTGGCATTCCTTGCTGCCTGCCATTCACTGGCGACTCCAGTGGAGACGGGCACCAAGGCGGTTATTGATTCATTTGAGGGGCAACGATCTGGCCAAGTTAGGTCGCGGACGCTTGCTCGCCCAAATACAGGTGACTTTGCGCATAGTGGCGCACGAGTTACCAGGCACTGAAATATTCTGGTCAGAAATGGTGCAAGGGCAGGTTTTGGGAGCGACGCCATTTCTGTGGCCGGCATGGAAAAATCCAGGAAGTGCCTCAACCTATCTGACAAAGGCAACAATGTTTTCCTGACGGCTACACTTGGTGAGCTAAGGAGGGCTGGTTGCAAATAAACCAATGGTGAGTATGGTAACAATGTGGATGCTAAGTGAACGTTTTTAAAGAGAAGTAAGGTCTGAGGGTTTGGGGGCATTGATGGCAGCCGGAGCCACCATCAAAGCGTGGCGAAGTATCGGGGCGGTCCTAGCCAATGAGGAACTTCACGCTGCAGCTGCAGCGGCTCGGGATTGGCCGGGCTCGAGCCGATCCCTCGACGGGCACTGACTCCCTTCCTTAGGGCTCTGGGCCAACAATCTTCCTGGTCAGTGCCCCTGAGTGTCCCGCTGGTTGTACCAGTGTAGCTGGGTATTAACCAGCAGTTTTGTCAGTTTGGCCAGTGGCTAAAGAGGTGACATGGTTCACCCGTATCTGACTGTTTGGCCAGTGGCTAAAGAGGTGACATGGTTCACCCGTATCTGACTGTTTGGCCAGTGGCTAAAGAGGTGACCTGGTTCACCCGTATCTGACTGTTTTTGTGATGTGGCTGGGACCGTCCCAAGTTGTCTTGCTCCTAATAAACTGTGACCTTGTGTTTTCCAAAGAACTTTAAAAAAGTTGTCTGTGTATTCATTTCAGTGTGTTATTGTACTGACCAAAGGAGGTGGGGGTGTCCAATGGGGATCTCCCCGCTAAGAGGCTGACCGGCCCCCGCAGGGGGCGCTAGAGGGACGGCCTACATAGCGGGCTGTCCCCTCTGGCCACCCCCTTCCGGTTGCTGGTCATGCCTCTCCTCTCCCCCCCCCTCAGCGAGGCGGAAGAGGTGTCCCCGGGGACCTGGCTTCCGGTCGGGTCTCCCTGGGGACATTTATAAGGGCGGGAGCTGCGGGCCATCAGTCTCATTGCCCAGCAGCTCCCGCCTTGTGTGAATCCCCACCCACCACGCCTGATAAGTAAAGTAATGGGCCGAACAAGTTGAAGGTCGGTAAGATTCTGAGTTGGAGTTAATACGTGCAGACCGGTAGTAAGAGTAGGATCAAGGTGAGGCTTTCGCATCATCAATATAAGTAGTAAGGTGCACATAGTAGAAGTATTGATAAAATAAGTTTAGTGTGTTGTATGATTTGTTCCTAATTTCTCTTCTCTTGTTACAGGCGGAGTATCGGGGCGGTCCTAGCCAATGAGGAACTTCACGCTGCAGCTGCAGCGGCTCGGGATTGGCCGGGCTCGAGCCAATCCCTCGACGGGCACTGACTCCCTTCCTTAGGGCTCTGGGCCAACAATCTTCCTGGTCAGTGCCCCTGAGTGTCCCGCTGGTTGTACCAGTGTAGCTGGGTATTAACCAGCAATTTTGTCAGTTTGGCCAGTGGCTAAAGAGGTGACATGGTTCACCCGTATCTGACTGTTTGGCCAGTGGCTAAAGAGGTGACATGGTTCACCCGTATCTGACTGTTTGGCCAGTGGCTAAAGAGGTGACCTGGTTCACCCGTATCTGACTGTTTTTGTGATGTGGCTGGGACCGTCCCAAGTTGTCTTGCTCCTAATAAACTGTGACCTTGTGTTTTCCAAAGAACTTTAAAAAAGTTGTCTGTGTATTCATTTCAGTGTGTTATTGTACTGACCAAAGGAGGTGGGGGTGTCCAATGGGGATCTCTCCGCTATGTATGTGTCTTGCCCATACCTTCATAAGGAACTTATCAGATGGAATGTGCTCAGGCGTGTTGAGCGGAGAAGTAAGTGGATAGGTGAGGTGGCGTTGGAAATAACAGTATATGAGGTTGGCGACAGAAAATGGAAGCCGATAGTTATGTAAGTATATTCCTAGCACTCTTCTGTCTTGTGTTTTCCAAGACAGAGAACAGCTTAGAAGATGGCAGCAGCCGATTCCTAAATGTTCCAACCTGCTATATGATGGAAGGGTTTCTGGGAAACGTTCAAGGAAGACAAATACACTCCACAGGCCCCACAACTGGAAGTCATGTTTTAAACATAGTGCAGTCTATGGAAGACTTGGCCTCGATTATTTGGACGTCTTTTGTCTTTTTCTGGATTTCAAAACAGTCTGGAAAGGGCTGAACTGCTACCCTTCAATTAATTGCTCATGCGCAGGTTAAAACCACCGAAGATAATGTCAACTGGACCCTGCAGAGCCTTAAATGCCCCATTCTGCTCCTCTACACCCAGTGAAAGGCATCTCTCTAAATGACTCCCACACATCCCTATTTATCACTGCTTCTCTCACTGCCGCCACTTTCTTCACGCAATTTGACAAGGCTGGAAAAGCACACCCGTACTTAAGATGGTTTCAACTGATAAACAGCGGGGAAAACGCGTTTTCATACACGTTTCCTATTTCCACCACTTGCACTGGAGGACATGTACAATACAATTTATAAGTGAGGGGTGGGCTTTATCACTTCCTTCTATAATCCATGTCCGCACAAACAAAACAAGCATTGGTGAAGCCAACTATCTTGGCTTTGCAAACGGAAACTGATTTAGTCTCATAGGCCACCTACAAGGTCAGAGGAAGCGAGTCAGGGGCGGTAGCCTCTGTTGGGATGGTCCCCAATGCTTGGCTCTGTTTGGCTATGGATTGGAATGGTCTGCCATTCTTGGCGAGAGTTGATTGTGGTTGCAGATGGTATTGTTTGTAGATAATGGTTGCCAACTCTTGGTTATGTTTGGCTATTGTTAGCAATGGTTTACAAACTTTACAATGTTTCTTAATGGTCAACTATGATCGGCGATGGTCCGCTATGGTCGGCAATCATTGGCGATGGATCACAATGGTCCGTAATATTCAACTGTGGTCGCTGATAATCAAATATGGTGCGGTATGTAGCTGGCCAGGGTACCTGCCCACTGCTTAAACCTGAGAATCTGATGCATCGTGAATAATACCAAATGCCTGACTTTGAAATGAATTCCAATCACGGCACATGGCAATACAGACAAACAACAGTCAATATTTGCCTCTGAAATGCCACTCTCATCTCCACACACACTAGCAGTAAACTTCTCTTACGTACAGTTGGAGGTTAACCACCACCTAGATGAGAGAAAACTAAAAATAGTAATACCATGCAAATTCCAGTGATGTGTGGTATAAACACAAGTTCCAACATGAAGAGGCTGATCTATGCATTCATATGTCTAACCACCAGTCATTCTATTTTTCTTTTGTGACATCACTCTCTCCTACCAGCAATCAATCTATTCATCCTTCAATCATTTAACCTAGTCACCAACAATCCGTTCAATAATTCATCAATTCAAACTGGCCAACCACCCACCCATGTATCCATCTAACATTCATTAACCCATCCATCTCTCTACACATCCGTCCATCAATCGGTACACCCACCCATCCACGCACCGATATATGTAATCATCCACCTATCTGTACACATAACTATCTTTCCTTCCTCACATTCATTCAGTAATACATCGATCCATAATCAAGCAAGCCAACTAGCACAAATATCCATCCATCTTCTCATTCAACAGTGCTTCCACCCAGGCATCCCCCAATCTACCCAACCATATAACTATCCACATATGCACCCATTATTCTACCATTCATCTACCCACCCACCAGTATACCCATACATCTATGTATTCACTCGTATATCGATACACCCACCCAACTCAACCATCCATCTCTTCACTCAATTGTCAATCCATTCACCCAGTGATCCACTCATCCATCCTCTGATATAAAATCACCCATCCATTTAGCCACTACCGTATCTATCGGCCCACCCATTCACTCACCCATCAGTATAACCACCCATCAATCTAGCAGCTCTAAGACAGCCAAGCCACCCCATTCACATATCCATCCATTCAACCATTCATCTAGTCACCATCTGTGCAATTGCCCATAAAACCCTCCAATAATTAATCTATGCATCTATGCATTTAACCAGCTACACATCCAGCTATCTAGCTACCCATTCATCTTTCCAGTAATCAAACACTCTGTTCAACTATGCATCATTCATTCGGCCTCTCCATTCTTCCACTCATCCACCTAGTAATTCATACATCTAGGTATCTGCTCATGCATCCGTACACCCATCCATTTATATAACCACATGTCCATCACTCTATCATTCGTTCTACCAACCTATCTGCCAAGGTATCTATCCTGCCTACCTGTTCACCTCTGCATGCATCTATCCACTCACCCACCAGTCCTCCAGTTTACTTAATCTCCCACACATCCACACACACCTACGCATCCACCAACCTACATATTCATCACTCATTCATCAATCACAAGTAGATGCTCAAAGCACAGCACGGTAAACTTAAAGGGCCTTATTCATTGTGCCTCATTTTGAGTCCGAGATGAGGGAAAAGGTGGGCTCTAGTATAGAACACTCCTGCGTTGAGCTTTATTTATTTTCTGGTTATCTCTAATTATTCCGTGCAAAGTCACAGGTGTGGAAAGGTGAAGCCAACACCTTACATAATAAGAAAGCAGAGATTCCTGGATACCTTGCTACAATTGGTTTTCGAAGAATCTTGTGTTTACAAGAATTTACACATGAGATGCAATGTCTGAAATAGTGTTTTTTAATATAAATAGGTTAGACAGATAGGGCCTCACCACGAGTCTGGCGGTAACCCTTAAATGCGGCGGTAGCACTATTACCGCTGCATTTAAGGGTCCGCTAGATCATGGCCTTGGCGGATTTCCCCCCAGCTTTGTGCTGAGGGGAAATCCGCTGCAAAATTGCTGATTTTCGGCACTATTACCACCGGCGGGAAATCCGCCAGCGGTAATAGCGCAAATTTTCCCCATTGGGCCCAATGGGGAATAAGGAATTCCCGAATGGGCCCAATGGGGAATGGGCAATAACCCTTCCGCCAAACCCGTGATCCGGCACTAATAGCGCCGGGGGGTTTGGCGGTAGGGCTATTAGCGCCGGCGCTACCGCCCAACTCGTGATGAGGCCCATAGTCTAGAAAGTGGTTGTCTTTCGAACCCTAAGGTTCCATCTCAACGCAAAGGGTAATCTGTGTCTCGGAATGTATACAGAATGTAGAATATTGTGGCTGTATGGTTGAGATGCAGTAATGCTCGAATTCCAAGGCTGTTACCTGCGTCAGCGCAAATGGATACTGCACCCAGTATCCATTCGCGCTGACGCAGGTAACTGTTCTTACCGGACCGGCTAATTTATAATGAGGCCCATGGAATTTTTTGCACGTTTCAAAGTGACCTGGTCACTGCTGAAAAGTGACTTTGCACTGTCGACACAACCCCTGATTATGACTTTGTACTGATTTGGCACTGCACAAAAACACTTTTCAGCAGTGCAAAGTCACTCTGAACCGTGCAATACATTCCATGAATCGGGCCCAAAATGTGTACATTGAATGTGTTTTCAGCAGTCTAACACCCACGTACAGACATCTAGCAATCTACAGTTAACTCCATGACGGTTCCAGGTTTCATGAAGGTTCGTTTAGCTATTTCGCAAGCTGCAAGAAGAAAGCTGCCATAATTGCAACTTGTTAATGAGCTGGGCAAATTGACCCCAGGGGTGACCCCCAGGTGTTAGTGCAAGTACTTTATCTCTCAAATGTAAAGTCTCACTTCTTGCGATTGGGATCATTGACCTCATTTCACAAGTGAATCAGGAGGATCTTGTCTGCATTAGGCAATTGACCTTACTTGACCTTCCGGATTTGGACTGAATGCAATTGTTGAGAGGCGGTGGGCGGCGAGGGCTGAAGGGGTGAAGTATAAACAGAGGACGAGTGCCTCTCAACAGTGCTGGAAATGTGTTCACTTTTCACACCGCGATCCTGTCACTTATGATCACAATCCCAAGTCATAATATATATTTTGAAAAGCCGGTTTTTATTTGAATTTACATCGCTCATGGTTATACACGCATTTGAAATACTCTGGGCCGATTCAGGGAATGTTTAACACGGTGCAAATTGACCCTGCACTGCCAACAAACACCCTGATTCACAGAGAGGCACAAAGTGTATTTTTGCAGTTCAAAGTCCAGCTCAAAGTTTAAGACCTGTCTTGGGTCTGTTTGATCATTTAATTTAAGGATGGTAGCAGATTTTAATAGGAGTAGGTGGGTGGTCAGTGCTACTGTGTTTATTTAAAACATTAAGCCAAGATATCCCAGCGGGTTGAGCATTCGTTGCTGCAATCGGTTTGTGATCTGCAGGTTGCAGGTTCGAATCCCAACAAGGCCCACTCACCCTTTCATCCATCCAACTTCGGTTGGGTGATATTGTATGTAAATATGTTCTATGTAAAGCACTTAAGCATAAGCCCTATATAAAAAACACATCATTGTCATCATTATCACTGTCCTGCAGGCTATAAATATGTTTACCATTGGTACATGTGCAGGTTTCTTTCATAGCACTTAGTGCACCCTTTAAGCAGTTTCAAAGTGATATGGGGAAGAGGAGAAAACGCTTGTGGCACTTGCAGTTGACCAATCAACAGTTACCAATTTCTTGGCATTTAATTTGTTATTTTCTGTGCAATTCAATGGTTCTGTTAGGGCTGAGCAATTTGTTGTATCACTATCCTTAATGCTCAGTGGTTATTTCGCCCTGTCAGTTCTATAGGCTTTTTTCAATGTCTACCCTGTGTATGGGAGGATTGGTCCAAGAGACCCCCCTCCCCTGCAGCCTCTCCCCCTTGTGAAGTCCATGGCTCGTCGGGGGTTCCCCCTGCCTCCAGGGCCCAGGTAGCGGGTGGACCACTGGCTGAAGACATTGACCAAACATGCTGTATTAAGCTAGGCCCTGGAAACCATTTTGTGAAATCTAAATGGCATGAGCCCTGTGCACCACAGCGCGGCCCCCACCCTTGGAGAGTCTCACTTGTCCCCGCGGCGGCAGCTCCCTGGCAGATCTGCTGAGAGCCCGTTCCCACGAACAGACGGACATGAGCGAGTGCTAGATGCAAACACTGTAACATTCACCTTCCGCAGTGTATCACTGCCCTCAGCATGACCTGGCCAGCAGGGCCAGGGTGGAAAAGAACTGTAAAATGGTCTCCCGACAAAAGTAGAGCCCCCAAATACTAATATGCAAACTGCCTGTGATGAAACTCCTCTCTTCAGGACCTTTTTGATTAAAACATGTAACCTCCAGGAAGATGGTAGAATGTGTGTTTATATGGCATTCTGGTTGAAGTACCCACATCCCCGTAGCTATGCGCAAATGGAAAAAGTGTCCCAGGCTTTTCATGTTATATGTTTCACCGAGAAGAATGCACTCCAAGGTCCTATGCCATAACTGAACTAATGCTGCTAGAGTGCATAGGAAGACAAGTGCAACCACATTGGGAGCTCATGTAAAGTGTGCACGAAAATGCACAAAATGTATTTGAATGTCCAAGCTCACCATGTGTCACTGCCATCAGTCTCATTGGCCAGTTATTCCTGCGTGCTCCACCAACCTTACTACTACCTCGCTTACCGTGCATGTATAGAAATGTAACAAGATGTTGTGGTTGTTAAATACTTAACATATAGATATCAATTGCAAAATGGGTATAGGTAACACATTTGAAATGGCCATGTAAAGGCACTAACAATATAGAAAACATAAGCTTTGAAAGGAATAAATGAGTATTGTACATTATATGAATGTTTTTGTAGATTTCACATAATCTGCAACACACAAGGAAAATACCATTGTGGGCATATCCAAGGCCATTCCCCCTTCCTCCCCATTGAAGCCTGCCAGACGGAAAGCAGAGGCCTGTGCTGCTCTGCCTCACCTCCCCAATTCGGCTGGAGCCGCTTCAAGCATTCACGTTCCCCCACAGCTCCCAGGGCCGCGGCCAGCCACCTGAATTATTTACAACCCGGCAGTAAACCCCGGCCATAAACGCAGGCCCAAAGGTGCCCTTTCTTAGGCTCCACGACACACCAGCTCACCCCAGGTTAATGGCCCGTGTAAAATTAGGACACCCAATATCATAGCAACACTGTAGGAACACATTCATAATGACTTCTAACGAGACATGATAACTTGGACAGCTCGCCCCTTGCCCTGAGACCCAACCTCGCGACCTCTGATACCCGGTCAACAAGACGATGGTAACCATGTATTGATGTATCACCAAAGGACCCTACTCTAGGTGCATTCCTCCTGTGTTGCATTAACCTGTAGAATAACCTATTGGAAGATTTACCGGGGAAGATGATATTGCAATATTGAATGAATGCGGTGTGCGTGGCCTTAGGGCAGAAAGCCAAGAAAGACGTTCATCACTGACACTGGTCACGGCTGGCACAACAACACCGCCTGGATGAGCCCAGCTGACCTGCCCGGCGCGGCCCAGCCCACGTGGGTAACCAGTGACGTCCACCAACCACGGCAAACCACATCACAGCTGCACCTATAGTTAGTCGTCGCAAACCCAATCCACACGAACTTGTGCCCCCTATAGTGTGTAGGTTCTTATGACGCATTTTGTAAATATATACGCCTGTCTTTGCTATTGTCAGACAGAGCACTCTCGGAGTTTGCAGAGTCCTTTGCATGCCCTCTTCTGACTTATATAAACTCCCATTAAGCTCACCCACACTTTGTCTTAGCCTTATTCCCATCTTGGGAGAGTCCATTATTGTCTCTCACTGTGGGGAGGATTGTGCTATCTGGGAACGCTCGCCTTCACCTGTTTAGGGTCAAGTTCCTGCCATTTTTCGGTGTGCCGCAGATTGGTTAATTGCAAGTGCCACAATCAGAGTGTTAATCATGAGAAAGACCTGGGGGTCGAAACACGTGTCGACTACAATCTTGAGGGCACACAGTCATTATATGTATGATTACTGTGAATATAAACTTGAAGGATATTAATCATTATATGTATGACTAAGGATTGTATGGGAACAATACTAGTGCTACATGTGTAACTAGTAGCCGGAATTGTCAAGCAATACTTTAAGGGGCCAATTCATGGAATCCAGTGCAGAAGTCCCGCAAGTGCCTCGCGCTGAGCAGAAGCGTGCGCTGCGTGTGCACCAGGCGCAGCGCAAAACAGCTTTTCTGCGCAGCACGTATACATGGATTTCCTGAGGCATTACCAGCCATGGAGCAGTGAACTTCCAGCAGTGCCAGTTACGCCCCCAACACCACAACTTGCGCAGGAAAAAGCCTGTGAAATGTCCAATATGGCGCAAAAGGCCCCGCACTACCGTCGGCCCAGCACAAAGCTCCCCTCCATCGTAATCGCATGAAAAATCAGAGCATACCTCACTCACGGCAGTGAAATCGCATGAAA
The DNA here is from genome assembly GCF_040938575.1 of Ambystoma mexicanum. Lineage (NCBI taxonomy): Eukaryota > Metazoa > Chordata > Amphibia > Caudata > Ambystomatidae > Ambystoma > Ambystoma mexicanum. The sequence goes on from NC_090929.1 coordinate 182,473,793, forward strand.
ATGGCCTTGCGCACACCTGCGTAATCCCGTATCCTGGTCGCACCAGTCATATCGCGTGAAAAGTGCCTTGTCTAACCCGCAAAATCGCGTACCCCGCTCACGCCAGTCAAATCGGGTGTAAAGTGCCTTGCATACCCCCGTGAAATCCCATACCCCGTCCGCGCCAGCCAAATCGCATGGAAAGGGCTGCACGTGTGGTGACGAGTGTTGGGGGGTCCCATGTGGTGTGGACTGCCTGCAGGCTATGGTCATGGGTGTTGGCGGGTCTCCTGTGATGTGGGCTGCCTGCAGGGCATGGCCATCGGTGTCGGGGTGTCCCCTGTGGTGTGGGCTGCCTGCGGGGCATGATCATGGGTGTTGGGGGGTCCCCTGTAGTGTTGTCTGCCTGCAGGGCATGGTCATGTGTGATGGGCTGCCTGCAGGGCATGGTCATGGGTGTTGGGGTATCCCCTGTGGTGTGGGCTGCCTGCGGGGCATGGTCATGGGTGTTAGGGGTTTCCCTGTGGTGTGGGCTGCCTGTGGGACATGGCCATGGGTGTTGGGGGTCCCCTGTGGTGGGGGCTGCCTGAGGGGCATAGTCATGGGTGTTGGGGAGATCACCTGTGGTGTGGGCTGCCTGCGGGGCATGGTCACGGGTGATGGGGGGTCCACTCGACAGCCAAATTGCATGAAAAGGCATCACATGCTCGCGCCAGTGAAATCGCATGAAAACGCCCTTGCGTACAGCCGTGCCAGCAAAATCGCGTGAAAACTGGCTCGTGTACCCTCCGAAATTGCGCACCCCACTTGCGCAAGAGAATTCGTGTGAAAATGCCCTTGCATACACCTGCGCCAGCCAAATTGCGTGAAAACGGGCTCACGTAACCCCCACAGGTGTGGGCTGCCATGTCCCGCAGACAGCCCACACCACAGGGGAACCCCCAACACCCATGAGTATGCCCCACAGTCTCCTCGATGAGCTCCGCCCACCTCTCTACCTGTCGCATGGAGTTCTCCGCCCTTGCCATGGTGAGTCATGCCCTCTGTGCCCGCCGCCGCTCTGCACCTATTCGCTGGCCAATCTGCTGCCACACGGAAGACACACTTGTTCCTGGGTCCTCCTGCTCGTTGGCCCATGCCTGCCCCCGTGATGTCGTTTGCCCCGAGTCCTGATGCCTCCCACGTCGAGCCTGCTGCTGCCTTGAAGACATGTGACTGCACCACCACGACTGCCTCTGGGACGATGACAACCCCCAGGGCCGTCGTGCATGTGACCTGCTCCAAGGTGCCTGCACAACCTCCATTGCCAGGAGTCCTGTTGCTGGGGTGGGTGTAGGCTGCCATCTCCCGCAGACAGCCCACACCACAGGGGAACCCCCAACACCCATGACCATGCCCCATAGTCTCCTCGATGAGCTCTGCCCACCTCTCTGACTGATGCTTGGAGTTCTCCACCCTGGCCATGGTGAGTCATGCCCTCTGTCCCTGCCGCCGCTCTGCACCTATTCGCTGGCCAATCCGATGCCACACTGAAGACACACTTGTTCGTGGGTCCTCTTGCTCGTTGGCCGATGCCTGCCCCTGTGATGTCGTTTGCCCTAAGTCCTGGTGCCTCCCACGTCGAGCCTCCTGCTGCCTTGAAGCCATGCCACTGCGCCACCACGACTGCCTCTGGGCCGATGACAACCCCCAGGGCCATCGTGCACGTGACCTGCTCCAAGGTGCCTGCACAACCTCCATTGCCAGGAGTCCTGTTGCTTGGGTGACCACCTCTGCTGAACCTCCGACTCCCAACTGTGGCAGGGATGTGATCTCCACCAGACTGGCCATGGTGACTGGGGCAGGTCCACAGGGGGCCCTGGTGGCATGCTGGCCGGAAGACGGAATGGAGTACGGTTGGCGCATAGTTGATGAAGAGGAGGAGGGAGTCGCAGCAAGGCCCTGCACATGTAGCAAAACTGCGACAATTGCCGTCCTAGCCAGTGCAGGATGGCACAGACCTGTTCGTGATGACGTGCGTGGTCCCGCCAGGAAGCACGCACATCATCACCAACTAGAATGGTCTCAACCCTGTCACGGATTGCCTGGTCCGCAGGTAAAGGAAGATCAGTTGATGTGGACTCATCCTCTACCTGTGGAACGGTCTGGACTGAGGCATGCGTGCTGGTGCCTAGTGTTGCAGTTGCAGGATCAGGGACAGGATTAGGCACAGGCCCCTCCGTGGTGAGCTGCGCTGCCTCCTGCGCCTGCACTGCATCAATTGCACCGGTGGAATCGCAACCTCCAGGCCCCATGAGCGGGTCTGATGCGGCTTCCTCCTCCACCTCAACCACCACCCACCTTGATGCCTCTGCACTGGATTGCGCCTGTGGGGGCTCACCTGCCCCTTCCACTGCTGAGGAGCCCACGTCCAAACTCGCCCTCTTGGGCATCCCCTCCACAGCAGTGGGCATAGTCGCGGACGCGGCACCAGTCCCCTCGCTCCCAGAAGATGTCGTAACCTGGGAGGGTGACTGGGCATTGTGTCTCTGGCTGGTGGAGGCATCCCATTCATTTGACTCCACAGCGCTGCCTATGCCCTCTTCCTCCAACGTCGCTGTAGATAGGGAGACATTGAACACAAGCATCAGGATACTGAACAACTGTCTGCTAGACACAAAGCAAATGCACATGAGTGGCACTGTCAAACGTCATAACCATCATCACCCTCCACAACACACGGGTCAGTGCGAGCAACAGACATGCAGAAACCAGCATGGAATGTGCAACAGACATTTGCATCCATGTCCAAGGCACTGTGTGAGCATCAGAAGGTGGGCTGAACCTCACATGCATCATGGGACATGCAGATCACATGCGCACACACACCACCGGACAATCATGCATCTGGCCATGTCTACCTCCCGTCACAGTGCATTCACGGACAACTAGGCTGCATCAGTCAATTCAGGCATCGTGATGGTCATGTGTCATGCATCCATGTTGTTTTCCAGTCACACACACACTACTCAGACACACGCACGTGTACACCATGCATGACCATGAAGGTGACATAAGCATCCATGTATGACACCTCAAACATGGCCAAGTCCAGACACAGGCATGCAGACATGTGTGTGTCGTCACATGCTGGTGCACATCATGTATTGCAACACGGACACCATGGATGTGGAACCCGCTTGACTGGACTCACATGCAGCACTGTCATTTCCCTGCACACAGATATTCATACATGGGGCATGCCAGGCGTAAGGCCAAGGTGCACACTCCAGCAACACTCTACATGCACTACACTGGACAAGAACACATGGGTACTTACCACTCAACTCCAGATGGGTCTGCAACAGTAGGACCTGGTGGTAAGTCTCTGGGCGTATGCACTCCAGGACCCTCATCTGGTTGTTACCCAACTGGGCCAGGCTCCCCAGTTCATCCTCAGCCTCGATGAGGCATCGGGCCTTGTTGAGGGTCCTGGACCTGAAGTCCTACCAGCACTTCAGGACATGCTTGTAGTTGCGGGGTGCCACCCCCTCCTCGTTGATGGCACCCACGATGTCCTCCCAGATCCTCCTCCATCCTTCCTTGTCAGGGCGTGATGTTGAGAAGAGGGCATCATAATGCCCCAGGACTTGCTCCACCAGGATGCCAACTTCATTGGCAGTGAAGCTGACAGCCCTCTGCCTTTCTGCCAGGAGCTTGCCACTGGCCCCAGATGGTGTTAGGTCCGACATGGCTACCCCCGAGGCAGATGTGGGTGGGCAACTGGGTCCTGGGGCTGAGCTGTGGAGTGATGGTACAGCAGTCGGGAGTCTTCTTTTTCAGCAGAGGTAGTCGCAGCAACAGGACCTCTGGCAAAGTCTTCTATGCAGGCACCAAATTGCAGGGCACGTTGGCAGCAGGCACACTGAGTTGGCTAACAGCAGCCGATGGCTCGTAGGAGGCAGCTCGGGGCGTTGGAGGGCAGATAAATTGTCTTGTGGGCAGGAGCATGGTCTTCCGTGTGTTTTCGCATGGCCAGTTTAATGCAGAGTGACTCCGCATGAGAAAAAACACAGCGTTAGCGTGTAATTCAAGGAAAGGCCCTTAGCGCGTAAGTGACGTGACGTGCGTGGGTGTTGCCTTCGGTACAGGTTAAAGGTCTGGGTAGGACACCAGTTCACTGTACGTGCTATTCATGGGGACCGACGCATGTGTTACTTCTTCATGTGGCTTCGCACGCAATATCTTCACTGCAGTTACAGTTCATACATCTTGTTTTGGAGGGGGAGTTGCCTACACGCAAACGCGTGTGTGTTTTTCTTTTCCACGCAAGGAAGACAGTGAGTCACGCATGCTTTTTTCCCCACTGTGGTTGATCTGTGTCTCGCGTACCCCATTTTTGAGGTCAGAGTAGCCTCCGTGTTCCACGCGTATGTATTTTTTGTGTTCCTCTGTGCCACGGCGTACTGCAGGATGTTTATTCCATGCACGTGGACTACCGGGGGGGGGCTGTGTGCACGTTTGTTTTGTTTTTTTGCGGTGCCTGATCATTGCGTGACCCATCATTAGCCTTGCAGAAGCACTGGGGTGCGTCTACCATCACATACGCTGCCCCCTTCACCCCAATTGCCCAGGACAATTGTGTGCACCTCCCATTCGCACTAGACCATCAGTGCCATGGTTGGGAGGCCACCAAAAGGTAAGGGCGGCAAAGCTGGGTGACCTCCCAGAGGTGGGCGTGTTGGGGCACATGGCTAGGGTGGCCAGGGAGTCCAGGGAGGCCAAGATGGCCACTGAAGGGGAAGTGGTCAGGGGTTTCTACAGGGGCAGGATGTCAAGCCACATGCTGGGACAGCCATGCCACTACCCCCCGCGGCTCAGGGAGATGCTGCTGCTGCAGACATCCCTGGTGCCCATCTGACCCGATAGGCAGTGTCATCTGCTGTCACGAACCCAGGTAGTGGAAGCTGCAGGTGCAGCTACGGCTACCACCACCCAGGATCGAGGTCAGCCAGTGCGGGCTGCATTGGCACAGGAGGACTCCTAGGCACATTTCAAGTTCAGGAAGGTCAAGTCACGTGTTTCTAAGGTTGCTGTGACCAAGCCATGTGTTTCTGGGGAAGTGGTGACATCTGCTGCCCCGAGCAGCCAGGTGGTGGAAGCTGCAGGGGCAGATGCAGCCATGACCACCCCGGCTGTGAGTCTGCCAGCCAGGACTGTGTCAGTCACAGCCCTTGGCACCGAGACAGTCGTGCCGCTGGGACCTGGCGACAGCACCCAACAGCCAATGACTCAAGTCAGGCCTCGCGTCCTCATGCCGTTGCCTACTCCCATTGGCCAGTTCACCTGCGCCCCTGCCCCCGCTGACCAGAGTGGCAGTAGCCACTCAGGGTCTGCACAACCCGCCAAGAGGAGGAAGCGTGGTTCTGCACAAGAGGCTGGGACCCCAGACACGGCTCAGGCCTTCGGCACTTCAAGGAAGAGAAGTTTCAATAAAGTGGAAATGGACGCACTTGTGGGCTACGTGTCGGGAAACGACTGCAAAATGCTGGTGGGCAGGGTGCCAAACTACACCTGCCCAGTGTAAGGCCCACTGGCAGTGAATTGCTCAAAGTGTCAGTGCCATGGGATTTGAGAAGCGCACAGCTGATGATTGCTATAGGCATTGGACTGACCGCCGACGCTGTGCAAAATACAAGCAGGCTTCTAATTAGGCCTCAACTCTGGTGACTGGCGGTGGGCCAGCAGCAGTGGATGATGTACTCACTACTCATGAGGAGATAGCTTCAGGGTTCATCGATGAGGCTCTAATCCAATGAGTGGGAGAAATGCCGGATTTCGATGCAACATCTGGTGAGTGTGTCCGGCCCATGTGTGTTTTGCTTGTGTGATGCGTTGTGATTGACTGCCAGCTCAGGCTATGTATTCATGAGTGCCATGTGTGACCCATGCAATGCTTGACTGATGCGTGCTTGTTTTGATGCAGTCTGAATGAAGGCCATGTGCTGCACACAGAGCCAATCCTCCTCTACCTACCTGCACCCTCCTTACATGCAAGACACTTGGCAGCCTCTCTTGTCCATATCCTTGCTACCAGACATGTCTGCTGATACCCTGTGCTGATCTTACACTCAACACTTGGCCTATATTGTCACATGACTGACGTCTCTGTGAGGTCACCCTGCGAGCTGATCCCCCTCAGGCGCATGCTTCCTTGCCTCTCTATCCCCCAGCAGCTCACTCTCTCCATGGTACTGGTGAATCAAATGTTGGACTCATGAAATGGCCTGTCCCAGAATTCTGTGTATATGCACACTTCCCTCTGCAACTCTGCCAGACCTGTACTGTGTGGCATATCCTTTGTCCTTGATGCAGGGTGTCTCACTTGCACTGTGCAGATTACACAGGCTCATAGTGGACATGTGTGTTCATTCATGGACCATATGTATTCCCAGCAAGCCCCTATGGGCCTATCATGCAGTGTTATGCAACCACCTAGAGTCCGCCGCCCATTTCTAAAGTGAAGCTATAGCATGGGTACAATCCTTCCTAGCTAACCGTACGATGAGAGTGTTCTCCCCTCTAGCCACAGCGGACCCAATTCACATCACTTGTGGTGTCCCCCAAGGCTCATGTGTCTCCCCGACAATGTACAATATCTTCACTAAGCCTCTCTTCGACAAACTTGACAGATTGGGGGTAACCTACACCAATTACGCGGACGACACGCAGATCCTCATACCACAATCGGGCAACGTTGTCAAAGACACAGATTTAGTAAATAAGATTTGCCTCCTCATTCAGGCATGGATGGCCTCCCACAGCCTCTGCCTAAATGATGACAAAACCGAGATTCTTATCTTGGGCTCCGACTCCAACCTCAAAAAACTTCTTAGCCCCAACTATCTCGCCTTCAACATAGATGGCAATATAATTAAGGTGGCTACTGAGGTAAAAACTCTAGGTTTCTACCTTGATTCTACCTTATCCCTTAAAAAACAAGTTAACACCCTGGCCTCCTCTACAGCGTACACTTGTAAATTAATCAGGACCTGCAGACCGTACCTATCCAAAACTAACTGTATCACTCTAGCTAACGCTTTATTAATGTCGAAGCTGGACTACTGCAATGCCCTTTATGCGGGTGCCAATAAATACGTCATAAACAAAATGCAAATACTGCAAAACAATGTTCTTAGAGCAGCTTTGGACATACCCCGTAGAGCGCACATTTCTAATATAAGGAAAGACCACCACTGGCTAAAAATTAGCGACAGAGTTCTCCTCAAGACACTATCTCTCACCCACAAAGGACTGAACAATACAGCTCCCCCCTACATCTCCGCCAGACTTACCAGAAAGTCTTCTAGTTACCATACCAGAGCTGCAAACCATTTCCTTCTAGAAACGCCTAGATTTAGGTGTACAAAAGTGGCTGGAGTAAGTTTCCCTGTTAGAGCTGCCCAAGCCTGGAATGCACTGCCCATTGCATTGACAGCTAATCTACCCTATGCTAGATTTAGATGCAAGGTGAAAAGCTGGCTCTGGACCAACGACAACTAATCCGAGCCCTGCACCAGGCCCTTGTATCACTGCATGGTACTGCTTTGATACTTTTGATATCTGGATTACCGACATGTACTGCATTGTATTTACATGTATTGTTTGTATTGATTTTTACATGTATTGTCTGAATATGACATGTGTTGTCTCCTTTGTATAATGTAACTTAAGCCTAAGCATTCTTGTACCTGCTGCGCCCTGCTACCCCTGGGTTTGTGAGCACATTATCAAATAATAAACATAAGCATAAACATGGGTCCGTGTCAAGCTACTCATTCTACTCCATGTCCGGTATTTCATACGTCTCATGGTATTTGGTCATCCCTTTCATGCTCACTTAGGGTCAGTGCCTCATCACGCCCATTTTTTGGGTGTCCTCGTCTGTCTCGAGTGAAGGACTCCCTCTGACACAGCCTCCCTGCCTCTATGTAACTGGTGTTGTAGCTTCTCCGTGTCTTGGTGAACTTCTGATGATTACTCATGTGTTGTGCCTTCTGTCCTCCTCTCATCTGCTTTAGTCTCAGATGACTGAGGTGATGCAATAGACACCTGCCCACACTGTCTGCTACAACACAGTACTCTTATCCACTATTCTGAGACATTCACTGCCCCCCAGCCATTCCCCGAAAGGAGGGGCGGGGGGTTTACTTTATCCCGACAATCCACTACCAGCACTTTGCACATGATGACTGCAATTGCCCTTACACTGCCATCATCCCACAACATTGACATGACTGCGTTTGTGTTTCGATTGACAGTTGAAAATGTAAATATGTACTGCATGGCACCCACTCACTTCTGAGCCCTGTTTCAGCCTTCTACATGCCTATTCACTTGTGTGATGTCAAGGTGACCTAGCATTTATGTATCCATGTGCCTTCCTTCACTGTATTGCAACACACTGGCATTGGTGCATCCTGTGACACATTTGTGCTTTTAGGCGTAGTGATTGACATGTAATGTATGGTGACATGCTTTCTATATGGGCCAAGGACAGTACTATTTGACTTCCATCTGGGGCTGGTTGACAGTTTTGCCATGCCTATGCTACGTGCCATATGTTTGCTGGCATCTGTCATTTTTGTGTACGGTCTATGCAATGGAGGAGCTTGTGTGTGATGCAGGTGCTATGCTCATGCAGTACATGTGTAGGCTTCACATTTGACATGCCTCCATGTCTGCTTTCAGGGTCACCTTCCATTTCATTTGCACTGCATGCATGCCAAAGTTTGTGTCGCGTGTGACATGGCTGCTTCATGTGTTGGCTGTCAATGTTGTGATGTCTATGTGTGTGGTATATGGTGGTGGCATGTGTGCGCATGTTTTTTTTGTTTTGTTACAGGTGATGAGGCAATGGAAGCAGAGGGGGAGGAGGAGATGGCAGAGAGGATGGAGGGTTCAGGGCACCAACCAAGCACCAAAGGAGGGCGTGGTGTGGTAGGCCATGAGCATCCATTGGTGCTCCAGACCACCCTGTCCCAGATTGGCTCTGGGTACACCTCTGAGGATCTCTTTGACTCTGATGCTGAATCGGATGTTCATCAAACCATGTCGTCGCAGGTGAGTGATTCTGCAGTGGATGCTGTTCTGCCCGACACATCTGTAGTGGGGGCAGTACCCTCAAGGGGTCAGTCAGTGTTGGAATGTCCGCCTGCGGCAGTTATGGGTTCAGGGTCACGCTCCACACCAGTTGCTCCTGTTCCTTGGGCAGCAGATCAATGGAGGAATGCAGTCCTGCAGCCACAGGCAGCGCCAGCACAGCAAGGACCAGGGCTCCTTGGGCCAAACAGGTGTGCTGTCCGGCAACGCAGTGGCCATGCGCCCATCGAGGAACACTGTGTGGGAGAATCACATGTATGTCATTGCACAGAAACAGGGGGCAGCTATTGAGATGAACTCCATGCAAGCCGTGAGGAGGTCCGTCTGTCACATGAGGCCATGCAGGCAGAACTGCAAGACCTTGCAGGAGGAACTCCATGCTACACGTGAGGTGCTGCATGGTGACCTCCGTGCCATCTTCCAGCAGGACCAGGCTTACCAGACCTGCATGCTTGATGCCATGGAGGTGCCTGCCAGGGATATGCATGGGCAGGCACCCTTATCATGTACACCTCCTGATATTCAGCCAGAGGGTGACAACAGCGACGAATGATCTCTCACTTCGGCCTAGCCATGCATACCATGAGCCCATGGAGGATTTATTTTGTCTCTACATCAACGCATGTGGGTGTTGAGGTGCACCCTGCACCTCCCCCATTCAGGTTTTCCCCCTCCCCCGGTCGACAATGGCCATTTTTATATTTTTTTATTTTTTTTGTCTATTGTGCATTCCTTTCACATCCGAAGGCATCCACTGTGTGTTCCGGCTGGGCCCATACAGGCTTGTCTTGTGTAAGTGTTTGTGCCTTGGGGTCCGAACACATATGCCACTCCTGCTTCCCCTTTCCATGGGCTCACAAGGATGGCACCGTGTGACAGTAACTTACACAGTGGCATTGGGCTTCCGTCATATCTGTGGCCAGTCTGAAGTCCAACATGTGTACACACCCCTAGTGGGGATTCATGATCGTTTCTCCAGTGCATGATTGGCCTGAATTTTTTGTAAGTATATTGTTAACTGTGCATATTTTCATGTTGCTTATTCATGTATTGCCTTGCTTGTCTACATTGTTGATGCACTTCATGCTGTATGTGGTACCCTGGCCCCTTTAGCTGTCAGAGCCACACTCAAGATGGAAGGGGGCCGGGTGGTGGCAATGTCACATTGAGGCACTTGTGCTATAGTGATTGGTCACTGTCTAACATTGTCACTGTTGGGTCCTGTGTTCATGATATGTTTTGCTGGTAAATAGATAGTCCTGTGTTGGGTTTGCTTCTGATGTGTCAGGGGATCGGGAGATTTTTCCGTTGCCGATGAGTCCACAACTGAGTGGTCCAACTGGAAATGTACGCAACACTGAAGATTTGTAGACTTCGCATGCAAACATGCATTGAATACCCCTGAAAACCCACACCCACAACACTCACACAACACACCCCCACCCCCACCCCCACCTCCATCCCAACATATCGCCACACACACACAATACTTGCCTTCAGAGACATGCTGGGTCACTTTCGTGATAGGGAATTGGCGCTGCAGGTTCATTTATTTTGATAATTTTTTCTGCAGCTGCAGGGGTTTCCAGCCCGCAACCCTCACTTTACTGTGTAGTGTAGTGAGCGGGGTGTTGCAGGAGACACCTCTGCAGCACACGCAATTTATTTTTATTTTTTTGGAATTGCCTGAAATGCATGCCACCAAAGGTTCAAACATTTGGTTTTCTAACCTTTGGTGGCATGCATTTATGTTGTTCTGATATAGGTTGGATTTTTTTGGATCAGTCGTTTCGTCGGTGTCTGAGGGAATTGTCTCTGGCCTGTTTCCATTTGTCACGGTGCACTTTGTGACAGTTGTGTCATGTGTTGTGAATTTATTTTGAAGTTTTCCCATTGCATGCCATGGCAGGTGTGTCGGGCGGGTGACATGGGGTTGAGGGGGGGTTTAGGTAATATACCAGGATTTTGATGTGCTTTTTTGCATGGGGGTGGTGGAATCTGTGAATCTGTAGCTTGCATGTGTGCCTTTTGGTCACACAGGATTGTGTTTGTTTCAGTGGCTAGGGATGCACACAATGTTGCAATTCCGAGGGCACATTCTCAGGGTGGTAAGGTTGTGACAGTTGACTGTCCCTTTGTCATCATTGATTGTAACTTGGAATGTGCCAGGCTTGTGTGCACTCCGCAGGGGTGGGAGTTTAGGTGAAAAATGTTGCCACAAGCTCGGTACGGGCTGCCTCGCCACATGCTCTTTCTCCTCCCATGCGCAGTGGGCTTGCATGTGGTTGGGGATGTGCCACCATGTCCACCGGTACGCCCCGTCATGTTGCAACATTGTGCAGGACACATGCTGCCACAATGATCCTTCACACTACTGGGGGTGCATATAGTAGCTGCCCACCAGAGCGGTCAAGGGAGTGGAAACGTGACTTGAGCACTCCAAATGTGCGCTCCACTATGACCCTGGTTGCAATGTGGGCTGCGTTGTATCTTACCTGGGTGGTATGGTGAGGTTCCGTATTGGCATCATCATGTAGGTGCTCAGAGGGTAGGCATTGTCCCCTGGGGAGGTGATGATGGTTGTCATTAGTTGGGTTTGTGTGTTTGTCTGTGTGTGACATGCATGCATGTGCACAGGCATTTGTACTCACCAATGAGCCATGTGTTGCCAAGCTACCCATCTTCCAGGGCCCATATCAGGGTGGACATTCTGTATATGAAACTGTCATGGGTGGACCCTGGATAGTTTGCATGGACAGAGGTGATGATTCCCTTGGCATCGCATACAACCTGCACTTTCATGGAATGCCGGTGCTTGTGGTTGTAGTGGATGTTTTCAGTGGCCTTAGGTGGACGTAGGGCCACATGAGTGCAATCAATGGCACCAAGCACTTTGGGGAAGTGTGCCACCCTGTAAAAGTCCTGGACCACAGCCTACCTTTCTGTGGGTATCCTGGGCACGTATATGTGCCTGCGGAATGAGGGGCGTTCAGTCATGATTGCCAACACCTGGTGTAGGCAGCGTGACTGCGTGGGCTGTGAGACGTCCCCAACTATGGCAGTTGTCTGCTGAAATGACCCAGTGGCCCAAAAATGCAGGACATTGAGTACCTTTTCCAAGGGGCTCAGTGCTTGGGAGTACACCGCAGTGACCAGGTCTAGGATGATATGGGGGGGAAACCTATACCTGCCATAGATTGTGTCATCAGGCATCCCAAAAAGGCTGGTCCTGGGTAAAAAAATGCCGGGCCTGGATATCCTCCTCCTCCTGCGGTGTCCCACGATCACTGCTGCGAGAAATCGGACATTCATCGTAGCTGTATATGCTTGTTTGTTGTTTGTGCGCACTTTTATGCTGCGCAGGGGCGCATACACCTGCTTTTGCCTGGTGTACGCGTTTCGGGCTTTGCGCGTCTATTGGCGTGCATGGGTTTTCCCTGTTCAATTCCATGAAAACGTGTTGTTAGCACGCGTGTGGTCGTTGCGAGGATTTCGCAATGGGACTTCTCCGGTAACGACAACATTTTCGGTTGTTGTTCCCCATTCCGCGTGTTCTGCCCACTTTTTAGGTGTGTGCGCTGGACGGTGTGCTCCTTCTCAGGGCGTCTCGTGCAGGGCTTCAGTGATGTCGCAATGACATGTGGAAGCTGTGCAGATTCAGGGCAGGTCGGGGTAAGCCACGCACAAGGTGTTCCATGAATAGGGGAACGGGCGCTTGCGCATGTTTCGCACGCGTGGCTGTGATTTTCACGCTTGCGCCCCCGATTACGGCGCACTTTATTTCCATGAATTACCTCATACGTTTTTTACAAGATTGCACTATGTTATGGGATATTAAAAACTCAGTTTGCATACTAAATGGAATAGCGCAACCATTACAGTTGTATTCTTTTTTGTGGTCAAATTTGTAATAGGTGTAGGGTAACACCTGTATCAAATGGGGTTGCAGCTTAACAAGTCGCGCCAGAATATTGGGCAGCTAAGGACACGTGTACACTTATCTTACCCTAACATTGTCACTGTTATGAGACAGGGACCAGAAAGCAGAGTATAATTCGAAATGGCGTAGAGATAAACTACCAGAGGCAACAGAGTTTTGAAAGAAAGGTGAGGGAAGTTCCCTACCAATCGGGGCTTCAGAGGAGGTTTATAAAAAGCAGGATTGCTGAAGAGGAAGATGTTGTCTGAAGCTTCGACCTAACAACCCTTAAAAGAGCCTAAAGTTGAACAACAGTGCTGAGAGTGCTAGGAAGCTTGGCAAAGTACTGAGGTCCTGTCACTTGTGTAAAGAAGGCTGAAAGACACCTAGAACCAGAGAGTGGTACTGACGTTTTAGAAAGCACCTAGGGTCTGAAAGGGAAATGTAATGTTATTAAAGTGTGTGCAAAGTTGTACACATGTCAACATTTGATCAAATGGTGCTACCAGAGTGGGTACACTGTTATGAGATGCCTAGCCTACAAACGAAATGGGGAGCAGGATGGCTAAATTAATGCAAAGAGAACTTTTCTGCCTACTTTAAATGTATTTTTTTTACTGAAATTGTGTTTGTTGCTGGAGCGAAACCAATAATGGTGTTTTTCAAAGTAACACATTCACATAAGAAAAATACATTGTAGAGTGATACAAGTGTTTATACAAATTCCCATATCTCAGGTACAAGACTGGGGCTCATTACGAGTCCGGCGGTAGCCGTGCCGGTAAAACCATCAGGCTGCCACCAGGACCAGTGGGGAATTACCGGCGCCGGACAGCCATCGTGGTCCAGTAATTCCGGTGCTGGCATTCTGTTACTCCTCATTCCCATGGAGTCTCATAGGACTCCATGGGAATGGGGACCGCGGAAACACCAGCACCATGCAGTAATGGTGCCAGTGATTCTGCGTCCGTCTGCTGCCGGGTGGCGTTATGCCCACCAAGATAACCTGGCAGGTGTAACGCCACACAGCCACAGAACTCGAAGTTAGCCGGTCCGGAAAATGGTGCCATTACGGTTTTACCAGCACTATTAAATCCGGACCAGCTAACTTGTAATGAGGCCCATTGTATCAAACAGTGAACTTCAATGGGTTGGTTTAACACCTATCTAACCTAAATCTAAGGATGGGAGCAAGCTACGACCATCAAATAATAATAACGCAATCCTAGTTGAGTCTCTGTCCAAATAAAAGGGCCTATACTAATAAACCTATTGCCAATCCTTACTTCTAAATACAAAAGTGTGTGGGATAATTGTGTATGCAAAAATGAAGTGTTCAAGAAATAATATGTCAGGACGGTTGAGCAGTTGGCTTCAGCACGGAGCATGGCGGCACTTTCGAGCTTCGCACACACACTGGCGTCCCTGCCACGAGGATACAGTTCAAATCATAGGTATCAGGACCTTCTACCAAAGCCTCTTTTACAATAACCGTCTGTTACTGCAGAGGGCCTGCCATAAAAAACAATTATCATAGTTCCACTCTTATCAGTATCATCACATGCACAAGGTCTCACTTCCAGTGTTCATCATGGGTCTCCCTCCTTCAGACACCCTTTTTACCACAATGTTTACACTTGGTCTAGCTTGATCGGGCTCGGACCATGTAATCACACTTTCTATAGTTTCCTATTGATAGCAAAAGCGAAGACTTTTGAATGTGTGATGGGTTTTGCTTAAGCTGTCGCAGGACCACTTCGATTCACTTTGCACAATGTTCTGATCAATCTTCTACTTTCGTTTCTGCCACTTCTTGGCAGGACACCTTACAGAGACCTTCGATTGATCACATTCATGGTGCCAGACCACTCTGTCAATGGTATTGTATCTTTCCTTCTCAAGTTCAAACATTCATCAGCCATTTAGCTTTACTCCCGTCTTTTATCACACGCGTTTAACAATGTACGTTCCAGTGCCCATTGTATAGCGTTGCATCTTGCAACCTTGACTTCAACACAGACCGGTTTTACATTGGTCTCCCCAACTCACCGGCTGTGTTGATCTCTCTGGCGCTTCTTTGTTCTTGAAGCCAAGGATAATACCACAGTGGCTAATGCTCCTCCCCACCTAGAGCGGTTACGCAGGAGGGCCTCCATTATCTCCGACACACAATGCAGGATTTGTCAGTCTGGTTTCCTGACGTTACACTTTCTGACTCAAAGGTTTCTTCAAGGAAACGGTTTCGTGCTGAAAAGGTCAAGGGCATTTCCCTCCTTCTGCCGACTCAAAAATGCTGTTCCTTCATGTGCTTTGCCTAGCTCAGAGTGTGCTCTCATGCTCTGCCTTTTATCCATGTGGGGAAGTTTAATGGAAGTCAGGTGTGAGTAATTGTCAGTAATTGCCTGACTTTGCCTGACCATAGAAGCGGGACATGTCATGTACTCTGCTGGGGTGTGTGTCTGTTTTCTCCCAGATCGAGCTGTCCATGTGGAAGTGTTTGTGAAGTGAAAGGGGGGAGGGTAAAGTTCCCACATAACCTACCTGGTGTTACAGGGGGAGAGATACTCATCTCACCATCCAGTATCCCACTCCCCGAAGACCCCTCAGCAAGGTGATCCTCCCACACTGGTCCACCCCCAGGGTCTGGATCCAAAGGTGATGGTCATGCCCTGGCAACTTGAGAGAGGTATCCACAGGGACTAGCCGGTGTGACACCTTCTGGTTTCTCACAAAAGCCACAATAAATAAAGGTGTGAGCTTGCTTTAACCTCTTGTTTTTGCAAGTAAGAAATTAACCTTGATGGGACTGCTGGTTGAAAGGAATGTGTCTGTTCCCTAGATAAGTCATACAATGGGGTACCTTTGTTTTCACAATTGAAACACAGGCCTTGCGCCTGGCTTCAGAAATATTTTATAGCCTTAACAACACAGCATTTTATAAACAAATGTAGGCAGAGAGGACCATTTGACAATCATTTTGACAATTAACTTTAAAAATACAATCTAAATTCACTCTTTCCAGTGGTCCACCTGACTATTCCAAATCTAGATCTGCCCGTTAGTTTGACACCTAATCCCACTCATTTATCAATTGTCTTTGAAATAATGGTCTGTTCAAATCTGGTTTCACTAAGGGGTCATGTATTCTATTTTTCACAGATGAGGGAGTCCATGAGCAGACCAAGTGCAGAGAAATATATAGGTAGGACTTTTCAATTTACCTAGTAGTTAATGTGATGGATAGGGATTGAGCGAGCTTCAAAAGAGTAATTATCCAAACTCTAGATTCAATTGGAATGTGTAGATATCACATGCCACTTCAGGGAAACATTACTTAGCTGCTTTACATGGGAAATTGGGAAGAGACAAAATGCTTGCATTTTTATTGTAATGACTGCTTTCAATGGCAATAAAGTGTTTCATAAATGTGTTCATAAGGCAGAATCTGAAGGCCGCAGAATTAAATCAAATATATTGGCTCAATGGCACTGATGGGCTGTATATAAAATATATAAAAGCAATCACAATTCATCCAGAATAGCTGCCATAAGAGCATTAAGGTTTTTCAAGTTACATAGTCCAGTCTAATCATATGTATTTCACTAGAAAGAGACCACTTGATCATATGATTTATAAACATGTGAGGCATTTATCGAAGAGGAAATTATTTAATTCCATTATAGGACCAATGACCTCATAAGAGGGGATGTGATGGAAGTGTATCCTTTGCCAGTAATGCCCTTGTAAGATGCACAAGTTGATTTCTAGGAATTACATCACTAGAATAAGTTACCAATCTGATAATTCCCCCAACATGTTGAGATAGGGACAACACCTTTAGAAGGTAGAGTCTGCAATCTATATGAGGCCTGACATAGAACATATTGGGGAACAAATTAATAACTGTGAGTAGAGGGGCTCACACGTGCTTGTTAATTTTGTAACATTGGCCCTCATTACGACCCTGGCGGAAAGTGACTGACCGGACCGCCACAGCGTAAATAGCGTTTCCGCCATTGCACGATGGAGCAAAGGGCGGCCCATTCCGACCCATCGGGCACGAGCACCACGGCATGGCGGAAGTGCAAAGTCCGCGATGGCGGAAATGACCCCAAAACGGCCCACACCGCCGCCGTACGGCACCCTAGGTGCAATACCGCCACCCATCTTAGCGGACACCGCAGTGAGCGCCAACCGGAAAGTACGGTGACCGGAAATATACGGAAACGGAAGTAAAAACATGGGCCCGGAACGGGAAACATCCCGCCGTACACCTATAAAACCACAAAATCCACACAACCACTAAATACACTACCCTGAGA
The DNA here is from genome assembly GCF_040938575.1 of Ambystoma mexicanum. Classification (NCBI taxonomy): domain Eukaryota; kingdom Metazoa; phylum Chordata; class Amphibia; order Caudata; family Ambystomatidae; genus Ambystoma; species Ambystoma mexicanum. The sequence goes on from NC_090929.1 coordinate 182,491,154, forward strand.
CACACCCCAACCCGTCATCCACCCTAGCGAAACCAAGAAAAATGGGAAAAGTAGCGAAGAAAGCGTGCGACCGCAAGCGGCAGGTCCACTTCTCCCGTGAGGAACTCACCGTGCTAACAGAGACCCTCCAGGAGAATGCCGCCGCCGTCTTCTCCACGCAAATGACCAGGACGGCACTTGCGAACAAGAAGGCCATATGGGCTCTGGTGGCACAGCGGGTAAGTGCGGTGGGGACCGCACCCCGCAACCCACAGCAATGCAGAAAGCGATGGGACGACCTGCGGATACGCGTCCGTAGCATACTTTCTGCCAACCGCAACATTGCCACAGCCACCGAGGGAGGATCGGAATCACCCATCAAGTTGACCCCCTGGGAAGAAATCTGTGCCTCCACCATTGGAATGGAGAGTATAGAGGGAGTCGGAGGGATGGAGAAAGGAGTGCAGCCATCCGAAGAATCAGGTAGGTGGCCCAAATAAAACAATGCCAAATCCACAATGTCCAATCATGTGAAGTACCATGTGTCCACATAGTGCAACAGAAACACATGGCCAGGAGGACGTCCACACACATTGGCCTGATAGCGCACTTTAAAACACACAATAAATACATAAATAATTAAAAACCCCAAAAACACCCACTACACGTGCAGCAGGCACACCCTAACTGCAGGCTGCCAAACAACTGCACCCTCACTCCACACACAAATGAAAGCACCTCCAAGGCCCCGACCCAAATCACCCTCAGGTACCACCCCAATGCATGTGATACATTGCCATTCCAATTCCCACAGACCCATTAATAACGCTCGCCCTCCTTTACTCCACCACAGGGTCCGATCCAAACGACGAGCTTCAGGACACCCCTACCAGCACACCTGCAAAGAGGGCCAAGACCAACGGCCAAAGACCCTCCACCTCAGCTGCACGCATCAAGACACGGCAGCAGCACAAATCAGGTGGCAGCACAGAGGAGGGAACATCAACAGGCACCCCAGCAGCCAGCATGCCCACAACAGCAGCACCACAGGTCCCCCCAATGGATGCCACAGAAGGCACTGCCTCTGGTGGCAGCAGCACCATAGGTGACACCCCATTGATGGCAGCATGCTCCGACACAGAAGACGGGGATGTCGAAGTCAGATCCATCCATGACCTGTCCCAATCCCCCTGTCTGTTCCATCCCGTACAACACGAGGATACCACGCAGGGGCACCCACAAGACGACGACTGGCCATCCCCCACAAGCCCTGTGGCAGGGCAACATGAGGCGAACAGCCCCTCTGTGACACCACCGCAAATGGCCATGGCCCAGCAGAGGCAACAGTCCCTCGACCAGTTAATCGTGCAACAGCAGCAACTGGCCACGCTCCTCAAGGACCATGCCGATGAATGTGGGGGCACTAAGGCAGACATAGAAACATCAACTGAGACACTTAGGGCAGAAATGGAGAGAAGTACAGAGACACTAAGGGCACAAATGGAGAGTAGCACCGAGAGCCTGAGAGTCCAAATGGAGAGAAGCACCGAGAGCCTGAGGGGGGAACTGCATGCGACGTCCAAAGACGTATGTGCCGAACTTGCCGCAGTGCGCCGTGTGCTCACTGAGCTCTCACAAACCCTTAGGGACATGCATGGACGTGAGCAGGCAGAGACATCATCCGTTGCAAGTTCCGTCCAGGGCAGCCCCCAACGTAGATCTGGGAGGAACCTGCGCTCCACAGGCAGGGGTGCCCCTGATACCCGCAGAGGGGGCTTGCAATAGCGACTGCCCACTGACAATGAGCATCTTTGGACACTGGTGTTCCGGGGGGAGGTAGGAGGGTGGAGGGGGTGTGTTGGGCTCACTTGGGTGGCGGGTCGATAGGGTGTTTAACATGATATCACATATGCCATCAACAATGCACGATCAACCAATGAGATGTGTGGACAATGATCTTTGTGTACTAGGCCATCATAGGCGTACAGTCCATATTGTGCATGTACCAGACACACACAGTGCCACGAGTACCGTGTCCATGTATCAGCCACCAGGCGTGAGTGCTAGAAGCATGCATCAATGATATGCTGACAAATGTCACGGCCCTCCTGTGCCTCGCAGACTCCTTGAGGTGCTGCCACATCCCCACCCTCATCATGACCATCCTCAGGTGCTTGCAGTTCTGCGTCAGGGGGCATGGGCACATTTCTACGTACGCACATGTTGTGGAGCATGACACATGCCATCACCATCTTTGCAACCTTCTCATGGCGGTACAGGAGTGCCCCGCCAGACCTGCTGAGGCAGCGGAAACGAGTCTTCAGTAGGCCGAATGCCTGTTCTATGACTACACGGGTACGTGAGTGGGCATGGTTGTAGTCCTCCTCATGCTGGTCCCGTGGGTTCCGGACTGGTGTGAGGAGCCATCTCTTCAGTGGATATCCAGCATCACCTGTATGTGGACGATAAACGTATAATGTGGAATGCCATTGCTACGTACGCACACACACCCCCCCCCCCTTCCTGCCAGGTCATTGCCGAATCACATACCCCACATCATCATGCATGAAATGAGACTCACCGAGTAGCCAGGATCTGTTCCCTGCGTGTCGCTCCATGTAGCGTGGTATTGTAGAGTTCCTCAGGACCATAGGATCATGGGTTGATCCAGGGAATCGGGCACAACAATGTGTAATGATCCTGTTGGAGTCACACACCATTTGTACATTCAGAGAATGAAATTGTTTTCGGTTGCGGTACTGGGCCTCCATGGCATGTGGGACGACCAATTCCACATGGGTGCAGTCGATGGCACCAAGGCAACCCGGTATGCCGCCAAGTGCATGGAATCCCACTTTTGTGTTGGTAATTTCCTGCTCCGAGCGTGGTAGAGAGATGTAGTCGTCTGCGTGCTGCAGGAGGGCATCGAGCACTTGCAATAGTGTCCGTGAGAACAGTGGCTGAGAAATGCCATGCAACTGTCCGACTGTGTGCTGGTAGGTGCCTGTGGCCAGGAAGTGGAGTACAGACACCACCTTCAGTAGGGGTGGGATGGCGGTTGGGCTATCTATCATGCTGACAAGGTAAGCCTGTGTCATGTCCACGATGGCGGCTATGGTGTCCCGGTCCAAACGGTAGAGGGTGTGGATCTGCTCATCAGTGAGGTTGAACGGATGTGCTCGGAGGCGTGGGATTGCGGGCTGCCTGCGTGGTGGTAGTGGCTGTGCTGGCGGCCCTTGCTGGCCCTGCCTTGCCCTCCTCCTCCTCCTGCGTCTCCTCCGTGCGGCCGGTTGTAGTTGGTGTTCGTCTTCTTCTTGGAGTTGGAGTACTTGCAGTGCTATCAGGTCCCCCAGGGCCAACATCGCGATTCCTGCCGGTAGCATTTCGGAGTGGGTGTGGTTGTGGGAGGAGACTGGGTGTGCAATTTATGTGTTTTCAGGCTGTATGGCCTCCACCTGTGGTGATTCATTCCACCTGTGCAAGCTGCTCTCCCCTTTGGCCGAGCACGTCCCGCACACAACGCTGCACTTCGACGCATGGCATCTTGCTATTGCAATCATGTATTTGTACCCGATGGCCGTGTAACATTGGTTGATATGTTCATTCGGCTATGGTCCCATTGTTTCACATGCAATCTTTGCAGTCGCGAACAGACTTGTGAGGGGTCAGTGGAACGTAGTACTCGAGTGACGGTGGGCCCTCATGCATCACTGTACCGAGTTGCAACGACGGGCGGGGCGTCCCATTTGTGAGTGAAGGCAGTTGCCATTTTCACACACAGCCGCACTAGATGGATTAATTTGTGATTTCAAGCGGCCACAGATGCCTTTTCGACGTGATGTTGCAAATGAGGAATTCGAAGGGCGGCGCTTTCGGTTATCAGCTAGCGGCGAGGAGATGCCCACAGGTCTGACTGCAAATATAACGTTCTATTGTTCAATGTCCTTGAGACAGGGGCCATGGCGAGGATGCAATGATTGATATGAATAGTTTGGGATGCGCAATAGCGACGTGGGCGATGAGGCCGGACGTTCCCAAATACATGTTACTTCACTACACTGGAATTACGGGCTGGGGCACTGTGGATTTTGCAGGCTGCATAACGCACAGACTCAATGGATATTTCTAATGTTATGTGAGTAAATATTCAGGCGTTTTTATCCCGGGATGAGGGAATGATGAATGGATGCATGGACAGTTGATTTGATACAGAGTTTGCCATGTACAGGGCTTCTTGGAATCTGTCCGTCTCCCCTGCGCTATGTGATGCAGGGCTGCCATAGTGGGACCATCGTCTATCTGGCCTTGTTGAGCCCTCCCTGTCTCGACGCGCCCTCAGACACTTGTGTCCATGCACGTTACCAATCCCATCTGATGGATTCTGTTTTCACAGACGCATGCACAGGTACACTCGTGTGTGATGGTGTTTACACCTCGATATAGATAGTTATGAGTCGCAAGTGGTTTTGGGGTGGTGATGATCCTTTGGAGTGGGCTAGCATGCATATGGCTGTGGATTTAGTGTGATCATTGAAGTGAGTTGTTCGAATGTAGTTCTGATGGCCATTCTGTTCTTTTTCTTTTCTTTTGGTTGACAGGTATCTCCTCCCCTTTTGCCACTGCCATCTGTATGCCACTCCTGCAGATGGCTTTTACTCCCGACACCTGCTGCTTCGTGTTAATCAGTGGAGCAGCATTACGATCTTATGGGACGATCGCCAATGGGCCACATGCCCTTACGCAGTACTAGTGGCTCGGAGCAACATTTTGGCCTTTCAGCTGGACTAGTGCCTCCCCATTGGGACGGCCCTGCGGTTCTGTGCGCTTCCATGTTGCCTTTTCGTACGTGAATGTGGCTCTGTGTACCATGATGGAACAGGGCGTCACACAAGAAGTAGCTGGTCATTTCTTGCGGATGCAGCCCACAATGGTGAAATGTGTTTTGGAGTTCATGGCCTAATGGCTGTATGGGCTTGGTGATTTTGTTGTGCATTAAATTTCTATTCTGATATGGGCCGTGTAGCGTTCTTCTTTGCAAGTGATGTGGCATATTCCTATTTGGGGAGCGATGTATTGTGAGGAGATCTGCATTGGGTTCCAGCTTCGGAGTATAGTTGCGTGGTACTGTGCTGGGCGCGTTTGCCTACGAAGCCCAGTGAGGTCAGGGATGAGGGCTGCCAATATGACTGTTTGAATGATGTCATGCTCAGGGGCGGGGGATTAGGTTTTGTGTAACAGATGCCGGTCAGCCAGGTGGACTGGTGGAATGATGTGATTTTCGAAATATTGCTGGTCACAGGTGCCTGTGTTTGCGTGCGTTTCTTGGTGGGGGACTGTGGTCATGTCCATTGGAATGGCTTCTGTATTCGTGCCATCTGTGCCCTGCAGCTCCCATTGGCCCCTCTTGTGATTCTTTTGTTCGTTGGCATGCATGGGTGACTTGTACATTTCACTGGTTGCATTGTGACTTCATTGCACCTACGGGGAGTTGTACTATGTGGGCAGGGAGCGGTGTACAGGCACTCAGTTGGGCCGTTTACGGTTGATTCGCGATGCCGTACTTCTCGCCATGGCGGAATGGTACTTTCCGCCGTGCTTGATGGCGTTAGGTACATGTCCGCTAGGGTCGGAATTCGCGTACCCTTGCGCCATGGTGGTATTTACGGTTTGGCATGGCGCGCGCGCGCGTACTTGGTGCAGTTAGCGTTGGCGTTCACTACGGTGTCGCTAATGGCATCGTACTTTGCGGTGACGGGTCATAGTCGCACCGAGCGCTATTCGATGGCGGTATTGCATTTCCGCCATCGTTTTTCGATTTCCGCAAGGGTCGTAATGAGGGCCATTGTATTTTTTCACTCTATGTAACCAAGGGTAATCCAGACACGGAGGCCTTCCTCGCTGTGCCTTAGAGAGCCTCAGCTTCACCTCACTTAGCGGGGCCAACAAGGCCAAAGCATATGCCTAGGGTTGCTGATGGTACTCTTGTTCATATGAGAATTGCCTAGCATTTTGGTTATGGACTGCCCATGTGAGTGGGATCCGACTTATATGCAAATGGTTATTTCTCTTCTGTGAAGGATATAGTGAGCTAAAACATGGTTTTGACCCTCATTTATGGAACACATTCCATAGAACAGGTTATTTGAACCATGTTAGTTATCAGTAGAAGGGCCCCTGCATGATTTTTAATTTTGTAAAACTTGGGGTTTCGTCCTAAGTAACCATGGGCAACCCAGTCGTGGACCCCTTGTTCTCTGTGCCTTAGGGAGGCTTAGCTTCACCTTACTGAAGAGGACCAACAAGGCTGAAGCATATGCCAGGGTTGCTGATAGTACTCTTGCTCAGAGTAGAATTGGTCAGCATTTCGGTGCTGAACTGCACTTGTGGGTAGGATCAGTCTATTGTGCAAATGGATTTTTCTCCTCTGTGAAGGGTGCAGTGAGCAAAAACGTGGTTGTATACTCTCCTGAGTGGCCGAAATTCCATAGAACAGGTTATTTGAACCATGTTCATTCTCAGTAGAGGGTCTGCAAAATGCTTTTTATTTTTGTAACATTCGGGATTTTACCCAGATGTACACTCCTTGCTCACTCTGCCTTAGAGAGGCTTCGCTTCACCGCACAGAGGAGAATTTACCAGCATTTCGGTGCTTGACTGCTCTTTTGGGTGGGATCAGACTGATATGCAAACGGGTACTTCTCCTCGTGGAAGGGTGCATTGTGTTAAAAGGCGGTTGTACAAGCTCCTTTGTTGAAAAGAATTCCATAGAAGAGATTATTTGAACCATGTTCATTTTCAGTATAGGGGTCAGAAAACCTTGTTAACATTTTTAAAACTGTGATTTAACTGGAGGATGTTTTCCAGAAGTTAGATCAGGTTGGCTCATTAACCCCTTAAATCGTCAAATGCACCTGGGCCAGAAGGATTTGCAAATGTAGTCCTGAAAAAAACATGCCTTTTGTGTAGTAGAATTTTGAAAGAACTGTTTGACAACTTTAACGATTAATGTTCCTTGCCCTGTTCTTGGACCAAGGCTGGGGTGAGCCCTATTTACAAAGAAAGGATATAGGGATGACCCTTCCATCTATCATCTGATTGCCCTTCTCTATGCTTCAAGCAACATCTTTCCATCACTCCTCTTGAGGCAGTCAAATAGCTGGGCAGAATAAAGTCATTCTTTCCCCTGCCCAAATTGGTTTAAGAAAATATATGTTGATCTCCCTAACTTGTTTATGTCTGAACAATTTGGCAAACGGTTCTAACAGGAGAGTCCCCCATTTGCTTTTGCGGATAATGCTGCTGCTTTTGACAGTGTCAACAATGAACTCCTTTGAGATAAATTAACAAATGGAGGATTGACCGGGGGCTGCTGAATTAGTTAATCTATCTCCATTCTAATAAATTGGTCAGGATATAGTGGGATTCAAGAGGTGTTCTGTCTTCTACTAATGAGATTCACAGGGTTGCATACTTGAATCCCTGCTTTTCTGTTTATACATTGCACTTCGGGTGATCTGTTACCAGGAGTCTGCTGCAGCACAACCACTACTTAGTGTAAGCTATTGATATTCTTACAATGGATGGGACCCTGGTGATCCTACAAAAGAGCCTGGTCATTCTCTATACATTTCCTACTGACCTGGATTTAGAAATTAATATGAAAAAGAATAATTACAACCAGGGGGCGATTTCAATTTTATATGGCAAATTACTCATAATGCTCAGGAAATAGGGAATGTTTTTATTTACTTGGGATACACTTTCAAACATCCTGAATTGTAAAATAAATGTTGTTTATAATCTACCGATCCATGTGCGATTGCATTTGAGTGTCCTAAGCACATTCTGGAAGCTAGTAAACGCCCAGGTGATTCATTGAATAAGTTGACATATGGTGTGTGTGTTATTGTCTAGAGCTGGTTTCATGTCTTACAGTTGCGTAGTGAACATTAGATGGATTGCTGATCGTTGCTTTAGTTTGGCTCCAGAAAATGTACTTGCTATGCCACTCAGTCATTTTAGGAATACTATGAAAGCCATTCTACATTTGCAGAGTAAGGAACAACTGATTGTTAACTTGGCTATCAACAATTATTCTACACTTTACATTGAGACTATTCAGGACCGGAAGAATTTCTGAGATATAATAGTCTTCATTCTGTGGGCAATTCCATGGTCTGGGAGATTCTCGGAATTACATTTAATGTAGTAAAGTCCTTGGAAATACTTTGAGCATGGCAAAATATCCCAAGAAACAACAGACATTGCCAACTATGCGGCGAGATGCAATTGGAGTCTGCCAAACAGCTTCTGACTGACTGGTCCTCACTCCTGAAGCTTCGGCTCCAGGTCATGACGTCAGCGGGCCTGCAAGGGAATATCACGGCTGAACAACTATGGAGCATTTCATGAGTGGGTGTCATGATGCGTGTACTGTATACATCACTTCCTTGTGGAAAAAGATTGAAAATAATGTGGCCATTTTAGCATGTTGATTTGGTGACTATGTTATCGCTTCCTGTAAATAGGTCAGTAAATTCGATGCACTATAGTGACTGCTTGCTATATATGTAAAGATTCACAGGTTTGTGTTCTGGAAATGTGTAGCATTAAAAGTTGACTTTTGTTAACTGTATACTACAGTAAATAAAGAAACTGCTAACACAACATCAAAAAGAAAGGTATTTCACTTGTGTCCTGTGTGGGGATCTTTAATAAAAAATAAGTTCTCGCCACTAATTGAGGCTAATAAGCTAAAGGCAATAACGGTAATATTTTATGGTCTGGGTGGATGTCTGCTAACTAAAAGTGTGTTTGGACCCGCTAGAAGGCCAAATGTGACAAAAAGTACTGGTTTTGGATTGGGAGACCGCAGCACAACGTATATATTCAAAACAGGCTTGATCTCCTTGTTTACCCGAAAAAGGCTCCTCAGGAAGTTTACCGACAGCTTAAACATAAGACAAGGAACTAACAAAACTTTAATGGTGCCTAAAAAGAGATGTTTATGTTTAAATAAGAACATTGATGGTTTATTTCTCTACTAAATCCCTTCTTCTGAAAGAGGTCAAAAACAAAATACAAGATTCTGCACAAAATCATCCTTACATGAAATCATTTCCTAATGCTACAAAGGGAAGATGTTTTATGTTACTGAAGTTTAATAGGTTGAAAACTTTGGAGGTTTTAGACGTTGAATGGGCATTCCTAGAAATGAATGTTAGATTTGTGAATGAGATTTCTATTTTGGGATCTGAATAGTTTTGGTTTAGGGTAATGGGCGGAAAATACTTCTAACTCATATTCGGAATCAATATGCTATGGGAAATAATTGCAATGTTCTACTTTTTAATTCTGTTTAATTTAATGTGTATCTGAATAATTGTAGTAACATCTATGTTAAGTAGGAATTCAAGTTTTGTTCTCTTTCTTATTCTCTCATTCGCTTTTTTCTTTTCCTTTTTCTTTTTCCGTTTGCATGATAAACAAAATTACATTTTAATATTAGTTATTAGGGAAAAGGTTATTTGATAACCAAAACACAAGCAAAGATAGTGTGCTTTATCTTGGGAAACTTGAACTTCGAATGTGGACAATCTAAACTTCACTGAGCTAGCTGGGGAACCAGTTCATAATCCAGTCCTTCTGCTCTTCCTGAACTTCTAATAAACTTCTGTCCACTGTTTTCATGTAAAGACCACATTCTTATTAACTACTTTATTGAAGTTGAGATGTGCACTACACCCAATCCTTGGTCAAAATGGAGCAACCCCTTATGAGGGGCACATGGAAGAAGAGTTAACCATACATTCTTTCGGGAGGACTACTAGCAATACTTTCATCAGTGATCCCCAACTCAAACGTTAACCTCAAAATAAATAACTACCTCTCTTAACTTTTATTTATTTTAATTTTATTTTAACTCGAATGAGCTTTTCACAAATCACAATATACAATTAAAAACATTGCAATTTAAAATATATATAAATCACACAATTTATTTTCAGTAGCAAATTAAGATATGTACTAAGAATTATACAACAAAAAAAAACACCATATTCTATATTCTTTTAGGGATTCTCACATTTCAGGAGCCTATCCACTATTGTCCAGATCTGATAAAGTGGTAGTCATGGCGCACTGGAACCAACCCCGGGTTAAGGCAATCAAACCAGAACCCCTCACTCTCCATCATGTTGTACTCTGTGACAAACGATTCCTGCCCTACTTCTTGCACTCGGTCATAACATGTTTTGCGACTCGAATATATAAGTGTACAATGCCTGTTTTCCAGTGAGAGCCCCACCCTAGGCCCTGTGATTGAAAGGACTGGCTGTTGGTGGATACGTCACTTTAAAATCAATCCTCTCCCTTCCGGGTCAGGGCATGCCATTAGATATCTTTGAGGGACACCCACAACACAGCCTGATATGTTAGTTTGTTTGTTTGTTTATTAATTTATAAAGCGCACCAAACCCTTAGGTGTCTGGGTGCATTGCATTACAGATAAGTTACACAGTTTCAATTGAATAATAGTTTACATACATTGTGTAGAGCAATCAGTTATCAGCTTATATAAAGATACATTCTGGAGATGTTGAGTACATTATAAAATAACATTATATAAAGACACACACCCAATAATACATACATAAGTTAGCTGTACAGTAGAAGGTTCAATATCAGGAGGCAGAAATATGATAGAAAAGATCATTGTGAACATTCACCTTTTAAATGTTCCTTGTGAGAAGCCAGCTTTTCTCGGTTTTCCTAAAACTGTAGAATGACTGGTCAGTTCTCAGAGAGGTTGCGAGTGAATTCCACAGTTGGGTAGCCATACCGGGAAGCTGCTGCCTCCTGCTTTTTTTAAGATGAATCTTGGGACTGTAAGGCAGAAGGAGTTGGCTGATCTGGTCGGGCGTGTGGATTTTTTTTGATAATGTTTTCCATTAGGTAGAGCGGTGCAGCGTTGTTGAGACATTTTTGGGTGAGTGAAACAGTTTTGAAATGGATTCTGTCATTAATGGAGAGGCAGTCAATATTACGCCTTGCCTCCGAGATGTGTTGTCTCCTGGGTATGCTGAGGGCAGTCCTAAGGGCATTGTTTTGCAGAATTTGGAGCTTATTGATAATGTATTTACTCGCCCCTAAGTAGAGGGCATTACAATAATCAAGTTTGGAGAGAATAAGGGCTCTCGCAAGCGTGATGCAGCTTTCTGTGGAAAAAAATGGTTTGTAAGCTTGTATCAGCTTGCAGGTATAGGCTATTGCAGAAGCAGTGGCCTTGACTTGTTTGTCTAGGCTTAGGGTTGAGTCTATGTAAAAACCTAATGTTTTTACTTCCTTAACTATGCCATCATATTGAAGGCTAGGCATATGCTGCTCAGTTTGTTAATGTTGGCTGAAGATACTAAGATTAAGAGCTCTGTTTTATCATCATTCAGGCAGAGGACATGTGTTGCCATCCATGCCTGAATGATTAGATATATTTTATTCACAAGGGCTAAGCCGCCTCATAGGGCCTCATTCCGAGATTGGAGGTAGTCATGGCGCTATTTGAGCCATAACTGCCTCCAATAACGGTACCGGCACTGGTCTCGTTCAATTGGGACTTACTGGTGTAGTCCGACCTTTGCGGGACTGGTAAGTCCCCATTGAAAAAACCATTCCCCATTCCCATTCGAGCCCCCATAGGGCTCAATGGGAAGGGGGATGTAGCTAATAACGGTACCGCATTTTGCGGTACCGTTATTGGCTCTGATTTCCCTTAACAGGTCCCGTCCATAACGCCTGGTCAGACCAGGCATTAAAGGAAGGACCCACTAAGGGAACTCGTAGTAGGGCGGTAAGGGATTACCGGCACCGGCCTCCTTACCGTTGCCCGGTATCCCTTACTGCCCCACTCGGAATGAGGCCCATTGTCTCCAGTGAGCGGGAGCAGGATCTGGGTGTCCTCTGCATAGTTAGTGTAGGTGACACCCAGATGATCCAGATCATCAAAAAGTGGCTTTGTAAATATGTTGTACATAGTAGGTGATACGCACAAGCCTTGAGGTACCCCACATGTTATGGGTGTAGGGTCTGCTGAGGCTGATGGTGAGAAGACTCTCATTGACCTGTTGCTGAGGAATGAGTGGATCCATGCTGTGGGTTCCTGCGTGAAGTTGGCTGCTGTCGCAAAATGTTTGCATAGCACTTTGTGGTCTACCAAATCGAAAGCAGCAGATAGGTCAAGTAAAAGTAGGAGGGCCAGTTTCCATTTGTCTTTAATACGATCAACTTGGGTCTTTAAATTTATAAGGGCTGTTTCTTTCCCATGTTGTGGCCTGAAGCCCTAAGAGATTGTTCGTCTCCAAGTAGTCCTGGATCTGGGAGTAGGCTGCCTTGCCTAATATCCTAAGTAAAAAGGGGACTGTAGTGATTGGTCTGATGTTAGTAGGTATAGATGGGTCCAGGGCTGTTTTTTATAAAAGTGACCGCACCCAGGCGTCCTTCAGGTTAGTAGGGACGTTGCCTGATAGGAACGAGGCATTGATAAGTTTAGTAATGAAGTTAGCCAGTCTCTGGCTGCTTCTTTAATAATGTGGACAGGGCAGATATCTCCCTGACAGTTAGATGGTTTATGTGAGGCAATGATTTTTACCACCTCTTGGGCAGTGACTTGAGGAAATTTGATGCGAGGACAGGATTTCGCTGTTTGATCCTGACCTATTTGGTGGTTAGCTGTTCGCATTTTTATTTGAGATTTTTCTTTGGAGTAGTGAAATTTTATTGGAAAGAGCATTCTGAATGTTGGTGCACCATGTTTGATCCGTCATACATGAGTCCACCGGAGGAAAAGGGGATTCCAGTTCTCTAAGAATAGTGAAGAGTTCCTTGGTACTTGAACTAGCTTTATTAATCCTACCATTGTAGGTTTCTTGTTTAGTTAGCAGTATTTCAGCTTTGTATTTTGCTGAGATTTTGAGCAAGTTACATTTATTTTCCTTGTTTGGGAGGTTTTTCGACTGGACTTCTGATTTCCTATTTTCTGCCATGAGTTCAGATGAGCTCTGGGTTTGCTTTTACATATTTTAGGCGGGGCAATATTATCTAGAGCTTGAGTGATAGTGGAGTTATATAAGTCCACTAGTGTAGCTGGATAAGAGGTATTTGGCAACGGATTTAAGATTGGCAGCAGGTGTGGTAGTAACCGGTCTACTGTGATGCTCCTTTTATTCCTTGTGAGCAGTGGAGGGGCTATTGGCTTAGTATTGATGGGAGGTAGGTTTGCTTGGATCGTGAATGATACTAAGTAATGGTCAGTCCAAGACTTAGGTTGGATGGAGGTAATCACTATTTCACAATTAAGGTCAGCCACCCAGTCTAATGTTCTGCCTTTACCATGGGTAGGCAAAAAGGACTCTTTGTGTGAAGCCAAATTCAGTAAGAGTGTTTGAAAGCTCCAATGCATGTTGGTCATTAGGGTCTTTAAGGCCCAGGTTGAAATAACCTAGCACTAATTTTTGTGAGGTAGGTTTGGTGTTGGCAGATATTATGGTGCTAATGTCTTCCTCGAAAGAGCCAAACCGGACCTGGAGGTCTGTAGATTAGGTGCATTGTTAAGTTGCGCGACTTTGCGATAGGGAGTTTCACAGTAAGCAGTTCGCAAGATTGGATATGAGGTGATGAGGACACTCTTAACCCTAGGTTAGATTTAGCAATAAAGGTTATGCCACCTCCTCTTGAAGCTTCTCTACCCGCTCTCAGGATGGTATGGTCTTCAGGTGTGGCTAGTAGCAGAGACGGGCCAGCTGCTGCATGTTGCCAGGTCTCCGTAATGGCTAAAAATCTAGATCATTAGCAATAATCAGATCAGCTATGTCGATCGCATGAGCTACTAGTGACCTTCTGTTAATTAAGGCAGCTTTGATGGTTGATGTATCTGTAGTTGGGGGGTTGGTGGCAGGATCTCTTCGACTAGGTCTGATATTTTTAGATTTGTTGGTCTTATTAGCAGGATTTTTAGGTACAGGTATGGGTTTGGTCTGCGCTTGGGTCTGTAAATTGTGGTTATTGGTAAGTCTTGAACAGAGCCTTTTATTTCTAATTGGAATAGGGCATGGAGCATTAAGTTCTAGTAAAGTGGCTGAGGTTTTTAAATCTTGAATGGGGAGTGATGTCGCTTTAGGGTTAATTGCAAAGGCAGCATCTATGTTGATAGGCTGGTTTACTAGTTTTAGCTTTGGTAGAAAGGTGGTCGGTCTGACGCAGGTAGGCTGGAAGCGGTGCTTAAGTTGAGGTAAGAATTTAGTGGACTTAATCCACAGTGCTGTAGGGTCAGAGATAGACATGATAGAGGGGTGGCACTCTGTACAGGAATAATTAGCAATAAATAGAGTGAGCAGCAATTTGGTAGAGAATCACATATAAGCATACATAGTTCAGGGGGAACGGTGAGCTAGCTATGTTGGATTTCCAGGTTGTCTCTAATGCACATGGTGGATCTAACATCAAAAAGCTACTGGCTGAGCAGTTATGCACAGGTTAATTGTAACATAAGGCAGGTACTGGCGTAGCAGATAAGCACAGGGTAAAATCTGTCTAGGTACTTTCCGGGTTGTCACTTGTGCACAGGGTGGATATAATCTCAAATAAGTACCGGCATAGCATTTATGCACAGGTTAATTGTTAAATCAGGCAGGTACTGGCACAGCAATTAAGCACAGGGTGAACTACAAGCCATGAATGGCAGTGGGTTCATCAAAATAGATAATTCTACAAGGTAATTATAGTTAACAGAAGTAACTTAGTAGTGCGATACCATAAAGCTGTTTCCCTATGCGGAGGCAGAGGTCTATAATCATGGGTCGAAGTACAGAATACAGTGCATACACTGATAAGGACAATGATTATCGAAAGGAACAGTTGGTCTTAAAGTGCTGTTGTGCGAAGAGTATTGTATTCAACAAAGTAATGGTATCAGTTGGGATAATAGTATACAGAAAGTTGAGGAATGCAATAAAAGTTTCGATAGGTGTGGACGATTTGCTAGTTCCGTTTTCGTGCACAGAAGTGTTTCTATGCGCTTAGATATAATGGGCTAGCCAGATAGGCAACAGTCTCAGGCACAACAGGTAGCGATGTGTGCTTACCTTACCCCAGTGAAAACGCACGACCAGGACAGTGGAGGGGCGCGCAGCAGCACAGCCCTAGCACGGATAAGGCCTTTTTCTTGGCCTTCGTCGTAGGCCGGCTTCCGCTTGCCGGCCGATATGCTGGTTCTAAATAGAGCTGCTTTGCTTAGCAACGAGTAAACAGCCTCAGATTGAGCCTCATGTAGCGCCGGCCATTTTCGGATCAGGCGGCATTGGGGAACAAAGGGAAAACAAGCATGGGCACTTGTCTGCACACAATAATGCAGAAAAAGGGACAAATCGGAGTCAGGGCTGGAGCTTTGCAGATTAAAGTGGCATAAACTCACTGGATGATCCCTCCTGCTGGGTGTGATGGTTGTGAAGGCTTGGGTCGCACGTTGATCTGGACAAGTAAAATCCTCGTGTGGCATCAGGTGGAAGGGGACGGGCTCCTGCCCTCTCCTCTTCAGGAAGGGGTGAATCTGATCTGCCCAAAGCACAGACAAGGCCTTTTTCTTGGCCTTCATCATAGGCCGACTTCCAACTGCCGGCGGATATGCTGGCTGTAAATAGGGCTGCATTGCTTAGCAATGAGTAAACAGCCTCCTGCCCTCTACGTTTCAGGAAGGGGTTGTCAGACTTTACTTCTCTAAGTGAGTATAATTGAAATTCCAGTCCCATATCAAATTGTTTTGTACTAAATGTGCTCTTTAGTTTAAAGTAATCATCACTATCGCCGCTATCATAAATGTCAGGGCACCATTAAATAAGCTCAAATAGCATTTTATTTAACACCAGAAAGTTAACAGCTTTTATTCTAGGTTACTTCTCAAAGTGCCCTGCCATGTGGCCCAAAAGGGGATATTTGGGGAGTTTTGTTGTTTTCAAATAGAAATCTCGTCTGCGTTTCAAAGCCAATGTCCTCAGTGATGTTGTAATAAACTCCAACCTTGGGATTTCCATTTGGACTGCCTGAGTGAGGTTTAGGAGTCTTTTCCAGAATCTACCCTCTAAGAGGTTGAGCCAGCTTAGGGCGGTCTGGGTTAATGCCTCCAATCCATAGAGAATGGACAGGCAGAACCATTGCACATACAATTGGCTCAGAAAGGCCAGCCTGTAGCCCGCAGTTTGCTTTGCAAAGCTATAGAACAGCCCTGTCAGCTGCGCCACCCTCCGGCTCGTCCGAGAAATCAATTCTGAATATCTATCTCCTTGTTTCCCCCAACTCAAGACCCAAATAAGGATAACTTTCAACATATTTGATAGTATTCTGAACCAATACTAGGGACTGCCTTTGAATTGTTCTGTTTGTGAATAACATTGCCTTATTTTTTTCTAAATTAATCTCCAAGTCGTTCTCCCTGGCGTACATACACAGTTCTCTAATAGATCTTAACATACCTGTGTATGTATGGTCAAAGAGAACCAAATCATCCATGTACATCAGAGAAGCAACATGTATATTCCTAATCCAGGGAGGGACAATGAACTGCAACCCCCATTCTTGCCGGTAGGTTGATCATATACAGATTAAATAACAAGGGGACAAGCAAACATCCTTGCTTTACCCCCCTATTGATATTAATCCAATCCATAAAATGGCCAGCTCCATCTAGCCTGATCTGCACCTTTGTATCTGAATATAATTGTATCAAGATCTACAGGAGGTACACTGGGCAACCCATCCTATCCAGGTTGCTCCACAGCTTTCCAGGATTTACCCCGTCAAAGGCAGCCCGAAAGTCTACAAAGGAAGCATATGGACCCGGGCTACCTCCGACATTGGCTTTGATTATCAGGATGTCAACCAGGTGCAAATTGTGCATGGTGGAACAGTCAGGTCGTAAACCGGTTTAGAAGTCATCTAGAATATCAGTCGTTTCTACCCGCTATTGAAGTCTATGAAGGACGAAAGAAGCAGAAATCTTCCTCTTCACATCCAACATGGATAATAATCGGTAATTAGATGGTGAAGTACAAGAAACTTTCTTATAGACTGGGATCAAAAATAAATGTCTTCAAGAGTCTAGGATCATATAAGACTTACAAACCTTGTTAAACAATGTCTCCATGATTTGGGCCCATATTTCAGGATCTTTTTTAGCACAATACTGGCCGGCCCATTAGGACCCAGAGCTTTCAAGTTTTTTAGCTGTCCAATGGCCATCAGAATGCTTTCACAACCCCAGTCCAGGTTAGGAGAAAAAAGGGTTTTGTATGGAAGCGAATGTGCATTCAAATAAACAGTCCTCACGAGTTCCCAGTTCTGTAAAGATTGCGAGGTACACACTTGTTAGTTCTTACAAATTGTTACGTTTTAATTCATTTATTCCAAATTCATCAGAAAAGAGAAATTCTTTACTTAGCATTATTCCTCATTGAACTTGTGCCAATAGTGACATTTTAAGTGAAATTGTGTAATTCTTAAGTAAACTTGTGCCAACATTTCTCCGCTAGGAGGCACGTTCTATTGTTTCGCCCTTTCTTGGGCTTTGTCAAGGCACTTAATGCATTGTTTGGTGTGTCAAATTAGATTCATAAGATACATTTGGTTCAGAAAATGAGGGTTTTGTTTCTTGTAGTTCCTGAATGAACAGACTTCCGTGGTTCTTTGATTTCGAGTGGGAATTCACTATTCTGGGACCTGTTTAGAATTGAGATGGCTGCAACTGCATGCAATCCATCTTCTGGCTCATGCCATTCTTGGTTCACTTGTTCCTGTCTTTAGCTGATTATATCCATCCCATGTGGAAATCGTCAGGGACCCATGCGTCAGCTGTCGTCTGCTTGTGCTTGGGGATTCGTTCACTTCTGTCCAGCTTCCACTCCATGTTGGACGTTACCCCCTCATATACAGGCCCTTCCGCCACAGACAGACTAGAACAAATGAATTAAGAACAACTCTCTGCTAATTGGATTAGGTACCAGGGAGCCTTTCTGGCCCCTTGCTGCTCTTAACGCCTGCCACATGGTTCTGGTGGACCCATTCTTCAAAACCCTAAACATGTGCTCCCATTCAGCATTTCTTACAGAGCGGGTTCACCATTTCACCCAGTTTATGTACCTACGCTTAATATTGGTGATGATTTTGGCCATCGGGATCTTGTTAGTTCATTTGGAACGGCCTTTCGAGTTTACTTACGCCTCCATCTTTTGCCGTCCCTGATGTTTTTATCAAAGGTATTACCCTTTGCATTGGCTTGGGAAACAATATAATGCCCAGAAATCAAACCAAAATTAGTTGTTAACTTTTTGAGCCAACTTTCAATTTCATCACCAGTTAGATTACTCAATTCCGGTAAGTGCTTAAATTGTGTGTCGAACCAAAACAGAGAGAATTTGTTCAGATTAGCATCCAACCAAGATACAGGTTGCACGCATGATTTATGTCTACATCTCTCATTTTAGTAGGGACCTCACTCTTGCTTGGAAACTAGAGACTGAGCGAGACCCTGAAATGGTCGCTCCATTCAATGTCACATACTTCTAAATTCTGGACTTCAGCCAGCAAGTTTTCTGAGACAAATAAGTAATCTAAAGTGGTGCAAGATTTGCCATCTATAGATCAATGGACACAGAAGTACATGTTATCTGTGGCTTTGCTGTCTTAAACAAGGCAAAAAAGCACTGACCTGGGGAGGTGTGTGCTGCTGTTTAACAAGGAGAACAATTCTGCAGGAGCAAGGCATGAAAATTGAATAATTGACCAGGATTTAGTATCAACAAAATTCCCTGGTTTTAAATGTATATATGATTCAGCTACCGCTCCGGTACAAGAAACCTATTAGACTGGTCTGCGTACAGAGTGGGGACTGCCCCTGATAATATCTTTTCTGGAGTATAATACCTGGGAAAGGTTCTGTCAATACACCCAAGACCCCCCAACCCTAGGTTCAAGAGGATAGCTCAGGGGCAACGTGCTCGCCTTGGGAGCAAGATGACACGGAGCACCACAGGTTTGATTCCCGGGTCCGCGATTAGAACTCTCTGGCTATTAAGCGTGTTATAAATAACCTATCATATCATTATTTTTATTTTTTAATATCTAAGCGTAATACTGGGAGCCAGAGGACTTTAAAAACATTTAATGTAATATCATTGCTGCACACATAAATTCATAGAACAACACAGATATTTAAAATTGAAAACACCCACGAGTTGCTTCTTACCCAGGGACTCACTGGCAGACTTCAAGTCGCGCACTGAACACTACCCCTTTGTCAGACCCAGTGGTGCTCAATGGTGTAGCACAAGATTTGGCAGCTCCCTTGCGAGCCATGCTGTGGGCCGCCCCTAAACTCCTTAGCAAAGCACAGGGCACACCACACCCTGGGCCGGTCCAGACCACCACGTGGACGGAATGTCCATGATGATTATGACGCTGCAGGGGCATGCAGTATTGCAATTGAAAGAAGTAAATATGTTTTTCAATCAAAGCTTACATCTTTAATGTAACATGGAGAGAAGGGGGCAGTGCCTGGTCCACAAATGTACCAGCACCAGTGATGGCTGCTGAATTGTTTTTTTGAAGGGTATAAATATTTGCCACAAGTATGTGACTGCGACTGAGCATAGCGAGGGAGCCCAAACTAACGAAAATGGGTTGGGCGGCGCTGGGGGTATTCTTCTCCCACCCCAGAGTACATTTTTTGAATAATCGGTTAAAATGGTGCATTACAAAGCACACTTTCTGAAAAATTTGGGTAAAAGGCCAACAATGTGGGTAAAAGGCCAACAATCGTTTTTTTAGGGTGTAGGGTAAATCATGAAAAAAGTATAATAGATGCAAGTCACCAAAAGTGCACAGGGCATTTCCCAATACATTATCATGCCGGTCCCTACAATATATGCCAGTATAAAAAACATTTGTATGCTGGCTGTGCCCATACATTTCCGATCCAACAACATATGCTATTATTCCCATATAAAACCATACTTATGTTTGCTTTAAAAGTTTTTCTATAGTATAATTACTGGCACTGTGCACAGAACTGGCTCTGCCAATGTATGACAGTACTCCTATGAAGAGGGATATGCTTTTGGTTTGGCCATTAAAAGTGACATGTCACAATTGGAAACCCTGTCCAAACTGGTTCCAATATAATCCAGTCTAGACCCATAAGAACACTTATCTTGCTTGATGCATCATAGATGCTCACTTAATAAAAGGTCATGCTACAGTGAAGAATATACAGGCCGCTACGCCAAAGCATCAGTCTAGCGAGGTAACACTACTTATCATGCTTGCTTTTTTAAAGATGTCGAGTAATAAATGTCATGCCACAGTAAGTAATGGCTAGACTGACTGCACCGAAATGCCAGTCTATCCAGGGAATGGCACACATGAACTTGCCTTTGCCCATAAATACCAGTAAAACATGCAAGGTCAATGAAGGATGTGGCAAAAATGCTCCAGTGATCCCCAGTCTCCCAGTGCCTTAAACACACATGCATCCCGTTTCACCCACCGGTCACTCACCAATACATCTCCTCTCGCACTCGCTCACACTGGATTCCCAGCACAGGCGCACACACCAAACCCCACCCAGAACATTCAAACACACACTACCACATGTACGCTCATTTACCCACCAGTCACTCACTCACACCTTCTCTTACATGCACTCATTGCATTTTCTACACACACACCCACCCACCACATTCAAAAACACACCATCACATTCATATTCATTCACCCACCAGTCACTCACACAGACACACATTCTCTTACATCCACTCATTGCATACTCTACACATGCACACACCCATCCACTCTGCATTCTCTACACAGGCACACACCCACCCACCCAGAACATTAAAAAACACATTTCACATCACATCACTTCTCATTCACCCACCAGTCACTCACAACTTCTCTTACATCCACTCATTGCATTCTCTACACATGCACACACCCTCCCACCCAGAACATTCAAAAACACACATCGCATCACTTCTCATTCACCCGCCAGTCACTCACACTTTCTCTTGCATCCACTCATTACATTCTCTACACAGGCACACACCCACCCAATCAAGACCATTCAAAACACACATTACATCACTTCTCATTCACCCACCAGTCACTCACACCTTCTCTTCCATCCACTCATTGCATTCTCTACACAGGCACACAACCACCCACCCACCCAGAACATTCAAAAACACACATCGCATCACTTCTCATTCACCCACCAGACCCTCATAACTTCTCTTACATCCGCTCATTGCATTCTCTACACAGGCACACAGACACCCACCCACCGAGAAAATTCAAAAACACACATCACATCACTTCTCATTTACCCACCAGTCACTCACACCTTCTCTTACATCCACTCATTGCATTCTTTACAAAGACGCACACCCACCCACCAGAACATTAAAAAACACACATCACATCAACTCCCATTCACCCACCATTCACATACATACCTCTGACACGCATTTCACACATGCAAAACAGACATCAAATTACAAAAAAAGCTGTCTTACCTTGTTCTTGCAGCTTGGCTCCTCTGTGCTGCCAGGAAGCTGCAAGAGCTTCCTGGTTCCTGTATGTGAGCTGCAAGGAAGCCGAGGGAGAAGGGGTTGGACTTGAATGTGGCATGTGACATGTGCCACATGTCACGGTCAGCTCCAACCCTTACTTAGTGCCTCCCCGGCACAGCCTTCACCCTGATGGGTGAGACCTGGGGTGGCAGGGGCCCCGCACCACGGTAGAGCCCACTATACCAGGAGCACCCATTTTTGGGACACCTTTTTTAATTTATTTTTTTAAGTTGGGGTCACAAGGGAGTCCCAGGGGTTGCAACTGGATGCCTGGGAAAGTGGCTTGCAGAGGAAACAACTCTAAGTTAAGGAAAGTTAAACTTTACTGTAAAATGCCTGAAACAAGGTCACAAACTAATACGGTGGAATCAAGAAAGGAAATGGAACTAGATGTGAGAGGTGGTGAAGAGTCAGAGCTAGCAAGTGAAAACACCTCTGTGCGAGGCAAAACAACGGCTTTTTTTCACCAGGAGGCAGAGGATATCGCGTAACAGTAAAAATTAAGGGAGGGGTGCACAGAACCAGCAAGAGGGGCTAGTTTCTATGGAAAATCTTTTTTTTTTAACATCTTTAATGTTTTCAAATTAAAGAAGTAAAAACATTACAACTGTGAATTCTTTGAACAATATAATCCCTTTGTTATACATTACTACATAGGTACCAATACTAGATCAACCTTAACCCTACTAAATCAATTGTAAATTACTTCAATCAGAACAAGATTTTTCCTTCATATACACAGCCACCTCAATAATTATATCAATAATAGTTCCTATATTGTCATATCCAAATCCGTTTCTCATAAATCCATTATACTAGCAAATATTTTCACATCTACATTTAGTAAGGATATGGCTATAGGCCTGTAATTACCACAATTGTTATGATCTCTCCCCTCCTTTGGAATCAGTGTAATCATAGCTTCACTCATTGATTGGCATATTTCCCCCACTTGTATAAACAAAGTAAATAGCCTACACAAGATAGGTGCTAGAAATGTACTAAATCTTCTATAGAATTCCACTGGTAAGCCTTTCATTCTTGGGGATTTTCCTGTCTTAAGTTGTTCGATAGACAACAGAACCTCACTAATTTCGTCTCCAACATCTAGAGACGTGGTTTCTGCCTATGTTATCTTAGCAATGTCTATAGTGGAGAAAAAGTCCTCTAAGTCAAAATGCCAAGGAGATACTTCTTCGGTATATAATTCCTCATTAAATGTTTTAAAGCACTTACATATATCTACATTTCTCGAGATCAGGCGGCCATGCTCATCCTCAATGCTTTGAATAAATGACTTTCCTGTTAACCCATTCAATCTATTAGCTTGTAGCTTCCCACTTTTTTCCCACAGTCCCAATATTTTTGTCTCGTAAAAAAGAGACCACGCTCTGCTAACAAATTTGTTTTACTTACCAAGACTTTTTGAACCTGAGTCATCTCTAATCTGCCCTTAACTTTCCCTGACCATGCACATTTGTGCTGTATACGAGATTAATTTGCTTCAATTGCTTTCAATTCTGCCAAATGTTTCTTTCTAAGATACAATTTTCTATTAATCATTTCTCATCTCACTGTGGCTTTAAAGCTGTCCCACACCATTCTGAAGTCGGCATACCCTTCATTCTCCTCAAAGAATATTTCCATAAGCATCTGAACACTCTCCACAATATTCTCTTCTTCCAATATCCCTACTTTTAGACGCCACCTTACGAAAGAAGAACCCTCCCTGTCAATGTTCAAGTGAAGATGTATAAGTGCATGTTCTAAGATCTCCCTCTCTCTAATATTCACACTAAGAGTCTTGTGTATTAATTTGTTTGTGATCAACATATAATCAATTTGGGAGAATGCGTCATGTACTGGGGAATAAAATGTATATTCCCTTGAGGATGAATGCATCGCCCTCCAAATGTCTTCAAAATCAACTGTCTGGAGAAAAAAATCAAATTTCTTACATATACCAAGATTTGTGTATCTATATTGACTAATTCAATCCATTTTGTAATCAAGGATACAGTTACTATCACCTCCTAAAATAATTGTTTCTCCATGTGTTTCGCGTAACAGTGGCATGACTCCATCAAAAAATACCTTTCCTGGTGAGCACAGACCATAAACACATGCTAGTGTGATTGTCCTCCCACTGTATTGGATGTCAACAAAAATTATCCGACCCTCCCCATCCATTGTTAATTTGTCGACAGTGAATTTTATACCTTTCGTAAATAAAATGCTAGCACCTGTTGATCTAGCTGAAAAACGGT
The DNA here is from genome assembly GCF_040938575.1 of Ambystoma mexicanum. Lineage (NCBI taxonomy): Eukaryota > Metazoa > Chordata > Amphibia > Caudata > Ambystomatidae > Ambystoma > Ambystoma mexicanum. Next base: position 182,515,068 of record NC_090929.1, read on the forward strand.
TAGACAATTCTCTATGATATCTAGAGTTACTTAGTAGTTGCCTAACCTCATAAGTTAACTGTGTTTCCTGTAAAAACACTATGTCCACTTTTGCCCTCCATATCCTTGCCATCGCCTTTCTCCATTTTTTAGGACAATTTAGGCCTTTAACGTTCCATGTCATTTCTGACTCAACCCATAACACAGTTCCTTACCGCCACCAAATTCTGTTACTAAATCTATGTTATTAATATCACCCACTAAATAATTTCAACATGAGTGAGTACAGGAGCTGAACATTATAACACACATAAGAGAAAAACCTGTTCCCCAAGCTACAATAAAAGCAATTAATGGGATTTCCACACAGACAACACAGGCAAACAAAACACTGAGCAGGCAGCAAAGCAAAAAAAACAACACAAAACACAACAATATATCGACATTCTTATGGTCTAAAATAAGCTTCCAGATCTCAACTGAGCACCAATCTCACCCAGCATATAATGCATTCCAGGCCATATCATCCAGAGACCCATCCCCATCTTGCTCGGATTTCTCAAAAGTATGTTCTCTCTTATTACAACATTATAGTGTATAGACCATACTTCCCCCGATTCCCACTATCATCGCTCATGTCAATTAAACGTCAGATAGGGCATCCCAATTAACTATTTAAATATTTGTATAATTAACACTTTCACACATACCAGTTGCAAGTAGACATAACATTCATCATGCTTCCTTCAGATTTAAAACTTGTATTGCTTTTATTTTCGGACACCCCATATCTACTTTACATTTAAATTTCGCTAGCGCACTCAAGTTATTTTCCACAACCTTGCCTTTTGAAATGAGATCTGGTGTTCCCCACGTGATTCATTTAGAGCACTCAAACTAAGCATGCAAGCATTTCGGACATTTAGAATTAGACAAATGTCACAGGGCCTCATTATAAGGGTACCGGTCCGGAAACAACGGTACCAGTAAGCTTGCCGGTACCGTTGTTTCCGGACTGGCAAACTAGGAGTTCTGCGAGCGGGTGCCTTTTCGACCGCCAGGTCTGACCTTTCATGAATTGGGCAGGTGCATCCGTCCTCCCCATTCCCATTGGGACTCAAATGGGAATGGGGAGTAATATTTTCCAGTGCCCAGCTATGAGAAATTACCGGGACCGCCCTGGCTGTAATGCCCCGGTAAGTGCTTTGAGGAATTACTGGGACCGCCCTGGCTGTAATGCCCCGGTAAGTCCCCATTACCGGGTGCTGGGAAAAAAATGAGACCAGCGGCAGTCGTGCCGTTTTTACCAGCACGGCTACCGCCGGACTCATAATAAGGCCCATAGTCCGATTTTAACATTTCTATGGCTCTTATATAACAGCATTTCTCTGCAGCAACCGCGCCCCAACTTTGGTGGTGCTTTGCAGGGCTTTCCTGAGCGTTCCTTGATTGTGCAGTCTTTAGTCAATGGCTCTACCTGAGGTACATATCTCTCTCTCTCTCTCTCTCTAAGTAACAATCTCGTAAGTCTCGTCTAATTGCAGCCAGGACACAGACTCATTTTCGCTTAAACTGACGTCAATCACACAATATCACACAAAATGTAGCTAAATGTGGCGTAAAGCAATTGCACTTCGCATTGCATTTGTTGTTCCCACACACTATGTTGGCCTTCTTTTAGTTCACAAGTTTCATATATATACTTGGAGTCACCTGTTCCCGAAAATGTGCGTTTCAGTTTTAATCTTTATCGGGCTTACGTCACGCTCACTTCCCAGGTATACATGTTTTAATTTAACTAATTTGTCACCATTCCTTTTATAGTTAGTGAGATGAGGCTTCAGTGCCTCAAGTCATTTGTCACCAGAGAGATAACCCATATAATATTTATAGGTTACACAGGGAGGGCAGGTAAGGTCATCCTGTTTCATTGAAGTGTGATGTGTACTATATTTCGTTACATTAAGAGGCATCGTTACCACTGTTCACATAAAAGCAGACGAATGCTCAATACCTTGAGCAATAGTACAGCAAACACTGCTCGCTGTTCCTACTTACCTTCCTTCCCACCTTCCTTCACTGCATTTTCCTTCCCCCAATCACCTCCCTGATTCCCCCTTATTAATACCCCATCATGCCTCCTGCATCTCTCCTTACAGTCTCCTTCCCCTTGTTTCCAGTGTCTGTAGATGTTGCATCTGGCCCATCCACGTGACTGCTACATTCCCCTTGCTCTATGCTTCCTTCTGCATCTAGATTCCATTCCTCCTAGTAATCCCACTAGCCCTCCTCACCATTACACCATTACCACCTCCACCCTAATAGTTGTGATCAGCAGATTCACCATGCCATATTACAAGTTTAAATGGCTACTGCAGTGCTAAACGTACGGATGTACTATGCATTCCCATTACTATATCAAGTGACATTGGTATATCCCTATTAAAACTAATAGCACTTACCCACATTAAATTAAGTGCGCCTCTAAACCAGTGCACACAAGATACAACAATACGCATACCACTGGCAGCGTAATCCCACTCAGAGTCCTAACATAGGGTTCAGCCTCTGAGTACATACTGTGACGGATGCTGGAATGTTCGCTTGTCCACTTTGTTTAGTCAGGATTGCTGCGCATGACTCCGCTCACTTCCCTGTCCCAACATGTCCTCAATATTAATGTACATTAAACGCCCCGTGTGCTGCCGGCGGTGCAGCATCTCGTTCAGAGCCGGAGCGCAGCGTGCAGATGTTGAAGGCGCATCTGAGCCATACACTGTGATGGATGCAGGAATGATTGTTTGTCCACCTCATTTAGTCAGCATTACTCTGCATGACTCCTCTCACTTCCCCGTTGTGTAGCGTATCCTCCCGTCATCATGTCACGGTACGCTCTGCGTTACTAGGTTCTTTCCTCAAATATGCCATCCTAGCTGCATCTTATTCGCGTGTTATCTTTCATATATATACAAATGGCACCACAGTCTGAAATATATTATATTATATACTATGTTATAACAACCCCATCAAATGAGATTAACACAATAACATAGCATAACAAATAAAGCACTGCAACCCATTAACTGCAACGTAATTCATCTTTTCCTCTTCCCAGTTAGTCCACTTCTCTGCACAGCTGATTCCTCCATAGGTGCAAGATCAAGGTCGGAAAGAAATGCTTCTGCACCACAATGATCTGTAAATGAATGAATCTGGCCATTCAGTACCACTCTAATGATACCAGGATATACCATGTAATATTTCAAGTGCTTGCTTCTCGCTTTCTCTTTTGCCATATGTGAAGAGGGCTCGTCCCCTCTTCACAATATCTCTGCTGAGATCCCCAAAAATCATCATTTTGTGGTCTCCCCACGCCAGATCTCCCAGTTCACAGGCTCTTTTTAATATCAGTTCTCTCACAGGAAACATCAGAAATGTTATAATAAAATGCCTTGGCCTCTGTCCAAGAGTTGGTTTGGTCCCAGAGATCTATGACCTCTCTCTATCTCCAGAGGGAGTTTTGGTCTAGCTTAAGCATTTTCATTAACGTTTTTTCCAAAAATCCCTGGGCAGCCTTGTGCAAGGTTTTCTGGAAATCCTGCTATGCAAACATTGTTCCTTCTTGAACATATTTCTTGTTCAGGGCATTTAAGAGCTCGTTTCTCTGTGTGGATCTGCATCTCCCTTATTTATTCAGACATCTTTCTTGATTCCTCATCCATTGTGCTTAAGTGGCTCTCCACCGAGGTAATCTCGACCGATAGCTCATCATATGTTTCCTCTGAGGCAAACAGCTTGGTCTTGATTTCTGCAATATCAGCAGTCACCTTGGTTAAAGGTTCCAACAGTTTATCCGCTCTCCTTTCACAATCTGTTTCACCGTCTCCTTTTTGCCTCTTTGATGGCTTCGATGGATCAGAGGGTTTTTCAGCCATTGCAGATATAGTATAGATATAGTAGAGATAAATGCAGGGCACAGAAGCGCAGCACTCAAGCTGCCATCCCTGGAGCTGTAGGTTCTAAAATCTCCTCTGTGGCAAATCATTACCACTCCTGCATGGAGCATGACAACATCGATAACTGAGCTATACTACTCCCTTCAAGGCACACTACAGCCACGCTCACCCCAAGAGATAACTCAGGCGGTGTCTCTTTTATCAACAGCGCCTGTACCAGTGACTCTTTCCCCTCCCCTTTTACCCGGTGCTATATCCGGACTCAAAAGAGGGCAGGGGCACGGGGGGAACTAGGCAATCAAATTATTCGGCAAATAACAACCCAAGTAATGCAGGCTCCAACGTGAGTTCAGGAGTGTTACAGTTTGCTGTAAAGATACTCCTGGAACTATGGGGTACAATACTCGAGGAGCTTAAATTGCAGGGTGCGCATCTCACCAGCCTTTTGAAAGATAAAACATGCATAAAAGAGGGAGCACCAGTGAATAACAACGTGGATGCAAAAACAGCTCTTTTAGCCCCTGTGGGAATGGAAGGGTGCTCCAGAGAGGTGATAGACCTGTCTGGAAAAAAGGATGAGTCTGTTATATTCTAGACATGACAGGAGAGGCGGCAGGATAATCGCCGCTCCTGCAGAGGGGCAAACTCATCCATGGTTCTCAACCCTCCTGATTGTAAATCTCACAATGATCCATTAAACTCGATTATTAATACTTCCGCCCACCCTAAATCAAGGAAGACTAGGAGGAGAGCGGCTAGACAGAAAAAAAGGATCCAAAAGGACCAGGGGACGCTGGCTAGCCGGCTTGTAAAAGATAAGGATAGAGAGCGCATACAGGAACTGGGAGAAGATGACAATTCAGTCTCTGCCGATTCATCCCAGATCAGCTTGAGTAGGTACGCTCTAGAATTAACCATACAAGAGAAGATCAGAGAGGTCAAACGTCAGACAAGGGCGTCTTCCTTAACCATGGAGAAAACAGCTAGTACAGGGGTGGCTAACAAGCCCCTGGATAAAATGATCTGTATGATTGGCATAGATCCATTACAGTCAACAAAAAAAGAGGGTCAACCGTACTGAGCTACTATACATTCTCCATAAAATCCCTTGCCTTAGAGTGTTAAACACTAGCGACTTCGTGGAGCCGCTCGGTTACAATAATGGTGGCATTTCTCTTATCCATTCGCTTTGCTGGAAATTGCCCAAACGATACAGGCACATCATTCTACATGGCTCAATCTAGGGTATGTGCTGGCCAGGGAAGGTTGCTCTGACAAATGCCAGGGTGGCCTAAAGGAGAGCCCTTATGAATGGAAGAGCAAAGGTACTGTACCATTGCTGTCTTCGAACGAAAATGCAAGGGGGTGGGAATGGTTAAAAAGTGCTTTGCCCACGCAAGGTATGGAGACAACATGAACTCTCAAGTTGGCTTGTTGGAATAACAGGGCCATGCTCATGTGCTATCGGAAACTGGGTCCCTAGGCACTCTCCTAAATGAAGGTGTCGTTCTACTGCAAGAAACTTGGTTGGTCTCTGCAATTTATATTGATGGTTTAGAGTTATATAAAGAACCAGCAGAAAAGGGCCCGCGAGGACTGCCCTACGGGGGCCTTATTATTGGTGTTAGGCCTGACTAAAAATCTTCTGTAATACCATCAAAGGGCAGTACTGTTGATGTTCTAGCAGTGGAGATCCAACCGAGTGAAAGAGAAGTGGGTGGAAAGCTATTATTGTTGAATGTGTATGTTGCTCCAGGAAGAGCAAATATTGAGGAACCTTTTACTTGTATCGACTTTATCTGTACGGAATGGGTGGGGGAACCTAGTCGGGAAGCAGTTTTGGTGGGAGGCGACCTGAATTTTTGTTGTAAAGGTGATCATGTGTGTGCAGTTTATAAAAATGTCTCCCGTAAGAGTGTTCTGCTGCAATGAACTGCAAATAGCCAGGGCAAGCAGCGGGAGGCTTTTATGAAGGAGTCGGACCTAACTCTTATAAACGGTAGAGCAAAGGGAGATTGCCCAGGGAAAGCAACAGAGAGAAATGAGCACAGTTGGCCACATTGGACTACCTGTTTGGCAGTAACGCGGTATTAGAAAGGGAGTTGGAGCTTAATTTTATTCCCAGCAACAGTAGTGGCCTTGTGATACTCTCTTTGACCCTGGAAAAGGGAGGCATGAATCTTAATCCCACCTGCAATGGTGGCCTAGAGCCTAACCATGCAGGAAATCTCATATAATGTCACCAGCTAACATAAACAAGGCTACAAGCACTGTTTCCTATGCTGCTCTTCACAGAATGTACATCCTCAGCTGCCTCACGGTCCATGAATTAGAAGACTGGATAAAGCATGTGGCCAGTGGCAGGAGCATGTAAAGGAAAGGGTCTTGTTTAACCTGTATTTTTCAGGCCTGCCATCTCATCTACTGGCTGAGGCCAACTCTTCCCCTAAGGTAGGTTTGACCAGAATCGTCAGTATGCTACATGCGGATCTGGTGATTTTGGATCACACCTATAGGGGCATGAAAAGTATGCTAAATGAATTATAGGTCTTTTCAGCAGAAAATAAATCGGCAATAAACCTAAGTAAGAGTTACTGTATGCTGGTGGTTGGAAGAAAAGCACCTAGGCCGTAAATGAATACAGCTGTGGGTAGTATTAAGTATGTTAACAGCTATATATATTTGGGCCTGGCAATGAGGTTAGTTGCGATCTTATAAGGGAGGCGAAAGACAGAAAGGCGCGTTAGCTTAACTATCTTTTCTGTAAATTTTCAAGACAGACGGCTGGGTATACTGTGGAGTGTGTTCTCTTTATAAACAGTGCCTTTCCCCTACTATGCTCTTTGGCTTAGAGGCGCTGACAATGGGAAATGCAATGTGGCTCATTCGATTGGAGGGCTTTTTCTGGCATAGAGTCTTAAATCTGCCCCCTTCCACGCCAATGGAATATCTGAGACTTGAGCTGGGTCTTGTCTCCCTAAGGACTCAATTGCTGAGAAAGAGAGGAGAACTCTAGATCAAATCAGGGACTGCTCCCCGTATGTCCTACGCGGAAGGCAATAGGGGAAAGCTATAATACCGAATCTGTGAGCCGCGGCTGAGACTTTGAAGATTTGAATATGGAGTTCTTCAAATGTATGAATTGGGCCCCTCATTTTGAAAACAGGAAAACTATGAAGCACAAAATCCTTCCAAAGAATCTGTGGGACTGGAACAAAAATGACACTCAACTATAAAACCTGCGGAACTATAAAAGTGTGTTGAACGTGACCCATAGAAATGTTCTCCAAAGCACAAGTCCAGCCGTATTAAATCTGATGCTGCTCGTGCGCACAAATCCGATTCCTCTCTTATCCATCCACGGGTAGACAATGAAAAATACCCCTCGAGTTGAGGTATTGTCGAATCTCTCTAACAAACCAGAAACAGCGAAACATATATTAACTGAATGTAAGAAATTAGGGTCAGTGGACAAGTGTATTTTCAAAACATGTGTGCACAGCTATGACATGATAAAGACTGAAGTTTTGAAATTACTCTCTCACCTCGGGGTCAGACTCCTTGCACGTCACACTTTATCGCATATAGTTATATGCAGCAAAACATCTAAAAAGCCTGAACTGAACAGTGCTTGAGTAAATCACACTTAATAAAAGCTAAAACCAACAGCTGTGTGACTCTGGTAGTCTAAATATTTGGATCTCTTTCTTCTTTTTGTAATTGAAATTAAATTGAAAACATATGCTGAACATTTTGTTAAAGTTCTTTAAGAACTAAAAACAAATTCCAATAATTACAAAAATGAAATATTCAGAGCAGTTTCAGGATCAGTGGTTACCTTCGAGGAGTTCACTGTACTGCGGTCGGGTTTCTTTTTCCACGAGTTGTAAAATTTTGCAGCAGCTTTTCCTGGCATGATTAATCACGAGTGTCTGCAGGGAAAACAGAATGATTAAAATAAATGTTCGCACTGCTTACCAGGTGTGATTTTCTCTAAACACTGATGCACAAACCAAGGGAATTGCTTCACTGCGCCCGGATCCTCACCAGCCGAACTGCAAAATGACTTGTACACGCCACTCTTAACACTGTTCCTATCCTCCCAAGTCCAACACTACATGTTAACGAACTGGTCAACCTGAATGATCAGAAAAAGCAGGCCCTGCTGATTTCCCAGGGAATGCTCACTACTCCCAATCGCTTAGCCTTATTCACTAGTTCCACCACCAACACAAGAGTAGAACACCTGAGGGGTCTTCTTCAGAGGTCTCTCCTTCACTCCCAAATGAATGTGCTCATAAACAACACATTTCACACCCTATGCCTGCTTAGAGGTTCCTGTCCCCTTCAGAATCTCGGACTCACAATTGAATCAGTATTCACGTAGATACATCTTGTCCAAAGTGTTGTAACAGCATCTATGTGGACCACCTGAAAACAATGATACTGAAGGTTCAACAAGTCTAAAATCTGCCTCTAGCCACATCGTGTTAACACTGAAGAGACTAGACTGGCTCCCATTAAGAACTCCATGCAGGTCTCTTTTTTAAAAATATATTTAAGACCCATGTTGGCCATATTTCAGAACATCTCTCCATTGACGTTGAGTTCAACTTAGCATTTAGACCCCAGAGGTTGGCCAGTGTAAATGTTCTGTTTGCCATTCCAACCAGATACAGGTTATTCAAGACTACTTTTTTCACATACAGGTCTCCAGCCACTAGCTTGTCCTTCCTCCACACCCAAGACTTGAGATTGACTTTCTTTAATTAAAATTACACATTTCTTCTGTTATGCCTATGGTCAGAAATCCCACAGACTCCTGAGTTCACCATCTACCCTTCATCCTAACAATCATACAACCAAAACCTATCTCAGACCTAGGGCTGTGGGAAATGTTCATAGTTAAAGCAGAACTGGTCTACCCTGCCTACTGATTGTACTCCACCATTGGAGATTAATTCAAGAATCCTACCCCAATTTTTTCTTGACTAAGCTGCACCCTGATTGGCTGCTGCACCTAGCATTCTAGCCAATCAGAGTTGCCAAAGCATTCTGGCAACCTGAATGGCTGGAATGCCAGGAATTCTGGCCAATCAGGTTGAGCGGAATGCATCGGCCCTCTGATAAGCCAAAATATGCAGTGATACTTTTAGCTGATGGGAACCAACACTCAAATTCCACATCATTGGTGAAATAGTGCAGGAGGAGATGTTAGATCAAAACTTACTTGTATGTAGGATGGGTCTTGGAGTGACTTCATTCTCTAGGAGCCGTGAAGATAATGCCCATGAACCTCTCTCTCAAAGGACAGAATCATGTTAGCGACAATAAACGCTACTCTAGAGTTGCCTCTCAGGTTAGAGGCGGCTTGATAAGTACCCCTTACATGGAATTCAAAAACCAAGACCTGGATTTGTATAGGGTGACAGAAAGGTACTGTTAGTATCAGGAAATATATCTAGGCTATTTGAATGAATCCCTTAGCCCTGAGGAATTACCTGGCTGTCCATAAGTCTTTACTTTAACCATCCAGCCCATATAGATTAAACACATAAAGCTTGTAGTCCAAGAAGCAACAATGAGTAACATAGGAGCTTAATAGCACTCTGTTAAGGAAATAAACAAATTACCTAGTTCGTAGTAGTCTACAGGTCATCGCTAGAAGAATGGTGTTGCAAGACATCAAACTAGCTTGCTTTCCTGTGTTTTATGCAATCGAGTGTCGGATGAATGTTGGAACGCGGTCACGGCGTATGGCGGCCATCTTGGTTGAGAATATTGAATCCCAGCTTGGTGGCCATTTTGAAAGGGTCAGCCTGGGATTCCCCATTTTCCTAGGAGACTCGAAAGCTATTGGTTCTCTAGTTCATGGACCATTAGTAAGTCAACACTCTGAAAAGTCTCCTGTCTGGATCACCGCTGCCAAATACCTTCTGGTCCATCGAGGTTGCCAGAGATGCCCAGGAAGAAGCAGTGAAGTGGGTACGTTTGGACAAGGTTTCCTAACAGTAGTCTGTGCACCCAATTTGCTATTACAAACTGTAGTATGTAAAAGGGCTTTTTTCACCTTTGCTTCTCAGCATTAAGCCAGCATGACAGATTCTGTGATTTTGTTGGTTCTCCATACACCAATACTGTGCCATCTATCCAACAAGCAAAGCAGACGGCCTCTATATCAGAGGTCAACACCCAGCCACATCTTTGTGCAAAGTCAAATCTTTAGATGTGCGGGGCTCCACCGTGCTCAGCCCCGGAAGGGTACAGATATAGTTCACGAGCTGTGGCCCTGAAAGGGACCCTTGACCTTATTTCCCTGTGAGCTAAAAGTCAATGAAAGGATGACAGGTGCCAAATCTGCTTCCCATTAGATGTCGCTATCACCCCATGTTTGCAATAACAGCATCAGTTTTATCAATTCTGAGCTGGATTATTTGTTTTTCAATACACAGAAGGGGAAAATTAAACATAAGCCAATACATTGTTTTGGTGTTCGTAAGATTATTATATTGAAGCAATGTGGACATAGTTAGGTTAAGTACTGCGCCAGGAATATAGAAAGTCAAAACAAAGACATTTTTTGTAAAAAAAATTGATTTATTTAGTGTCCAGACATGCACGGAACACCGCCATCTTCCAGAAAGACAACTGCCTCGTCAAAGGACTCCTTGATGAATCTAACCAGATCGCTAATAAACAAATGTGTTTATTCACCAGGTAAATGGGGCAACTTATTGAATTACACAAGTTCATTTAGCACTTTTTGCTTGCAATTTTAGCCAACCTTTGCCGGCTATATTAAACCTTGCCCTGGTACCTTATTTAATTCCTAACCATGCAGACAAAACTGGGAAATATTTTAAAGAAGGATTTTACCAGTGAACTGAGCTCAGCCTAAGAACCCACTTACTAGGAGTATGAGGGTGCAACTGTACTTTCGCCACCTACCAATACTGTAAAGTGACGTTATAACAGCACTAAAGAAATGTATACATATGAACACAAATAACAATCTGTTAAAAACATGAAAATACTTTCAAAAATGCCTCCAAATTGTAGAACGGTTTATTAAGAACACATTGATGTCAAAGTAACTGTGATTAATACAACAGATTTTCGTGTTCATAACTTCTTGAATGTGTAAACGCCTTGATAAAGCCCGAGAAAGGGAGAAACATTTGTACGTGCCTCCATCGCTTAAATGTTGGCTCAGCAGAAGGGTTCTAATAATGCCTAATCGTTACTAAGGACTAAAATACAATAACTAATGACTCTAGATGGACACCAAATAATTATATTTTTACAAAAAAAATTCTTTGAATTGACTTTCTATAATCCTGGCGCAGTACTTCAGCTAACTAGGTCCATATTGCTCTTATATTCAGACTGATTAAAGTGAATATCATTCTTACGCTACTGCAGCAACGATGCACATACAACCTCTAGACCTATCCAATTCACTATCGAGCGGCGCGCAAGCATACTATTCACTTCACTTACCAAAAATATATTATATTTAAGTCTTGCCTTTAGAACAATTGTATAGAATATACATAAAAAGTAACTGAGTGAAGCATTGGGACTTGCATAGACCTTCTTTGAATTGATTATATTTTGCTTTTATACTTGAATTATTTCATTTTAGGTAATTTCTTGACTGCTGATTATATCTTACTTAAGATCCTTTTGAAATAAACATTGTGCATATTCTTGCCAGGTATAAACATTTTACTGCATCTGTAATCGCACTTCTTTAGTTATGTGAACTATACTTCTTTTACAGGTTCCGTAGACACTTGTGAATCTTAGGACGCACCAGACACTTCTTAGCCCTCACACACAAATAATGTTTTGTGACACATTATGGCCCCAACTCTCTTTCTTATGACCTCAGTCACTGTGCAATGCCTAGTACCAGCTTTAAGAGCCACCTGATCTCCTGAGCACCCCCCAGTGCATCCCATGCCTCCAAAGCGCTTAGAGGCAGCCAGAAGACAGCATGTGGCCCTCTACAAGAACCCTAATGAATAAATATGAACGCATCTAATAATCGGCGTAGATGCCCAATTTTAAAAGACTCCATTTCTAGATTATGACTTTAATGTGGTTTATGTTTACCTAAAATTACAGAAACTAGAACGATGTGAGTGTGGTTTGCAGGTTCATCAGAATGTTTATTTCTAATGAAAGTATTGCTCACATTATTAACCTACTGCTGTTATTCACTAAGGGAAATGTATTGAAATCCTTCATTGGCTTTGCCTCTGGTCTATTTTTACATATACAGTAAAAACAGTAATATACATTTCTCACCAACCACCCACATAGGTTTTTACTGTATATGTTTACTTCACTGATGACAATGTGTTTCTTTAGAACATTCTGTTTGTACCATTTTTCGGCAGAACGTTCTTTGCTGGCATACCTATTTTGTGTGTGATTAAAATGTATTATCCTTGCAAACATCTCTTGCCCCTTTTTCCCTAGACGGTTGTATTTTTTCTGGCATGAGCGTTTGTGGGCGTGCCTTCATTTGGTGACTCCCAACGTGATCCCTTTTTAACGAAAGGGATAGCCCCTACTGTGGAAGGAAAAGGGCTATAGTAAAATGGAGAACGAAAAGGGCTCCAAACACAGATAAACTTCTAGACACTATCCTAATGTCGGGGTGTCTGCATGATTCTATTGTGAAAACTTCAGGTTAGAAATATTGAACAACTTGTTGATACAACTGCAAATACCTTGTTTCTTTCTTCGTTTTTCCGTTCACTGTGCACAAATATGTTTTTTTGCACCTCTAGATGATACTAACCCACTCACTGTGTGATTATTGAACAGTGATAGTATCCATTGTGAAATTATTTTTCCAACAATTGTATTTATGTCTTATTTTTCTGTTTAGAAAATAGCCAGCTATGGTTCAAGATTTTTTTGTTAACACGAACAATCAATAAATTGAATTCAATTACAATTAAGAATGAGGGAGTTGTGCCTTCTTCTGCCACATTTGATGACCTGATCATGCATGTAAAGGATATTTGGCTTACTACTTGAAGCACTAACCTGAAGTTTTCACAATAGAATCATGCAGACACCCCGACATTAGGATAGTGTCTAGAAGTTTATCTGTGGTTGGAGCCCTTTTCGTTCTCCATCCCAATGTGATCCCAGCACCCCGCGGTTTCGAGGCAGCCTCTCCGAAGTGGCCAAGCCCACCTACAGCGATCAGTCCCAAAAAATGTGTATTTCCCAGTGGCCGCACAGGGGTCGTCTTTGCAGAATTCCTGTCTGCTCATAGAGCGGGGTGTGGCTTCGAGGAGAAGTGCAGGCCAGTGTTGTTGGAACCCTTTGATGGAGGAGTTCGGGTGAACATGCGCACATCAGTATAGCCTTGCAAGTGATAACAAGTAGGGGATAGATGTATGGGAGAGTGTGAACAGTGAGAACACGCAGATATTGAAATTGCGAGTGTGACCTGTATGTTGTTTGTCTTGTTTCTTGGTATTATTAATTTTTGAGGAGAATATTAAGGAAAGGAAAATGGAATGGTAGGGTCCCTCCCCGAGTAAGGGGAAAAGGTGGTGCCACACATACTGTGTAACAGAGGAAAATGGAATACATAGGAGCCCTTTATAATTAGAGGATTCAGGAATAGTAGTTGTTTGCTATTTTAGCTTATTTTATTAGTATTTTTATTGTATAGGGTGGAGGCCCAGGAGGGGCACTGTGTGATTTGTAGTATATTTTGAATGTGTGGATTGTGCGAGTGGCAGAGTGGAAGGATAGAAGAGGGGAGGGGAAAGAAAAAAACATGTTTTTGAATTTTTTGACAGAAGGGAGTGGGTGAAAATTGATTGTGGTTTTTGACAAACTGTAACAGTATATGTAGCACGTTCCTACAAGCATAAGGACAGCATGGGTACGACCACCACCACCATGGGAGGAGAAACCCCAGTAGAGTATATGTGTAAGGCCCTATCGCTGTACCGAGACAGGCTTGAGAAGTACCAAAAGCAGTAGCTGACAGAAACAAGAGGAGGAGGGATGCCCCGCTCGTGGCCGGGCAGGGCACCCATACTAAGGGTGTGCTAGAGCATATGTCCATATTCCTAACAGCCAAATATAAGGGAAAACAATTACAAAGAAGGATGGAAATAGTAGACTGTTGGAAGATGTTTGAAACCACTGAAGAGTGTAAGGGAGAGGATAGAGAGGACGGTAGCAAGGGTGATTGGCCAGGACGAGAGTTTGGGGCAGCGACAGAGCACGGAGTGATATACCTATGACAGTCTGCCCCGCTAGGGGCTATACTAACCCAACATATGTGTCCACAGCAGTGACAGCCCCACCAACCCCATATGTGTCCCCTCCGGACACCACGGAACATGCCAATGTCGATAGGAGAGATTTAGAGGTGGCATTCGCCTCAGCAAGAGCAGAATTGAATAGACTGCAAACAGTGCAAAACGAAGTGAAAACTGTTAGACAGGTAGAGAAGGCACCAGATGATGGAAAGCAGGAGATTTCCTATTCAGGGTAGATAATACACCCATAAAAAGCATGCATGTGGAAAAAGAGGCAGAAGGAAGTGAACGGGCGGACAGCCTAGGATATGACAATGCTGACGGGTGGAGTACATTAAATGAGTTTGAGGATGACGAGGATGAGGAGGCAGAACAGGCACCCGAACGAACCCCTAGTGTGGAACGTTTATGGAATGGGAGGTTAAGGAAAAACAGACAGCAGGAGTGCCATTAGCAGCAGGAGGCATCAAAAGCCTATTGGTAGCTGCTATCGGAGATCAGGCTGCCAATGTGTGGGTAAAAGTGGGGTACCCAGGAGTAACTCTGTGAAATGATGCACAAGATGGGGCATCCTTTGATAAGATTCAAGCGAAAATATGGGATGCGCTGCGGCGATCATTCCCTGCCAACCCAATTTACAGTCGATCATGCAATGTATGAAGTAGACGCCGCTCAATTCTTTCTTAAAGTCCAAGAGATGTGGAGAGTAGAAATGGGTAACGCATGGGATCAATCAATACCCTTTTTCTACTTCATTCTCAAAATGGGCCTGCCCAAAGAAGTGCAGAAGGCACTAGAAGAAATTGTGGGGGTTGAGGCAAAGGAGTGGCCTGAAATACAAAGTATAATAGTACACCATTGCAGAAGAATAAAGAAGCGTGATATGGAAATTACCCAGCGGCAACAAGCAGAGGAAGTGAAACTAGTGAAAAATAGATTGGCTAAGGTCACTGTAGAGGCGTCAGTATCTACGCCAGCAAAGACGGAAGTGGCAGGATACACCACAAATTTTGCAAATGCTAGAATAGCCACAGTGTGGTTAGAAGGAGGACAAAGACAATGTGGCGGGAACGCATAGTACTCCGGGCCACAGTGGCAAGGAGTACAACAGTGAGGAAGAAGTTGGTTCCGGGGATCAAGGGGAGGAGGATTTGGAGGAATGGGACGCAGGGGAGGAGGAATGGGACTGTCACAATGTTGGAACTGTGGACAATTGGAGCATTTTTCAAGAGATTGTAGAAGTAGACAGGGGATGGGGTGCAGTTACAGTCAAGAAAATTATTGGACACCACCTCAACGGGCCCCTCAATGGCTGACTCTCAGAATGACCTCCATACCCCACAAAATATACTAAGCCTACACGCATTTTCCCTCGCAGATACCTGGCCCTCCCTCACAGCAGCAACCAGAGCAAATGATGCAACAATATATGCCCCACAACACTTTCCAGCTGATGGGTAACATGAACCCCTTTCACAGAGCACCCAATGGCATGATTGCCCCATTCCAAGGCACAACAGTGGTGAGGGGAAACCCCTTCTCATTTCTGGGGACAAATACATACCCTGATTAGGACAGCCCACAGAGAGCACTTGCATGGCCGGTCCTGACGAAAACTCTTAACCCTGAAGAGGAACCCTTGGTGGGGGCAGAGATAAGAAACAAGCAATTCATTTGTATGATTGATTTGGTCGCTGAGAAATCATGCATCAGTGAAGGGGACTTCCTATTATCTGGCAAAAACTCTTGACAGACAGGGATTCTCTGGGGTGATCTCTATGGTTCCCTATACTAAAGATGTGGATGTAAATGTGGGGGGGTGGTACATGCTCCCCTTTATACTATGAGAGTTCTCCCATCAACCTGCTCGGCAGGGACCATCTTAGCAAGTTGAACATGACGATCTAATTTACTGATCATGGCATTGTCTGCACCACACCAGGGATGTGCATAATGAGAGCGATGGTCATAATATGTTTATATTTATGTTTATTGAGTTTGTATAGCGCTTTAAGCCAAAGCGCTTTATAATATAACAACAGGTACAATAGTGAGCGAAGCATATTTATAACATGAAACAAGTCATTAGACAATCTGTTTGAACAATTTACTAAAAGGAGGGGGAGAGTTGGGGAACGGGAGGGGAGAGGGGGTAGATAATGGGGGTAACCAAGTCTGTATTGAGGCCAGGGGAGAGGGAGGAAGGGGGAGGGAAGGGGGAGTTATCAAGTAACCAACAGTGCCCTACATGGTTTCAGCGTGATGTAGTGGTCCAAGGCATACCCGTGGACACAGACATGTTCATTTATGGCATAACAATACTCGTGGAGGCAGTGCAACAAATTGCCAAAGCCTACTGGAGAGTGCCAACCAATGTCATTGTTTGCCCTGTAGTGTCCCCAGAATTGGTGGCAGGTACAATCTTTTCTCTAAATGTACATGGTTTGGTGGTACCTAGGAAAAGGGTGGTTGTTCTCGGAACATACAGGCAAGGGTGCTAATGGCATACAGTACTATGCATCTATCCCACCGTCCACCTCAGAGAAGTAACAGATGCAGAACTTAGAAAAGAAATGACAATGCTGGAGAGACAATATTAGAGATTTGTATCCCCTGTGATATCATGGTGCAGTACAGGAGGGTGCAGTTCCCCTTAAAGGCCGTTGTTGTACCACCTCCCTTCATTGAGACAGACTTAGAGTATGTGCCCACACAGTTGTGGACTACCAAACCACATGATGTAGGGCTTCTAAAAGAAGTGACCCCAGTACAAAATACACTGAAAGTTGGAGCAGTATTACACTGAGTGAAACATTACCCACTACCAAGGGAGGCAGAAGAGTGAATAAAAGACACAATGCAGGCCCTACTTAATCAAAGGATAATAGTACCCTACACCTCACTGTGCATTACTGTGATCTACCCTGTCAAAAAGGCCACGGGGACAATTGGAGAATGAGCCAAGATTTATGCCCTCTAAATAATGTAGTACCGAAAGAATTTCCTGTAGTTCCAAAAACCTGCCAACAATTTTGTGTAGTATCCGCAAGGAAGCGACCCACTTCATGGTAGTCAATTTAAAGAACGCCTACTTTTCAATTTCTTTGCATCCTGATCCACAATACCTACCTCACCGCCTTTTCCCGATGGTGGAAAGCACTATGAACACTGTGAAAGCCCAAGCATTTTTAACAGAATACCACACGCAGACCTAGGTAACATCCAAGTGTCCTGCATGGCCATCCAGTACGTAGATGGTTTGCTTGTTTGTAGTGACTGTGAACAAGACTTCCAAAGAGACTCCGTTACTCTCCTACAACTTTTGGCCCACAGGGGGCACAACTTTGCATGGCCAAACTCCAGTATTACCAACTGGAAGTGCTGTACTTGGGTCAGTTGGTATCAGCAAACGGCAAGAGAATAATGCCAGACAGAGCAGCATCCATGCGCGCCACGCCCTGACCTCTGACAGTGAAGGACATGTAAAAGTTCCTAGAGCTGTGCAATTACTGCAGAGCATTAATTCTAGATTGTGCAGCGTAGACAAGGACGCTTCTACAGGGTCTCAAAGAAGCCTAGAAAGGCAACCACAATCTTGAATGGACAGCAGACATGGTACAGAATATCCACAGCCCCAGTTCTCACCATCCCACACTATACACAAGAATTGTACACATTGTTTCATTCTAAAAACACACTTATGACCGCCGTACTGACCCAGAAGAGCACAATGGGCCACAAGCCACTGGCCTACTACAGTGGTATGCTTGACTCAGTTATGCAAGGCGCAATTCACATGCGAACAAACACTTGCTGAAGTTGCCTTTGCAATTAAAAAAAGTTCCACAATTGTCAATGGATGCTCAGTTACTCTATACATGGAACATTCAGTATTCAACATCTTAGAAAGATCGAAGTCTACCCTGACTACACAGAGAGCATTATCATCTGAAGCCCAAAAATTCATGTTGTGCAATGCAAAACAGTAAATTCCAACATATTCCGAACAGAAATGTGTACAGACGAAAACTTGCAACGACACGACTGTGCCATATATGAAGGGCAAGAGAATGACATCCCCAAAGCAAAAGATAGCCCATAAGAGGAAGGGAAAGTACTCTTTGTTGACGGCTGAGGAATCATTGACAAGGACAAAGGCAAACAGGCGTAGCAGTTGTGCACCTCTAAGGAGGAGACTGTGAGACACTCGTGATGAAGAGATTACCCATGCACTATTCAGCCCAAGCACCAGAGCTTGTGGCACTTATCAAGGTGCTACATGCATCACAAGGGTGCCACATGACCATTTATTCTGACTCGTCATACATCACTACTACAGTGCTTGTCGGATTGTCATGGTGGAAAGGAAAAGGTTTCCACAGAGCAGACTATTAGATACACTAATTTCTGCATTGTCACAACCCTCTGTGGTGGCGCTCATTAAATGTGCTGCCCACACCAATAACACTGACGAAATGTTATCAGGGAACGCCGCTGCAGATGCGGCAGCTAAAATGGCAGCCTATCTACCTGTCACAGTAATTTCAGAGTATGTCATAACGACACCAACACGCAATCAGCAAAACGCACCATACACAGTGCTACCCATTTTCCAGCTCATCGGGCTGCAGGGCCAGGCACAAAATGAAGAGACAGAACTGTGGTCAAAGAGAGAGTATACACAATCCCCTACTGATCCACTATGGAGACAACAATGCACTGGCAAGGCAGTTATGCCGGTAAAGCTCTTAGCAGTTGCATTCGACTAGCTACACCACCCATGCCGCAGCCCCAAGCAACATATTGCAGCAGACATACAGGAAGATTGGTTTATACCAAACCTTCAAGAACATCTCACAAACACAATTGCACACTGCACCACCTGCCAAACTTTCAGCACTGGCATGATGTTCCAGAAATTCTGAGGCACTCTGCCCTGCCCCATTGGGCCATTCCATGAGCTACACATAGGGGGTCATTCCGAGTTGGGCGGTAAAGGAAAAACGATGCTGGTAAAGGATTACCGGCATCTTTTCCCTTTACGGCCCATTCTGACCCACCAGACCGTTATTTACGGCGCTGTAAATTACGAGGCCATAAATAGCGGTTTAGTGGCGCGTGCCCAACACGCCATACCGAAAATAGCACCATGGCGTAAACCGGAGCTGATCCAAAGTAAAGCGGACATGGAAAAAACGGCCTCCACAATGCCGCAAAGTACCTTACCGCCATGGAGTAAATATCGGCATCGCCGAGAAGGTGTTAAGAACCATGAGCAGTGTTTCAAAGAGGCACAGGTGCACTCAATCAGCACAGGTGGAGGCAATGGAGTCTGTCACAGCACAAAAGGAGCACACCCACACACCACACCCCCTCCCACACCAAGATGATACCAATTGTAGAAGCATTCCTGGAGCTGGAGGCCCTGCTTGAAGGCAGCAACTACAACAACAGCAACAACAACAACCACAGCCCCCACCACAGAGGATACACAGGAGGAGAAGGAGAGTGAGACAGGCCCAGCATGCCCTACCAGTGCAGCCACCATTACCACGCCGGCAGCCCCCAATCCCCGCATCAGAGCCACCCCCTTCAACCTCACACCAGAGCAGATCCACACCCTGTACCGGCTTGACCGGGACACCATTACCACCTTAGTGGACCTGATACATGACGACATAGTGAGCCGCATAGAAATCTGCACTGCCATCCCCCCTCTACTGAAGGTAGTGTCTGTGCTCCACTTCCTTGCCACAGGCACCTACCAGCATACAGTGGGGCACATGCATGGCATTTCACAGCCCATATTTTCCCGGATACTCAACCAAGTGCTGGATGCCCTCCTCAACCACACAAGGGACTACATATCCCTACCACGGACTCCCCAGGAGATGTATGATACCAAAGTTGCCTTCCATGCACTGGCAGGCATGCCAAATTGCATAGGTGCCCTTGACTACACCCACGTTGAATTGGTGGTCCCGCATGCCATGGAGGTGCCGTATCGCAACTGCAAGCAATACCACTCCATCAACATCCAGATGGTGTGTAATGCCAGTAAAGCCATCACACATTGCAATGCCCGATACCCCGGATCAACTCATGACTCCTTGGTCCTGCGGAACTCAACACTACCACGCTACATGGAGCGACATGCTGGACGACGTGCCTGGCTACTTGGTGAGTAACCTGAATGGGCCATGGCAGTGCATTGGGGCTGTGAGTATGTTGTCTGCATACTCCACCTGTGTGGGAAGGGGGGGGATGCATACTCCACCTGTGTTGGAAAGGGGGGGATATGCATACTCCACCTGTGTGGGTAAGGGGGGGATGCATACTCCACCTGTGTGGGAAGGGGGGATGCATACTCCACCTGTGTGGGGAAGGGGGGGAGATGCATACTCCACCTGTGTGGGAAAGGGGGGGGATGCATGCTCCACCTGTGTGGGAATGTTCATGCCAGTGCACAATGTTCACCTCACAGAATACTGTGCCCTAAGACAAGTGACACGGCACATGACCACCTAACCACACAGTGCTGAATCCGAGGCGACACCTAACACTACATGACTAACAGGAAACCTGGCCAAATACCACAACACATGCACCACTCATCGGCGGCCCTTACACACCGTAAGGGCATCCTGCACCATGCAGTGCAATAGCACCATGTCGCTGACTCCTGCATCACAACACACAGGACAGTCATCCCTGGGAGTGCAGTTCTGCACCATGAATGTACAAACACTTACCTTCATTCCACTCTCATGCAGGTTATACTGGCTACCCTTTGAAGCCGTGGCTCATGACCCCGGTCCGCAACCCACAGAACAGGCACGAGGAGGACTACAATAGATTCCATACCCGTACACAGGTGGTGATAGAGCAGACCTTCGGCCTGTTGAAGGCACGATTTCGTTGCCTCAGCCGGTCGGGTGGGGCACTCATCTACAGCCACGAGAAGGTGTCCAAGATCACCATGGCATGTGTAATGCTGCACAACATGTGCATCCGTCGGAACGTGCCACTGCCCCCTGACGTGGAACTGCTACCACCAATGATTATGAGGGGGAGGAGGAAGGAATAGCAGGACAGCATCACAGTGCCGATGCACAGGAGGGACATTCCGTGCGGCAATCATTGATCGGACAATATTTCTGACTCACAAGTCAGCTGAGGGTGTGAGAATGACAGGACATTGGGCACTGGGTGTGGGGATACATGTACACCATGCACTGTGAGACATTAAAGGACACATGCACAATGATCAATGTCCACTCTGTTTCTTAGGGATGATCAACCAATGTATTGAGTAATAATGTTCAAACGTGTACAAGAAAACCTCCACCCTCACCTCACTCCCCCTCCCCCCCAACTCCCGCACACACCCTCACCACCCTCCACCTCACCCCAAAACAACCCCACAATAGTCCCTTTGGTACAACATAGGCAACATGTGTGTGCCAGCATGGTCAACGTGCACTCCCAGAGCCAGGGGGATCCATGTTGTGGCGGCGCAATGTACGCAGTGAGTGTCGGACCGGGCTGGTCTGCGTGGACGAGCTTTGGGAGGGTGGGTCCACCCGCTCGGGCTGTGGTGTGGGGTGTGCTGCCTCCAGGGCATCTGCGATCCGGCCCAGCACCTCGCAGAGCCGGTTTGTGTTCGCCTGAAGGTCATTGTGCCACTCCAACCTAGAATCACAATTGTCCCTGATGAACT